>NC_024319.1:21469900-21508600 GCF_000523025.1 Cynoglossus semilaevis
TGTAGAATAGATCATTGAGTTCTACTCCATCCTTCACGTCAAAGTCCACAGGAAATTGTTTGAGTGGAGGAAGCAGTGATTCTGAACGATTGTGTCCATATGATGTAAAACTATTTTTCAGTGGACACTGGCAAAAGACAACTAACAAATTGTAATTTTCCTCTTTTTTTTAGTGTTAATGTACCCCTTGTCCGCACATATACAATAATTATAGATTAAGATTCTCCTGAACATTTTCATTCATCAAAATCTTTTTATTTAGAAAAAGAAAGCCAACAAACATGTACTCAATAATAATGATTTATCATCATCATCAACTTACACAGTGGTACAATAAACAGAAGTAGCACTGATTGTGATTATTTGAAGATGTTTTTGTTATTAATTTTAAAAAATCCAAACCGTTATACATGACCTATAACATAGACAGATAACTTGACAAAATTTGAAAAAAAAAAAGAGAGAGAGAACCGTCCCGGTTACCACAACTTCCCTCGTGGCTCTTGACTTAGTCACATTAGTGAGACTTCTTCCTCTGCTCACAGCGAGGACCAGAGTAAGGAGGACGACAGCGGCATGTGTTAGGGGAGATGCACTTTCCTCCGTTCAGACAGGGCAGAGCGCACACAGCTAAGGGAAAATGAGACAAATAATTAGCACAATAAATGAAGGAAATTGAAAATCAAATAATTAGGCTTCATGTATGTGGTTACTTTAAGTTGTGTTTTTTTTTGTTTGTTTACATTATAAGTTAACATTTTTTCTCATACGAGCAACCGTGTAGCTATTTGTGGGTTAACGTATCGTGAATTTTTCTCTTAGCTCCCCATATATGCTGTTGTAAATTCAATTTTCATCACTTTCTAAAACTATCTAAAATGTGGGAGAACAACTATGGTGGACAGCTAACTTATTTAGTGTTTTAGCTCAAGTTTTTCACACTAAAGCGCTTCTGTGGTTGAACTGTTGTTTTTTTTTAGCTAATTGAATCTTCTTATTAGCTATAATGTAATATAACATATATAATACATTGTCAGTTGTATTTGTTGTTTAAATTAAGGTGCGTAAACCACCACGAACCATCACTTACGGTAACTGCTGTATTGCGTTTCAAATGTTTCCAAACGGAAGGAATCATTTGAAATACTTTAGTCATCAGTTCCTACTTTGTTTGTGGATCATCTACAGAACCCTGTTGTTGTAAGTTTTCACTCCGACAGATTTGGCTGATATTAAACAGACCAAACCAGGCCTGAGTCCAATGACCCAGCTGTGGGAATATTTACAACTAAAGCTATAAATTTTAAAAAATACACATCCAAAAACCGATAACCTGCTTTTGGCCACATCTGGAAAAGTTCTGTACATGACATTTCCATCAGCAGACCTGTAATTTGTTCATACTGATATCTAAGTCAACGATGGGGAGAGAAAATAATGTAGAATTCTGAACATTTAAGTGCATTGTTCATGAGTGTGTGTTTGCTGTTCTGGGATCAGTGTAAACCCACCGTTGTGACAGGCCCCGCCCAGCCACCCCTCAGGACAGCTGCAGATTCCTGGAGCCACACAAATGCCTCCGTTCCTGCAGCCCTGAGGACAAATAGCTGCAGGGGGAAAGAACAGACGGACATTTTTAATTTACTGCCGTTACCTACTCCTCTCCCTGCAGATGGCGCTGGAAACCACCTACCAAAACATTGAAATGATCACTAACTGGTTAAAAACTGTTATGTAGTAATGTTTGTAGAGGACAGTGAACGCCTCTCCCTGCAGTTGTTTTGATGTAGCGGGCGTCAGCTGAATGAATGGCCACGGTGTTAACACTTTGACCCTGGGTGTCAGTGGGGTAATTAGAGATGCTTTAAAACAGACCCTCTTGGCATTTAGTGCCGGTCCAACTTGAGGGGCAGATGCACTTGGCCACTCCATTCACAGCAGTACATTCTCCACCATTCCAGCATCCTGTGTCACACGTCACTGCCAAAATACAGGAACACGTCATGTCATGTCAATCAAGATTTTTTTTTTTTTTTACTTTTAGCTAAATTTCTAGCTTTAGGGATATGACTGGATTATTTTGACTGAAGTAAATTAGTAAAACTGAAGTACAATTTTTCCCACTGAGGCCCAGTACCTAATGACCTACAGACTGGCGCCGGTCCCCGGACCCTTGCTTTAGCTAACACAGTTGGCTTAAATTGCTTCTTTAGTAAGAAAATCCTGTCTTGCACAATTAGCACACAGTCATGTTTTTATGCAGTGACCAATTAGGAACTTTGAAAATATAAGTCATTTTCTCTTCCATTATTGCTTAAGCATTGTTGTCATCTCCATTGTTAGCCTAAAGAAAATCACGCAATACTGCCACCTATTGGCCTGTGTACATTAGTGTCAACCATGTACCAGAATTTAAGGCATTGAAAATTGTTTAATTAAATTAATATTATTTTTGTGTTATTATGTTTGTAATGTGTTAAATAATACCAATGGTTTAGTCAAGTTCATTTTTGATGTTTTTTTTTTGTTTGTAATGTGTTAAACAATACCAATGGTTTAAAGCTGTTTTAAAGTCAAGTTCATTTTTGATGTTTTTTTTTTTAATTCTTTAATGTCTAGAAAAGATGTTTTTTCAGCAGAGCATCTTCAGCTATTTTTTTTTTTTTTTTTGGATAATATAATACAAACAGGATATGTACATTTCAGGCTTGTTTTATAATGACCCCACTCACCTTTGTGGCAGTATTTCCCTCCGTATCCAGCAGGACATCTGCATTTTCCAGGCCGGAGACACTCTCCTCCGTTCTTACACTTGGGAAAACAGCTGGCTGTGGTCACACAAGAGAGTAAGTTCAAAAAATGTTCCTCAACCTCTTTAGATTAGCTACGTTCAATGGGTTTTATATGTAACACAACACTTTTTTTTAAATTAAATATATATACATATAAGGTCTTAGTCATGTAACTTCTGTTATCTGGATTTGAAGGGTTTTTTTATATATATATTTCACCAAATGCTTTAATTGTCAGTTTAATTGTAAAAAAAAAAAAAGTGTAAGGAGTGTGTGTGTGTGTGTGTGTGTCACATCACTAAACTGGCAGGTCTCTCCCTCGTAGCCCCTGGAGCAGAAACATGTGTTGTTTCGGATGCACACTCCTGCGTGTTCGCACGGAGGATCGCACTTCGCCTGCGGGTCGAACACGAAGCCGACGGCGACGCCGCGCGGCGCATCCGAACCGGCGGTGCTGAGGCCGAACAGAGCGACGACGACGGCGGCGGCGGCGGCGAAGAAAAGCGAAATCGAAGCCATGGTGGGAAGATGGTGACGAAAGAAGAAAATAAGAGAGATGGAGACTGAATGAATCCCTGAGAGAAGTTAGCGGGAGGACTCCACGTCGCCACCGCTGCTGCAGACGCAGGAGTTGCAGCTAAGGTGGAGTCAGAGCGATGGGCGGCCGTGGCGGTGGGCGGGACCACCAGAGCAGGTGGGAGAAGTTTTTCTGGAGAAAAAAAGAAAATGTAAAAGTGGACATATGCTCACAGCAATACGAGTTTAGTACCATTTTAAAAAACAATCTTTGTGTAGAGACTCCCTTCAGCAAACTCTCAAGAAGCTAAACAAGTGAACACATTTAAAGTTTATTTTTTTAATTTTACCCCAACCCCTAATGCTCCTCTCCCAAAAAAAACTAAAACAAAAATCAGACATTGTTGCTAAAAAAAAAAAAAAAAATCAGAGGAAACACTGTAGTAAATAATAACGTTTTTAGCCCTGGTTAAATGATAGTGGCCTAAGAATGGAGCCCTGAGGAACCCCACACATTATCTTAGTTCACTCCTAATATTCTTGTACCATAGCAGGATAGCTAATTTTGTCAATTCATCGTTTCAGGTTTTAAAGTCTCTTTTAGTGAACCTGGAGTTTGGCTCGCCCCTGTTCTGCCGACCCTCTATTTTGGACCGTCATGGGGGTTCTCTGCGGTGACCTTGCTCCTGCCGTAGACACCTTTGGTCTACATCAGAGCAGTGGTTTTTGTAACGGTCATAACATTTGACTTGAAGCTCATTAAAAAGGTCATTGTCAGAGGCAGAGGTCGTCACAGTGTCGCGACACCGAGGGAATAATGCACAGGTGTTAAATCTCTCAAATCACCTCTGCTTTTCCTTTGCTAATATTAGCCTGGATGGTCATCTGACACTGAGCCCAGAGCAACATCAGTCACATGGCCAAAAATGTTTAAAACAGGGCCATCAAACTCATTCTGGTTCAATGGTTCTGGTTTTGCGAATTTTTCGGTTCACGAACGGCCTTCAGGAACAAATTAAATTAGAAAACCGAGGTCTAACTACAAGTATATTCGAAAATATTCATATTTAATGAAATATAATTTGACAAAACATCCTGAAAATAAAATGTTTTTTTTTTTTTGCATTTTATTCACTTTTCAAAATTCATTAAGTGGGCCGGATTGAACCCTTTAGTGGGTCGGTTTTGGCCCACGGGCCGTATGTTTGGCAACCCCTTTTTCAGACCTTTGGAAATAATTGAAATAAATCCAAGACTCGTGTAAGTTTAGGTTTAGGTGTTTATGTTAGATGCTAGTCTGTTCATAGTTCATTTTTATTTTCTAGTCAATCTATGAACAGAAGATATAATGTGAGTAAAGGTTTGTAATATTATATTATATAGTTATAATATAAATCTGCTGCCTATTTACTATTCCTGTTTGCTATGGAGGATTTCTCTCTGTGCTATTTGATGCAGTGAAGTAAGAGGTTAGTAAAAGTTTCCCAGACTGCTCTGGGATCAGATTTTTAACAGCGTCGACTCCAGCAGATGGAGACTTTATTAGGCGAGTCCTTTTGTTAAGTGGCTGACACAGTTATTTCCTGGCTGTCATGTTTTCATCATCATCAGTCCTCAGTACTGTTCATGTTCCAGCGCCTCATAAAACCATATGTTGCACTAGTTTCACATCAACAACAACAAAAAAAAGTTACTCAAAATTCAAGTCAGCGTTTTAACTCCAGTCAGTGGAAAATCATCCATAATGTGTGTGTGTGTGTGTGTGTGGATGGAGACCACATATGGGGAAAGCATTAGCTTCTACCTGGAGACAGGAAGTGCTGGGTTCATATACATATGAAGTGTGGGCTCAGTGTTAATGGCAATAACACAGCTTCTCCACTGGGCCTGTATACTGTTAAACCTGTTGGCTGAGACTGTTGTCGTCGCTGTGATCCAGCTGGAGCAAACTCAAAACAGATATTTGAAAAAAGGAAAGTACATATTTAAAACTTGAGGCAGTTCTACACAATTAACAGGGGGGGTTACATCTACTTCCATGGGCTCACATGTCATACTCCAGACTGCAGCTCTGCGTCAAACCACTGACCTGGATCTCAGAGAGGAAGGAGCCTAATGCAGTAACGACAGTAGCAGATGTGAACATGCATCCATCACAGCAGCTGTCGGAGGCCTTTTGGCTCCACTCTGATACCCTGTACTGCAGTCACTAACAGTACAGTGTAGTATAATACAGTCTCAAATGATGCAGGGTTCATATTCATATAGTTTCATGTTCATATAGTTTGAAAAAGGAAGTTTGTGAAATGGACTAGGGAAAATGTGTAATCGAAAGAAACGTTTTAAAAACTGGAAGCAAAACTAGAGAACTAAATATTATGAAGGATGACCGGAACAACTAGACTAATTAATTTAATTATGAATTAATAATTAAATGAACAACTGATACAATGAAAGGAACTATTTGTGAACTCAGTAAAAGCAAGAAAAAAAATGTAGCAGTCAAACTACTAGAAATACAACAAGAACTAAATTAAGTAGAACCAGAAAAGGAATAAAAACATACAACAAAAAAGATGTACTGAACTCTGTCTGTCTCTGCCCTCTAGCGGTGGATTTGTTTTTGTACCTGGTCTAATATTGCTCTACCAAGTAGGCCAATCAGTACTTTCACTGACCTGCTGGGTTTTTTTTGCTTTTGGTTAGAAAGACAGAATGTGGATTATGAAGATGCTTGTTTGATGTTTCAGTTACTACAATATATATATATATTAATTTTGCTTTTATTTTAGTTTGTTTTGGCATTGCAACACTATCAGTGCTCATCTTAGAACATAATATTACACTTTAGAAAAAATGAAGTACTTTAGAGAAGTTTTGTGCCCCAAGGACTGTCTCTGGTCCTTTACCTTATATTAAATTATTTTTTTATGTTAAAACTGCGTTTGAGTTTTTTTTGTAATTTAAGTTTAAACCTTAAATGATTTAGATGTTTTTAAAATAATCGATTCAAATATAAAATATATTGAAGTGTATGGTTTACTAGAAAAAACAAGGATCTAGTTAAACTGGGGAGATGGCACCACCTAGCGTTCCAAACAAAGCACAACAAGTAAGAAGTATGTGGTACAACCAATCAACCTTTTTATTTCTATTTTCATGCGATTTACAACAAAACACCAATGATTTACATGATGGGCTATAAAAATAAATACAATAAATTCGAATGAATATGAGTTTATTTATATATTTATACTCGACCCACAGGTAAATCTTTCGATATCCTTCCATCGTTTCTGATAAATGAAACCGATCATTAACAAAGAGCAGGTGATTTCAAATTGAGGGGAGCTGGTGAAGAGGACACAGTACAGAAGTGGTTTCAGTAAAACAGACCCGTTAACAGACATTATCCTAAATTCAACACGTTAATTAACCCTTTAATTCCAAACAAGTCTAGTTTGACAGATGAATAAAAAAACCTTAACATTTAAAAGATCATCAGGTTAACAGATGTTAGCTGTTACTGCTAAACGAAAATCAACACAGTCAAAACCAACAACGAATCAATCAAAAACGATGAAGATGAAGACCATACATCAAATGTACAGTTATTAACAACACAATATCAAGAATAATATCTGACTCCAAACAAACACTTCAACTGCAGATGAGGGAATGGAGTAAGTGGGTTTTTAAATGAGGTTAAAAAAACAGTCACTCACTTTCTGTGAATCGGTGACAGGCTAAAGTGCATTATATTTGAAAACACTGTTTTCTTGGGGCGTGACATTGTCAGTATTGGTTTTCCTTATACAGTAAAAAATGTTTCTGTAGTCTCAGCAAAGCAAAATAATAAAATCCTTAAACTGCGTCTGATTTAGTGGCAGCTGAACGTGTCTGTACAAGACAAAACTGTTCAGTGTTGGTGTAAAAATACAGATTTAGTTTTTTTTCTTTAAAATGTAACAACAGAAAGTGGGAGGAGTTAATTAGATCAATTTAAGACAGGACCCATTGGTGTCCTTTATTTCCTTGAAGTCACTGTGCAAAGACATACACGTCCGTCCCCCACCATCTCAGGCTTCAGTTACAGCAGAATGTGACTTTTTTAAACGTCTTCTCTTTTACTGATAGACTTAAACGTGTCCGTGGAGAGAAGTGGTGTTACCACCACAGTCCACGTACTGGTACATCTCCTGGGATACCTGCTCCACGTGTCCGAAGTACGACGTTGTCACCGTGACCCTGTGAGGACAAAAGTCGAGTTTAGGACGGGTTTTACTTCTAAGTTTAGAAAGTTCTGTTAGTGAAGTTTCTGAATGGATTCTATTGATATAGGATACCCTTGTATTGGGTAAGTGGGCCGGACCAGTACAATCAACATAAAAGTCCATGCTTTTCCCCTTTGTTTTCAGTACAAAAAGTATATTAGATAAATCTCAATTATATGTGATTTTTTAAAAATAATTATGATATAGAATTTTCCAAAACATTTCCTAAACTTGAAGTATACAAAATTCATCAAATGGGCCCAGATTCAAACCTCAAGCGGACCGATTTTAGCCTGCGGGTCATATGTTTGACACCCCTGCATTACATACTGTAATAGTTCACAGAACTTTGGCTGCCTTTTTGCTAGCTTTCAACTATTTCTCAAGTAACAACGCGTTCCATCCACAGCCTCTACTGTGTTGTTCAGTGAAGGCAGGTTTGTTGCCATGGATAATGGTTTTTAGTAAGGCTAAAACTAAATCATTTTTTTAAACATGAAGCATTGCTTCTATTTCAGGGACGTGTGGTCAAAATCCTGAGTAGACATGTTTGAAATCTACACAGCTGTCTGGTTGTCTGTGTTCATGCTGCAGGCTAAAGTGCGGTGCTAAAGTGTTGTGTTTCTGTGCGGGTTGTTTTTCCTGCGCCTCTAGGCGTTTGTTATTTTAATTGTTTGGTGATGGTATCAATGATTTACGAGCTTTAAGATGTGCTTCAGTTTGATATTTAACCATGTTAACTATGTTGAAAGACAGAATATCACACTGCTGGATAGAAGCTGTTTAAAGGGTTTACGAGGTTAATGTGTAGACTAAGGAAAGTTAAGAAGCTGTTTAAGAGGTTAATGTGTAGACTAAGGAAAGTTGTACGACCTCATTGGCTGGCTCCCTTTGCTGTTACAGACTGTACGTCATGTTGTTTTCAGAGCTGTAGTGGAACCACTTATACTACTGTGTGGGGATGGGGGTTTCAGTTTTACATTGGGTGAGGGCAAAGCATACGAAATACAATGAAAATAGAGAAGGACGGAGAAACATTTGAAGAACACTCACTGCATCATGACCACGATGTTGTGAACTTTGATGGTTGGTAAAGTGCAGTAGTCGCTAAAAAGGTCAGAAGTAAATACATCAGGATAAACTGTTGGTCAATTTCAGCAGTATTTTTCTTTTGGGGGGGGGGGCCGTGTTGACGTAAATACTCACAACATGTTACTCATCTCATCGGCAATAGTGGTCGGAACTGTGTAGTCGAGCTGAAATAAAAAATGAATAAATAGAAGATATTTTAAAATGACAAGTAATGCTTTCTGACGCCCTGCCTTTTGGTTTCCACTCCTCGGTGACTAAAGTTGTGGTACCTGGCGAATGTGTGACTAATTCTGCATAGGGTCTGTGTTGACATAACAATGAGGCATGGGCTCATAAAGCAGCAGCTGGAGCTAAAGTGGGTCAAAGGTTTGGTTCATTCTATGACTGGAGAAACTGAGATACTCCTGAGCATGAATGAAAATCTAAAACCGTGAAGATTTCACTTTTTACTGTGTATTTTCACGTCTTTTCAAGGTCAAAGATTACTAAAGGTTTGCCTTCACGACATACGACATATGACATTAACAGTTGTAATTTCACTAGAGCTTGACACTTATGTCATATGTAAGATAAATCATATAACACTAGTGGCATGTTTTCTCACATCATTTCTGATCATGCAATTACATTTTTAGCCTCAGTTACACCTTTGTAACATTAAATCAGTTGAAAACCGGACAGAAAAAAAAGAACTAGAACTACAAATCTCAAATGATGTGGGATTCATGATCATTCATCAGACTCACCTGTCGTTCGTCCAGAGGAGTGATGACGGTGCTGTTGTTATACTTGGCCTTGCCTATGACTGTCTTGGAGAACTGAACCTGTGCTGTGATGTTGTTCACAGATATGGCGTAGTAGTTGTTATTGGTGATGTTCAGGGTGTTCTGGGAGGAAGAAATGTGGTAAAGGTGACAAATTATTCATATTCTGAAATACTACAGAAACATGCTGCATTTGGACATAAAACAGGTTTAGAGTGCTGTACATTTTAGTACATTAGTACCTGGCTTTCTCATAGTGCAAATAAAAGAGGCTTATTTTTAGTTTTTTTTTTGTCTTACTTCCACATCAGCGTCTCTTCATCTCGTTAGTGCAGATCCTAAATAAGCTCTGTTGTGCAGCATTTACATCTGTTTTCTATTTTTACATTAACATTAATAATAAGGTCAATATTTGAATTTACCAACATACTGTATGTGTTGTACTTGCGCACTGACACAACTTCAATCTCTTGGCTTACCAGCAGGTAGAAACACAAGCTCTACGATTGCTGCCTCTAAACATGAAGAAACACAAACTCTACGATTGCTGCCTCTAAACATGAAAATATTTGTATGTGTAAAGTGTAAAGTTTCTTTGAAAAAGCAGATACTAGTAGTTGATTACCAACAATGTAACTACAAAAATTAGCACACATACATTTGATATTCCGTTTATACTCTTTGACATTTATCAATTTTATTTAAATTTCTAGTTTTGGTTAACTTGTACTTATAAGAGAATTGCTTTCTATTTGTATTGTTTATATTCTTTAAAGCAACATACCACACCTCAAGAGAGCAAGCCATGTACTGTAATGCCTTTCCAAACAAGTATGTTGGCAGTTAAAGCATTAACTAAGACTCTAAGTGTATTACAGATTTGTGTGTGTTGGCATGGTTCTGATAGGATGTCTGTAAAACAACATGGTTTCAGTACAGTGTTATCCGGCTTCACTTTCTTACTGTAATGTTGAGATACACGATTCGTTTGTCGTGGTCATAGGAGACGTAGGAAGACTTGACTCCCACGTAGGAAACGTCTATGGATCGAGGGAAAAGGAAGAAAACCGCCAGTCCAGACAGCAGCAGACAAAGGGCCACTGACATGGTGACATAGAGTTTGCTGTCAGGAAGGAACAACAGAGAAGTGAAACACTGGAAGCAGGTGATGACACCAGAGTCTTACATGTTTCATGTGTGTTGACTGTGTGTGTGTAAAAGGACACTGTGCAAACTTACGTCCTGCTGGGTCTCAGGCGCTGGTCGCTGTAGGGAATCAGAGCCACCAGCTGATTCTCTTGGCCTTGGAAATTATTGAAGAAAATCACAATTATTACTTTAATATAAAGAGCACTGTCCTTATAGCTTTAAATTGGGCGTAGTGCTGCAGGTTTACCTCGTGGGATTCTACCAGTGCCTTGACATGTGGGACATGTGACACTGTCCCGTCCAGTGAACTCCACGTAGGGAAACTGGGACACATCTCTGTTTTTGTGATCCTCTTCTGTAGGAACATCCGTGTAGTCACCGTCAGTCGCTGTCAGTGCATCGTGACTCCCATCTTTGTTTTTGGCCAAGTATGACTGGGACTTGCCCATGGTTGCAGCTGTGTCTGTGGGCAACACAAATAATATTGTAGTGAATATGGAGGAAGGTGAGGTGTTTGTATAGATGCTGCGGAATGTGCTGGAACCACAGCCAATGTAGTTGTTTCACTGAATAATTCCAGTTAACAACCAGATTCTGGTTGATTAAGGTCAAATAGCTCATAGATGTGTTCAAACGATGTAGTAAAGTATTTACAAAATATATTAGTATAAAAAACAAGTTAAATAAAGATTTACCCTGTTATAGAGTTTAGTTAATTTAAAAGCGTTTATATGTGAGGTGGTAATATATATATTATATATGTTAGCTTGTAAGGCAAACCTTCATATGTTGCATTAATTAAATGTATCGTAGGCTTCTGGGCTAATTCTTGTGTCTGCTATGGCTTATTTAAAGGCAATGTCATGTTTTAACACGTTTTAGTTAAGCCTTGTTTTACCTAAATTCTATACATTTTGCTAAATATTAGCTAGTGCTCACGATACACAATAACTCGGAGAAATTTCACAAGGTTTTTTTTTAGTCATAATACAACATAATAACCAAGAAATGACATTCATGTTGGAATACAGACCAGTTGGAGGTTTTGTTTTGACTGTCGTGTTTATACAGTAGCCTACAGTACACACGCATGCACACAACTGCAGCTGAGAACATTGAGTACCAGCCTTGGAAAATCCACCCTCTATCGATGTGTTATTCGTCAGTGTCAGTTACATATTAATTTCTAACCATCATATAATTAACAAAACGTCTGATTTTAGGTGGCGTTACCGTTAAAAAACGTTTGTTATAAATATTCAGCGGATTCGGCCGGTCTGCTCCGGTTTTACACGAGACCAACGCTATTTCTGGATGCACGGCCTTTGCTTCGACACAGACACAAAAACACGCCGTTGTTTTCTTTAGTATAATTTGATGTGGCCGTTGGTTGATGACGTCATACCTTTTCTGTGGCTTCGTCAGATATTGTTATGTATCCGTTGCGTCTCTGTCGTGTTTTTGTCGTCGAGCTGTTTCTTCAGCACCGACGAAGAAAGCGAAGACTCCGCCCCTCCCCGTAATCCTTCACTCTGATTGGTCAGACGGATGTAATCGTTGATGATGGTGCGGAAAGAAGCAGAATTATAATTTATTTCATCACCACAGCACATAAAAGACAAAACTGGCTTTGGTTTTTAAAGATGGCTTCGTGTATTTTAAAATAAAGAAACTATTTATTGTAATCATATAGCGTGCTCAAAATGATTGCACCTCCAAGAGATGTCTTATGCATTGAACTGTTAATTTGATTTTTAATTAAATGTTTAATTAAAAACAAGGCGCCAAGTATTTGGTTCGTCTAGGAATCGAACCTAGGTCTCTTTATATACGACATACTGATGTAAATCTTTTAGTTTTTACTTTTACTATTATTTCTGTAAACCTGGGAAAAACAAAAGAAAAAGATTTAGACCTAGGTATTTTTAATTCGATGTTCATGGAGACAACTGTAGGAAGAAATTAATACAAACTGACTAAAACTACAGAGACACAAGCAAATGAGTTCAGTCTCTGAATACTGATAAGTGTTGTAAATGAATGAACCATGGGTGTAAAAGGTCACTTTTGCCGAAGAGACACATCCATGTTGTGAAAACAATTTATTGTATTTTTGTAAAATCAAGTTTTATATATTTTATATATATATTTATTTACATCTAGTCACTTGATAAACATTTTGAATCCAACATTGCCGCCATCTAGTGGTCCGATCTACTTAATTTACTTATAGCAGGTAATGCCTCCAAATGAAGCAATATTTAGTGGAGCACTGTGAATGAAACAAATGTATTGTTGTTGTGAAATAGTAAGAATGACACATTGACCAAAGAAAAACTGAATCCCATACTGCCATCTCGGCCACTGACAACTGAATCCCATACTGCCATCTCGGCCATATTTAGTTGGGTCTCAGCACAGTTCCTGGAAAATGGAGTCATTTGACAATGACCACGATGATTTCCCCTGTCCATGTAATTTTTTCTTTTCTTTTATGCTTTAGCACAGAATAACAAACATGAACTTTCTCCCCAAAATCAGTCTATATTTTGTCTAATATTTAAGTTGTTAAATAAGTCAGTATTATATATATATTATTTTATATATATATTACATTCTAGTTTGTTTGTATTTAGCCTGTTTCAAATGTTGTACAGACGTTAATATTTCTTAATGTCTGCTGTGTTTGCTTTTGGGAATTCTAAATTTATTTATAGGTGAAAATTAAGCATTTAGCAGACAAAAAAAGATGACTGCAGCATGAGCTGTTTCCCTAATAAAGTTGTTTTTCTCTACATTGGCCAGATGAGGGCAGACGAGTGCTTCACATGAAAACACTGCAGACTTGAGCCTCTAAATGCACTTTACAAGAAGACAACTTCGAATTATTGCAATAACAGATTTATTTTAATCATTTTAATCCTCCTCTTCCTTCTCACTGCAGCCTTTTCTCTCTTTGTGTGCGCGAGTGTGTGGCATCTGAAACTACTACTCTGAATAATGCAGACGCTGGCAGGCAGAGGGAAATGCACACTTAGAAAATGGCTAAAAGTAAAGTAGTAGTAGTAAAGTCTGACGTCTGAACGCTGGCCTGTGTCAGGACTGTGCCAGCAAAAGTAGTAAAGTCTGACGTCTGAACACTGGCCTGTGTCAGGACTGTGCCAGCAAACACCAATTAGTGTTGTTTCCAGCTGCAGCTGCAACTGTCGGAATTGTTGGGGTGGATAACGAAAAAAATCGGGAATCCTCCCCGATGTTTGTTAACCTGACATAAACCATTATTTTGTGCTTTGTGCAGCTATTTGTAGAAGTTACACTGAAGATACTAAATTAAATAGCATGTGTGATGTTAAAGGCTTGAAAGTGGTAGAATTTTGGAACTATTGTAGGAGATATTTAGACACTTTGGTTTCCTACTAACTGCAGCCTATCTATCTATCTATCTATCTATCTATCTATCTATCTATCTATCTATCTATCTATCTATCTATCTATCTATCTATCTATCTGTCTGTCTATCCATCCATCCATCCATCCATCCATCTACCCATCCATCCATCCACCCATCCATCCATCTATCTTTCTCACTGACATACAGTTCAGTACATTGACTTTATCAACAGTGTGTTATAATTCTTGATTTTCTTGTATGGACTTTTGGGGGAGATTTTTTGTTGTTGTTTTTTTTTAAACCCTCTCCTAAACTTTAGCAACTTTAGGCCGTAGCCATATTATTTACTTTGTGCCGATTGAAGCACTAGAGACGTGGCTAAAAGAGCGACTCCTCCACTCATCCCTCCTCATCCACAGCACAGCAGAAGGCCTTTGCTTCACACACACAGCTCAGTGGTCTGGTCCGTCCAGACTGCTGTAGAAACGTATTTTAGCACAAGACGCTGCCCTCTGTGAAGAAAGGTTTTGGCCTTGTGTACTTGATCTCAGGCCATGACAACCAAACATTTATTGTATTTTAAAGAGATTTTGGACTTATATATAAAACATCTCTGGTTTGTGTATTCAGTTTCAGCTCTGACTCTACGTGAGCGCCTCCTATAACCACGCTTGATAAACAGTTGAACTATCATTTTTCAACTGATATATGAGTCACATATGAGGCTCTGTGCTGCGTGCAGTGACAATAAAAAATGAGCTAAAAATAAATTAGCCAATGCTACTTGACACCGGTTTGGGTTTAACAGTGACCTACTTGCCGTCGTTAGCAGGTTTCTTATAACGCTGCAGAGCTAAATGATTGGATTTAGGAGCAGCAGCAGAACAAGCAGCAGTAGTATAATCCCAACAAGGGGCAGAATTTAGAAAGGGCTCAGGACATTTTTTTGCCCCAGTAGAATTTAATATTTTCCTTGGTATTCTCACGAAGAGACCTCTAATTGCGCCTTTAAAATGTATTGTTGCCAAATGAGTGAAAGATTTCTTCAAACTGGCTGTTATCATGAAAATGTTATTTATTTTGTCCTTTTGAGAAATGTTTTTTTTTTTTGTTATTTGTTTTTTTCTTTTTTGTGTGTTAGCTATTAGTAAGTCACAAAATATCTGAAAGTCATTTTAGGGCAGATAAGGAAAAATACCTCAAGATTATCTGAGTAATAACACATATTTGAGAAAATAGGAGCCAACATAGATCAAACAATCAAAGTACTAAGTTGACAATAGAGAATTCAACTCTGCAGCATTGAATATTGCATTAATTGAGCATTTTTGTGATAGTAACAAGCTAACTTACTCAGCCCTTGTATAACGAAAGTGAAAAGTGTTAAATTCACCAAACGTGACTAAAAGGTTAATCTAAGAGCTAGCATTATCTTAAGTTAAAAATTGCTTCTGCCCGCAGTTCAGAGCCTCCTTTTAAATCTAGATGTCCTTTTTTATAAGAAAATATGGTCTTAATTACATACATTTGCTGTGGTTTCCTTGAGGTTTTCACACTGTGCAGAAATGCGTTAATTATTGAGCAGTGAATGTAGAAGAAACAGAGAAACAACATTAACTTGTTGTTGAACCCTGAGGAGCACAATGAAGGATTTGAAAGCCCAAAGATTCTGCTGCCGCCGAAACAAGAGCTGGAGATCACAGCACTTCCACTGGTATTTAATTATTTACTGGCCCTGAAATTACCATCAGCCATGTCTGTGATGTGGCAAAGCGCTGCTGGTGCAGGTGATGGTGTTGGTTTTGTTATCAGCCTTTGTTCACGGCAGCTCCAGGAGGCCGTGACTCCACTCCACGTTTCCCTGATCTAAACAGGCGGTTGACATTTTCAGGTTTGAAAAGTCTTTCTTATCTTGTCACTATTGCAGGTTAGATATTGATTTCATTTCCTGTGGTTTGAAGCAAACATTCATGTCTTCTTTGTCTATATTTTACTTCTAAAACACAACACAATGGAATTCAGGATCAAAACACAGTGGGTGTGAGTGTTTTTTTATTGATTCGTTCGTTCTTTAACAGGGAGTTACTCACATCCTTCAAATGTCAACGTCCCTGACCTGGAAGAAAAAGGTCATGTTCTTAAAGTTCGGCTCCATGGCGATGATGTTCTTCAATTTGTTTTATACTTTAATACCATTTTCCTCACCGGAAAATGAAGTTTGAATTTCTGTAGAAAAAGCTAAATTTGTATCTTCCCTGCTGCTGCCATCGTCTGTGGTCTGATTGCCTCACCAGAGTGAATACAAACAAATCATTCCTAAACACCTCAGGTGTGAAATAACACACAGGGGGTCCTCGACGTATGGCAGAATTCTGTTCCTATGGCAGGATGTAACTCAAATATCAACCAAAGACATCGGTGTCAAACTCATTTTCACCAGGGGTCACATCAGCAGTACAGTTCCCCTTGAAGGGCCAGTTGTAAATGGAAGACTGTATAGATCAGGGGTCCCCAACCCCTGGTCCACGGACCAGTACCAGTCCATAGGGCATTTGGTAACAGTGGGACACAATAAAAAAATGTACTTAATCTTTACTAATTTACTTCATTCAAAGAAAATTCAGTCATATCCAGTTTTACTTTCTTTATTTAAAGATTATCTGGCAAAAGACAATCTAATTTTAAAATAATATGTCATTCAGACTGATACAAACAGAATAGAGTCTAAAAGATGTTTTATTTTGAAAATGTAATGATCCTTCAATGCTCAGTACTTTGGTACTGGTCCGTAGTAATGGGTGGTACTGGCTGACCAGTAGGAACAACAAAGGTTGGGGACCACTGGTATAGATGGAACTACTCCATAACAGACTAATACATGTTTCTGCAATTAATTATTATTTGATGTGACCTGTAGTTTTTAAAGACGAAGAAAGTTTATTTTGGCATGTTGCTTGAACAATGATATCTGCATATTCACACCTCATACATAGGCACTTTTGCCGTCACTGTCTCTGGCAGTTGTTGCCATCAGGTCACAAAACAAACCCAGCCAATACTGCTGGGTGAGCTGGTTTAGCTTACTTTCCTCTGTCAAGAAGTGCGTAGTAACACAAATGTGCACTCATTTATTCTGAGCCACTGTGATGTTGAAGATGCATGAAGACACAAGTCAGCAGCAGCAGCAGCAGCTCTGAGGAGGGCTGCAGGTTAAATGTACTGGTGGCTTTAGTCCAGCCTGCTGTGTGAGGAGGAAGCTGCCTATTCATGATAAGAGGGAGCTACTGCTGAGGACCATTTTGGGTCAGTTTTTAGTTTTGGGGGAGTTTTTTTGTTGTTGTTTTTTTAAAACCCTCTCCTAAACTTTAGCAACTTATTGGGGGAGATTTTTTGTTGTTGTTTTTTTTTAAACCCTCTCCTAAACTTTAGCAACTTTAGGCCGTAGCCATATTATTTACTTTGTGCCGATTGAAGCACTAGAGACGTGGCTAAAAGAGCGACTCCTCCACTCATCCCTCCTCATCCACAGCACAGCAGAAGGCCTTTGCTTCACACACACAGCTCAGTGGTCTGGTCCGTCCAGACTGCTGTAGAAACGTATTTTAGCACAAGACGCTGCCCTCTGTGAAGAAAGGTTTTGGCCTTGTGTACTTGATCTCAGGCCATGACAACCAAACATTTATTGTATTTTAAAGAGATTTTGGACTTATATATAAAACATCTCTGGTTTGTGTATTCAGTTTCAGCTCTGACTCTACGTGAGCGCCTCCTATAACCACGCTTGATAAACAGTTGAACTATCATTTTTCAACTGATATATGAGTCACATATGAGGCTCTGTGCTGCGTGCAGTGACAATAAAAAATGAGCTAAAAATAAATTAGCCAATGCTACTTGACACCGGTTTGGGTTTAACAGTGACCTACTTGCCGTCGTTAGCAGGTTTCTTATAACGCTGCAGAGCTAAATGATTGGATTTAGGAGCAGCAGCAGAACAAGCAGCAGTAGTATAATCCCAACAAGGGGCAGAATTTAGAAAGGGCTCAGGACATTTTTTTGCCCCAGTAGAATTTAATATTTTCCTTGGTATTCTCACGAAGAGACCTCTAATTGCGCCTTTAAAATGTATTGTTGCCAAATGAGTGAAAGATTTCTTCAAACTGGCTGTTATCATGAAAATGTTATTTATTTTGTCCTTTTGAGAAATGTTTTTTTTTTTTGTTATTTGTTTTTTTCTTTTTTGTGTGTTAGCTATTAGTAAGTCACAAAATATCTGAAAGTCATTTTAGGGCAGATAAGGAAAAATACCTCAAGATTATCTGAGTAATAACACATATTTGAGAAAATAGGAGCCAACATAGATCAAACAATCAAAGTACTAAGTTGACAATAGAGAATTCAACTCTGCAGCATTGAATATTGCATTAATTGAGCATTTTTGTGATAGTAACAAGCTAACTTACTCAGCCCTTGTATAACGAAAGTGAAAAGTGTTAAATTCACCAAACGTGACTAAAAGGTTAATCTAAGAGAGTATAACGAAATTCACAAAACGTGACTAAAAGGTTAATCTAAGAGCTAGCATTATCTTAAGTTAAAAATTGCTTCTGCCCGCAGTTCAGAGCCTCCTTTTAAATCTAGATGTCCTTTTTTATAAGAAAATATGGTCTTAATTACATACATTTGCTGTGGTTTCCTTGAGGTTTTCACACTGTGCAGAAATGCGTTAATTATTGAGCAGTGAATGTAGAAGAAACAGAGAAACAACATTAACTTGTTGTTGAACCCTGAGGAGCACAATGAAGGATTTGAAAGCCCAAAGATTCTGCTGCCGCCGAAACAAGAGCTGGAGATCACAGCACTTCCACTGGTATTTAATTATTTACTGGCCCTGAAATTACCATCAGCCATGTCTGTGATGTGGCAAAGCGCTGCTGGTGCAGGTGATGGTGTTGGTTTTGTTATCAGCCTTTGTTCACGGCAGCTACAGGAGGCCGTGACTCCACTCCACGTTTCCCTGATCTAAACAGGCGGTTGACATTTTCAGGTTTGAAAAGTCTTTCTTATCTTGTCACTATTGCAGGTTAGATATTGATTTCATTTCCTGTGGTTTGAAGCAAACATTCATGTCTTCTTTGTCTATATTTTACTTCTAAAACACAACACAATGGAATTCAGGATCAAAACACAGTGGGTGTGAGTGTTTTTTTATTGATTCGTTCGTTCTTTAACAGGGAGTTACTCACATCCTTCAAATGTCAACGTCCCTGACCTGGAAGAAAAAGGTCATGTTCTTAAAGTTCGGCTCCATGGCGATGATGTTCTTCAATTTGTTTTATACTTTAATACCATTTTCCTCACCGGAAAATGAAGTTTGAATTTCTGTAGAAAAAGCTAAATTTGTATCTTCCCTGCTGCTGCCATCGTCTGTGGTCTGATTGCCTCACCAGAGTGAATACAAACAAATCATTCCTAAACACCTCAGGTGTGAAATAACACACAGGGGGTCCTCGACGTATGGCAGAATTCTGTTCCTATGGCAGGATGTAACTCAAATATCAACCAAAGACATCGGTGTCAAACTCATTTTCACCAGGGGTCACATCAGCAGTACAGTTCCCCTTGAAGGGCCAGTTGTAAATGGAAGACTGTATAGATCAGGGGTCCCCAACCCCTGGTCCACGGACCAGTACCAGTCCATAGGGCATTTGGTACAGGGCCGCAGCGGGACACAATGAAAAAACTTTTTTACTATTATTTTTACTAATTTATTTAATTCAAAGAAAATTCAGTCATATCCAGTTTTACTTTCTTTATTTAAAGATTATCTGGCAAAAGACAATCTAATTTTAAAATAATATGTCATTCAGACTGGGCCTCCCTGCTCTCTCTCGAGGAAGGCGTGCTGGCCGCTACACTATGCAGACTGCGACCTGCAGCTTTAGGCCACTCGGCCATCCTGATAACTTTCTTAATTGTGCTGTGTCTAAGCCTAGGTATTTCCTTACTTTAGCGAGAGAGAAAGGCTGTATTTCCGAGTCTGAAAATGTAGCTTGTCTTACGATAAGAGAAACTGTATTTCATTCAGTTTACTGTCACTGCTGTAGTTTTTAAAGACAGAAAGTTTATTTTGGCATGTTGCTTGAGATGTGACCTGTAGTTTTTAAAGACGAAGAAAGTTTATTTTGGCATGTTGCTTGAACAATGATATCTGCATATTCACACCTCATACATAGGCACTTTTGCCGTCACTGTCTCTGGCAGTTGTTGCCATCAGGTCACAAAACAAACCCAGCCAATACTGCTGGGTGAGCTGGTTTAGCTTACTTTCCTCTGTCAAGAAGTGCGTAGTAACACAAATGTGCACTCATTTATTCTGAGCCACTGTGATGTTGAAGATGCATGAAGACACAAGTCAGCAGCAGCAGCAGCAGCTCTGAGGAGGGCTGCAGGTTAAATGTACTGGTGGCTTTAGTCCAGCCTGCTGTGTGAGGAGGAAGCTGCCTATTCATGATAAGAGGGAGCTACTGCTGAGGACACGCTGGCGGCGGCCAACACAGTTCAGGTGTCAGCACTTCAAATCAGCAGCATGGCTTGAGGAAGTGTAAAGCTGTCAGGCTGCAGAGGTGAAGTGGAGGGTTTTCTGATTCAGAGTCAGAAATGAGAAGAGGTTAGGGGCAAAAATGACTTGAAACATTAAACGTTTTAGGCTAGGTTTCCATGGCACACACATCACCCGTAAAGGTATTTAGAATAAATGTTTGTCCATTATTTTAGGCTAGGTTTCCATGGCATTTAGAGGTATTTAGAATAAATGTTTGTCCATTGCATGTTGGACAATCAGTGTTGGATAAACCAGATGGGATTAGATTTCTATCTAGATAGAAGATAAAATGTATGAATTTGGATGTTAGCCCAAAACATAATAAGAGTTAGGAGAATATGTTAAAAAAATCTACTCAAAAAAGCGTTTTGCTGAAGTTTGTTTATATTCAAGTTAAAGAAAAGTTATTCATAAAATATAGAAATGTGCTTAAACGAAAATGATGAAAGATAAATCCTTATGTTAGCCAAAAACTACCTAACAAATTAAAAATCTAAATTAAATTAAAACCATTCCCTCTGCTGACAGTGTTATTATCTATATGTATTTTTTTCTCTGATGCCAGTTTTATTTTATTGTTTTTTTTCTGATGCCAGTTTCATTTTATTTTTTTTAATTTTCAATTTTATTTATTGGATTTTTTTCTGATGCCATTTTAATTTTTTTTATTATTTTTGAAATTTTCTATATTATTTATTGTATTCGTACTTGCCTTTTTGCACATTCCGGATCTACCGCACGTTCATTTCACAATTATATTTCATCATTATCTGCAATGTCATGTGACAAATAAAGATTCTTGATTCTTGAACAAATAAAGAAATGTGCTAAAGAAATGTGCTAAAATTTTTACCCAGTGGCGCAACCAGTACATTAGCATTTTGTCCATTCACTTATGAAAAGAAAATAAGAGTGAATCACAGGAACGCCACCAGCGACTTATTAGGTGTAATTAAACAGATAACACACACACACACACACACACAGAGACGCACTGTTACCACTGAGCCTTGTTGACATAATGAGAAATTATTGAGGCGTTCACACATATCCCTTTACATCCACAGCTGTTGACAGGAAGATAAAGTGGGCTCTAACAAAGCTTTTATATTAACAAGCTCTTTACTTAATTGCACGACAGATGGAGTTGTGGAAAGATCGCGGAAATGAAACACTGAGCTGATCTTCAACACATGAAAAAACATATTTGAGCCACTGTTGCCAATCAAACAATACATCTTATCACCAGAGCTAGTAGCTTTACTATTATATATATATATATATATTCAAGGTTGAAGAGTTCTGTTGGGCAACTGGAGGTGAAGGGAGTACTGTGAAGGCTGTACTCCCCACCATCGGTTAGAACTGAAGAAGACTCTTGGATGAGAGGCAAAACGTCTTCTTTGAGAAAATTTCACGTTGCCTAACTGAAC
Organism: Cynoglossus semilaevis; assembly: GCF_000523025.1. Classification (NCBI taxonomy): domain Eukaryota; kingdom Metazoa; phylum Chordata; class Actinopteri; order Pleuronectiformes; family Cynoglossidae; genus Cynoglossus; species Cynoglossus semilaevis. The sequence goes on from NC_024319.1 coordinate 21,491,916, forward strand.
TCTCTCTCAACTGCAGAAGTATAATGATAATATAAATAAATTATATCATTTGGAAAAGCTTGGCGGGCCGGAAATAGCAGCTGAACGGGCCGCATCCGGCCCCCGGGCCTTAATTTGCCCATGCCTGGTCTAGACCAACAACTCAGACTCATATCTATGAAGATTCTTTTCATAGATTTGCTTTTTGGATAAGAGGAGAAACGTCTTCTAGAGAAAATTTTACGTCCAGTTGCCTAAAGGAACTCTGCAACCTCAACCAAGACTCATTTTTTCGAACCTTATTTTTTTGATTCTTTAGTGTTTTTAATGTACTTTGTGAATTGTATATTTCACCGTTCCTTGTTGGATATTGTAAATAGGGATGTCATAATTGCTCGATAGCACGATTAATTGAGGAATTAAGCGCTACGGTTAATTTATCGTAACGTTTCCTGAAAACCGTCAGAAAATTATTTTCCCGGAACTATAGGCTCAACTCAAACGGAACCAAAAAAAGTTCCACACAAACAACCGCACGTTCCCGCGTGCGTTGCTTATTTCGGTCCACATTCGGTTTTTGTTTTGGCAGCAGCAGAAAATGACCAGGGTGCTTGGCAGCATTTAAAACATGCCATACAAATGCGGTGAAGATGAGGAAATACATCCAACATGTTTCACCTGCTGGACAACCACTCGACTATCTTCGCCAAAGTAAAGGTAAATACACATTAACCGGATACAGTTACGTCAATGTTTTCGTGGCTTTATATTGAATTGGTAGGACATTAAATGTTAGCATGTCATTTGGAATTAATTGTGTACGAGAACGACACGGGTTCGTTCTTCAGTTCAACATGGCGAGTTACACAGCATTCCCCTCAGGTTTAATGACACTGGTCGTACGTAAACCCAGGGGGAAGTAGTTTGTTTTTGTTTTCTTGTGTTGCTGTCAAACAGTTTCAGTGTTAGTGTACAGTTGACCTGAAGGACAAAACACAATATGTGGCCTGTTCTGGAAGTCCTCAGTCAGTGAACATTTAGCTTTAGCTCATTTAGCTTTCAAATATAAGTATTGCGTCATATAAATATGAAGTGTAGTTATGTTATTATGTAATTATATTTGCTTTATTTTACAGAAAGGTAGAGGTTTTGTAGTCCTACACAACTGTTTTCACAACTGAGAAAAACTCATAGTACATATGTTGCAATGTTGTGGTGATTTTTGTTGGATTACAATAGGATTTTTGTCATTTTCCTGTACTTTTTGGTTACTTGACTTTATTGCTGTATGTTTTTGTTATGTTGGCATCAAAAGAATATATACCTTTAAGACCACAAGGAGTGTTCACGTGAACACATCCACAGTATTGCGAAATCAATGAACACATTATATTTGTGATGATTGGAATATTGTGATAAATTCTCTGACAATAATCGAACCAAAGAAATCAATAATTGTGACATCCTTAATTGTAATCTTATTGAGGAACAAGCTTTTAATTTATTTAAATAATATTTATTTATATTTAGATCATTTCCAAAACATAATTTCACATTATTCATAGTTAATCACATTAATTCCTAAAATAAGAACAAAATCTAAGCGGCCATTTTGGAACTGGAAGATATGTCTCATTTTAGAGAGCTGAGGAAAGGAGCAAAATCTGTCTTTTCCTCCCAGCTGTGTACTTTGTTTTTTGTGATCCACCATTTCACCTCACTCTAAAAGAGACACTTGCTACTGGACAGAGACTGTTTATGCTGCTCCCTGATAAAAAGAGACGAATGTTGGTGTTGGTCCCTGTTTGGAAACAAAATCTGAACAGATTTTTAAATGTTAACTTGCTGTTCCTTCTAAGACGCCTGTTATGATATCACAAATTTTACGCTGGACTTTTGTCGTGTTGACCATTATTCTAGCAACTGCAGCTGGTCAGATTTGAATCACTGTTTATGGTTATTTGTAACTTGTCACATTAGTGTTTAATTATTATATAAAGGGTTTTTGTGAGAATGAAGTATGCAGCCATACCAAGATAAAGAGGCATTACGTCACGCTGTTTGTTAATGCACAAAAAGGCTGTAGTGTGTATAACAGCATATAACATGACATTTAACAGGAGTTCATCATGGTCTGATCAGACAGTCCCAGGTTTTGTTCTCATGGCACTTTTCTCACACCCGGCAGAAAAAAAGGAGTTTTTATATATGGTTAAAAATTCCTCAGTGTGATGGCATATAATTACTGTGCTAATGATATTATGTGGAACAAATACTTAAATGGTTGCTGGGTAAAAAGTGTTGACTAAAAGTTCTGACTAATAGATGTAAAGATAGACTAATAGATGTGTAGATGTAAAAGAGTTTAAAAAATAACATGCACAAATCATTAGCATACATTATTTATCTGATGTATAAGTATTAATGTTATGTATATATATATGGCTTAATGTGTTATCATGGTAAGTCATTATTTAATTAATGCTGACATTATTTTTTTGCTAGTTAATGCAGTTTTCATAATATCTTTTATTGTTGTAAATGGCTGTTGCTCATTGGCTTTTATTTTGTAAAAGCTTGCTGCTGCGGCGCTCACAGGAACCGAAAAAGAAGTGAGTTGACCTTTCGTTAAACCACGCCCCCATATGGTCGTTGTCCAATCACACATCCTAGCATCCATCAAGTTGACCTTTAGTAAAAACCACGCTCCCATATGGTCATTGTCCAATCACACATCCTAGCATCCATTACTATGTAAAGAAGATCCTTCAGATTGGACCTCTGACAAGCAAAATGGTGAAGTGGCACTAGCTGTTAGTGCTGCGGAAGTTTAACAACGGCACCATTGGTGTAAACACTCAACTTTCTTTGTGCTTTTTTGTGCTTCCCTGGGAGTTTTTTTTATAAAACAAACAGGTAACATTAATGCCCTTGCGGTGGCAATAAACTAATATTTAGTTGGATTTGCTTTGATAACGTTGTTTAAGTTTAGATTTACTACATATTTTATTTAATTGCTATAGCTGTATAAAAAAATGTTATGGCCCTCATGTTCATGGGAGTACATTTAAAATAGAAGTGCGCTACAATGATGTTTCCTTTATGGTAGAAACCAGTACCAGGAACTGTATTTGTCCTGCAAGAACGAATGCAGAATTTGAATTTTCAGCACAGTTTCCTTCAGAGCATTTTCAGAAAAGCAACATGTTTGCTTGTATAAACTGCTCTCAGTTTGTTCCAATGCTACTACATAATAGTGTTTTTGTAATCTGCCTTGTCTTATTAGAAAAAAAAAGAAAAAAAAAAAGAAAAAAAGAAACGACTTTATATTAACAGACGGAGAAAGAGCCTGAGGAATCCAGCAGGCTCCCAGCCTCACGAGCAGCTCTCATCAGCAGCAGAGCAGCAGCTCAGCAGGGTGTAGTTTCTGTTATTCTCAGCAGATCATTCATGTTCAGGCAGTTTACACTGTACTGACTATGTGCAGCCTGCCCTGTGATTCAACTCTGTCCAGCACAGCGTGACGCGCAGTTTCATCTTTGCCTGTGCTCATGTCTATGGTCATAAATGTGTGAAGAAAAAAACTGGACACATGTTTTTTTTTGTCATATGATTGGTCCTTACAGGGACAGTATCAGCATTTTCTACCCATTTTTGTGAATGGGAGGCTGTTTTAAAGTGAACAACTGCACTGGCTTGGTTTGAGATGTTTCACCTCTCATTCAAGAAGGTCGTTTGGTTCTGTAGAAATGACTGGATAAAATGAACTGAAGGTTTTTTGCTCTCAAATATGTCAAATTCCCATAAAATTGTTTAAATTAATGCAGTGGTGTGTGAAAAAAAAACAACATAATTTTCAGGTTTACAGCATCACATGGCAAAAATGTTCCCCAAGCTAATGTTACGGAAGTCATTAGACATTCAATAATACCTCTATTCAAGCAGAGTTTGTATCTGAAATCAGCCATGGTATTGTTGTATTTAATGACTAGTTCCTGAAGTACAGCTGTTGTTTGTTGCGTTCTACCAAATGCACATAATTCCATGTTGTTTCACCAGTAGCTCTAGTTCCTGTTGTTACTTTCCATGCATTTCCACCCACCAGCATTACACAGGATGGTGGGTGGAAATGTTTTTTTTCTCTCTTAGCATTGCATCATAAAACATTGCAAAAACATTGTTAAAAATGCTTTTCTTCCTGGAAGTAGTCTAGGGTGTTTTAAAGTTTTATGGCAGTGTGTGATGCCATTTTTATGTAAATAGCATCAATTTAAATAAAAGTTTTCTTAATGGCCAAATGATATGTATGTTTTGGTCAAAGAAATCAAAGAAGCTCCAGAAGAAAGTCAAGAGCCAAGAATGAGCCTTGATGTTTTGCACTGGTTAGCACTGCTTAGTAGTAAATTAGTTGTGTCAACATTACTTTCATATTACTACTATCATGTTTATGATACTCAGTTACTCTTATGTTTCTGTTTGGCCAAATACCTGCTCGTTTGTTACAATACCACGTTCCGCCAAGCATTTATTGGCTGCCGTACCTTTCAGTAAAGTTGTGTTTGTAGTGTGGAACAAGATGTGTGAGTGGGTGAGAAATGAGAGAGTGAGGTAACTGAGTGTTGGATCATTTTGAGATGCATTTCTAAAATTTTTATTTGCCGATAAAAAGTTGTGGAAACTGCCACTTATGGAGCAGATAGAGTCTCCAGAGATGCAAATATATTTACCAACTCCCTTTTTTGATTTTGTCTTTATGCCCTGTTTAAAGTTGTCTCTATTGCTGGTTTTGTTTTGAAAAAATAGTTAGGGTTAGGTTATCTGGTGCAAAACTGTTTGCGGCCCAATACAAGCCCTGTGAACTACTGTACATAAGCCCTTAAGTTGCTAGTACATGCTGAGAGACTTACAAGTATTTAGCGCTCGAGGGTTCATGGAAGCTGCTGCTTAACTGCTGCCCCCTGTGGCCAGTTTGTGTCACTGAAACCTATTTGATACTATGTACCGTATGTAGACAAGATGTGCACTACACAAACTACAACGTTAGCTACATATTGAGCAGGTTGTTTACGTATCAGGTCTTGTTGCGATAATCAACATGGTATTGTTTGCATATGAAACAGACCTTGACAAGAATTCTGAACTGTCCCTTTAAATGAGAGGCATTTGGATTAGTGAATCAATACAAGGTTGATTTTTCAGACACTTGCCCGATGGCTGGGTGTTTTCCATAAAGGCTGCTTCCTGTCACTGTCTGCCAGCTCTTTGTAGGAGGCTTCAGGCTGAAGGAGCTTATTTTCCCAGCCTGCTTGTAAAGCGTGTCATCTCTAAGCACCATGGAGCATTTGTGATTAACGCCTGCTGGAATCCAATCTGATGCTCTGATGTTCCGTTTAAAAAGAGAGCACTCTGCTTGGAACGGGAAGAAACAAACAGACACGAACCCAAGTCTTTTAACGGGACTTTTAGATTCTTAGTGAATAAGTTGCACTTGTTTCTAACTAAAGTAAAGGACAACTATACTAGTTATGAGGACCTGAAGTTCTTCCACCTACTGAGTTATGAAATAAACTTTATTGCTGAGGTGCCTTTATCACCACAGGGTTCCTCTGTCAGTAGCAAGTATAACCAGAGCCAGAAAATTTTAAATTCTATTGAAATATTTGTCTGAGACCGACCTTGGAGATCATAAGCAGAACTGCTGACAAGGGCAGCACCAATGCGGTTCAATTCCCTTCCTCCCACCGTGGATGAGACTGACTTACAGCCTAAGGAGGATTCATAAGAGGACACAGTCATATCATATTTTCCCCATAAAAGACCCACAAAACACATACAACAACATGAACTCTGTGGGGTAGGGTCCCACAGTCTCAATATTTAAATGCAAACTGGAAAGTGAAATGTCCCTGCTTCAGTCACTTTGCGTCAGAAGGGAAACCCACTCCTACCTCATCTCTTTACTCTGCCACCTTCAGCTCCACCTCGTGTCTTTATAGACAGTCTCCACGGTCTCCAGAAGAACCCATCATGGGACCATGATGCAGAAATAATCCAATCAAAGTTTAATCCGTTCAAACAGACACAACATGTTCTCGGCATCTGCTTCTCATCAAGCATGGCTTTTACTGGGTGAAACCCAGACTCATGGTTAACCATTCACCTCTGGGTCCTGTTTTTGTCCCCGTCCTGGCCTCGCCTGTTCTTAGATCAAGCAGAAAAATTCAAAGAGGAGGTGGGAGTAACTCTTAAATAGCAAATCTGAAAATCTTACTTACCCGACTTTCTCACATCTTCATTTCCTCATCTTTTTTCATCTATACTGTATTCTAGGGCTGGCAATTGATTAAAACATTTCATCTGATAAACCACTGTGTAGATGTGGATTGATTAAGGTTAATCATGATTCACATTGATCATTATGTTGGATTGTTCTCTGTTGGAGTTCCATTCCTATAGTTCGACATAACACGGATTTCGCTGTAAGTCTAACCTCATCTATTGTGCATAAGTTACTATGTCACTCCCCTATGCTAACCCAGAGGTAACGTCATAATTTAGTTCCTAAAGTTCCTAAAAAAAAAAAACAACCCAAATGAAAGAAAGCAAATGTTGCCCAATCCAATGTATGGCGTACAACCAGCAAGTGTAAACAAAGCTGTCTTCTGCCTATAGCACCAATAGCGTAACAATGTTTTTGGAACAAGATCTTTGTAATACATTTATGGTAGATGTTGCCGTATGTCGAGGACGTCGTAAACTGAAAACCCCTGGACACTGAAATCTGTGGTCCACACTTCCTACTTTGGAAAAATCAATGTTTGATTTTTGAATTGAGTTTTGAAACATTCTTTCCAGTCTCTAACTACAGTTGAAGCTCACCATCAGTATTAGCCCGCTTCTGTAAACATGTTTATTTTTTTGTTCATGCTAGTGTTTTTTTCATATGTAGTTATTTGTATTTTATCTCTATTTCTTCTATTCTGTTTTCGGTCAACCTTTTTTCGACGACTTTGACGTTCTTTGAGGTTCACCACCTTTGGCGTTTTGATCCAGCAGAAAAACTTGGATTCGTATCGTTTTGCCAGTTCAACAGTAACTTCATACAGTGCTAGAATCACTGAGAAACATTCCCAGCATCTTTGAGAAATCTGTGCTATAAATAATAAAGACAGTCCTGAGAGCAAAAACATCCAAGCTTATTCTAGGGAATACAGTTGTTAATAAGTAAAACTAGTCCTATTATTAAATGTTGTTTATTTTTTAAAACTACAGCATCAGTATTTTTTAATGTATGTATTATTTATGCATTTCTTTATTAACGTTATCGTTATTCTCAGAATCTCCAACAAGCCCGTAGTTCTTGCCACTCACGTAACGCGGCCGAGGTTCTAAGCGTAGCCTTGTCGAGCGTAGATGTGGTCGTTGTCATTAGCCGGGTGGGCGAGCAGTGTGGACCGTCTTCATCTTCATTCTTCAACACTCGGCTTCAAGTCATAGCAACGGTACAGGGTCAAGTAATTGAGCTTTACCAAGAAAACACCGTCACGCACAAATATACACACAAACACACACATGAAAAGTGCATTATACACTAAAGCCCCACCCACCCACACACACATTTTACCACACATTCCTGACTGTCACATCATATTAACATCAGGTCAGGTTGCTTTTTTGGAGCTTGTTGCTATGGCAGTACTGAGAGGGAGAATAAAAATGTCAGCCTGTGGACTCCTCCCACTAGAACCTGGAAGAAAATAAAAGGCTGCTGCAGATTGGCTCCACCAATAACTGCTGCTGTTTGTTTAGTGTTGTGCATTAAGACAATGAAAAAGACTGAAATCTGTCACCTTTAAAGTTGGACAGAATTCACTCAGATGCCCAGTTTAAGCATTTATAAAAGCTTAGTTTAATATTAATACTGTCAAAATGACCAAAAGTGTGATGTCATGTTAAAAGCTGAGACTGATGCAAGAGTAAAACCACATAAAATGAACGCCTTCTATATCCATAATATTATTGTCTTTTTATTACTGAAGCTCTTAATTTTTAAACACATTCATTTTCTTTTCCAAAATCATCTTGTGGTAGAAAAAAAAAACAAGGGATAAATATTAGGGCTCGAAATGTTTTATTTCATTAATCAAATAATGGTAACTTTTTTTTTAGCACATTTTCACCTAGTTCCTTTTAGTCCTTTATTAGTATTGCTATTGAAAAAAGATTGTTGCTCACTGGCTCTGAATAAATACACAGGTTAGACTTTACTCCGATCAGATCAATCAAAAAACCTACGTTCTAAGTACTGTTAAAGAAATACTGTGTTATTGATAGCGATATTACTATTAGTCCAAACCATAGACAGGGACCAGGTCAGATCAAGCCTCTTATTTTCCCTCGCTTTGCGTAATGAGAATTGTGGGCCGTCGTCCTGTTTGCCAGCTTTGTTCCTCTTCCACTTTTCGCCACAGGTCACAGCACCTTCCTGGCTCGTGTCAGGACAAAGTACAGCGCGTGAGAATCACACCAGTTCACAGATACACAGATACTGTTTTACCAGAACAGAGAGTGTGATGTTGAACAGTTCAGTTTGTTCTAAAGACTCGCCCCCAGAAACAAGACGTTGCTGATGGCAAACGTATTGTGACAGCTGAGAGAAACATTTACAGCACTGATTAAAGTTGTTTCAAATTGGACCACCTACTTTGTCTATAAATATGAAGAACAAGGATAAGGAAGATTACATGTTTTTCTCATCCTTATTTATATTTTTAGGATTTTCTTTCCATAAAAAACATTTTTCATAAATGTTTATATCAAAGGTTGGCGCTACATTAAAGGCATATTTGAACTGTTTCAGTCCAACTTTACTGTGAGGACCCTGCTTGTCAGGCTTGAACAGAGTTTGTTATTGTCGCTGGTCTGCGCAAGAATGCTCGCCTCACCAATGGCGCACTCCCCTTCCCCCTCAGCCACCACTGTCCTCTTTACTGCCCTCTACCTGCCTCCTAGACTGTTGCACATATCTCCATTGAAACTGTTAGTATTCCTTTTACCTTTCACCTCTGCTCACTGAGTCTTTCTGAAAGAGCGAACGTAACATCGACACCATTAATAACCTCCTCCCGGAAGAGAACAGTTATATTTAAGTTAATTCTCTATGGTGAAGACTATATATAGAAGATTATTTTATTATCACGTACAGTAAAGTAAGTAATAAAGAACCCATTTCACAGAAAAAAACAAGCGATTCCAGCTGTGCCTACAAATTATTTTCATAAAGGTCATGAAAATACTCACTGATACCGTACGGCCTTGGTGGACTCACTGTAAGTGAGTCCAATTTAATGTCAGGAATGTGGACCAACCTTGGATGCACAGGAAGTGAACTCCCCGTTTTAGGTAGCTCGTGTATCCCCTACGGCCCACAGGAACCCCAACAGGAGACCGGGACCACTTAGGTTCTCGGATCACAGAGATGCATGAATAGATCTGCCAGGAAAGGGCCGTGGGTTGAGGAAGAAAAGCCATAGGTAATTCTGACATTTCACAGTAAAAAACAAGCGATTCCAGCTGTGCCTACAAATTATTTTCATAAAGGTCATGAAAATACTCACTGATACCGTACGGCCTTGGTGGACTCACTGTAAGTGAGTCCAATTTAATGTCAGGAATGTGGACCAACCTTGGATGCACAGGAAGTGAACTCCCCGTTTTAGGTAGCTCGTGTATCCCCTACGGCCCACAGGAACCCCAACAGGAGACCGGGACCACTTAGGTTCTCGGATCACAGAGATGCATGAATGCATTTCACAGTCAAAAACAAGCGGTTCCGGCCCAGATTGTTAGGCCCCTCCCCTGCGTTCACCTCAAATTGGAGAGATAATACCGCAGCCACAAATATACACAAGATGGCGTGATACATGGCCATCACGCCATCGTCACTTAAATTTTAGCCAGTTTGCAGATATTTCTAAAATATTACCTTGCTAAGTGTTATAAGGTTCTAGCTTGTAGCTAATTCTGACTTACTTTTGGTATGATTTTGGGGAGCTACGTTCCTTGGTATGTTAATCCATGCTAAAGAACTGATCCTCTTTTGGGTTTTGGGTTCTCGGATCACAGAGATGCATGAATAGATCTGCCAGGAAAGGGCCAAGGGTTGAGGAAGAAAAGCCATAGGTAATTCTGTCCAGTTTGATTAGAAGCCAACAAGTTTGTTTGATAAATGGAGTTCGTCCTCAATTCTGAATATTTATATGAGATTCCTAAAAAAAAATCAAATGTAAACAAAACATATTTTTAGTAAAGATTGATGATTAAAAACTGTTGCAATATCGTATGTATTTAATGCGATCAATAATTTAGTTTGGATTAATGATTTATACAAGACTTTTTAGGTTTATGAAATTTTAAGGCAATAAATGTGAAGAGTGCAGATTCAGCCCCAAAGAGAGATGAAGAAAGACCGAGAAAGGGAGGGAGGGAGGAGAGGAGGGAGGGAGTGACACTGAGCAGTGACAAATATTAAATCCTCACCTGTTTTAGTCTAGGATTATTGCCTTGATGGAAACAATATGTCCCCCACAAAACTGCGAGCCACGTATTTTAAAGGGTCATTTTGTACATTTAGAAAATCACCTTCTTGAGATCTCAGCAGACCAGTGTTTTCGATTCACTGCTGTCACGATCAGTAAATTCACGTACTTGTTTTATGACTTCAACGAGCGGAGTTCCTCAGCCAGATGTACTGTAGTGACAAATCCTTACAAACAACGCAGTAAGTCTACACAGGTCAGGATGTGTTGTGGTTACGTCATTTTTTAAGCTAGTCTTGTTCCATCACTCTCAAGTACGAAGGATATGTACGCTGAAGACTTATACGACTTTTTAACGGTTTTACGTCATGCGTTAGCTTGTACTACATTGTGCTTTCTTTCGTTTGTGTGGCTTTTATGTCCTAGACCAACGTGGTGGCCGGGGGCACCTGGTAGCCCTCATGGACTCCCTAAGGTGCCCGCGGGGTATGTTCTAAAAATAAAGCTAGTCAACAAGAGGGTCAAGAATTGTACTGTTACTGTGATTTTTGAATCAGTTACATTGGCAATGACGATGGTAGGAAGAGTGTCTACTATTGGACCTCCCAGAACTGATTATTATTACATTGTTTCGGAGGTCTGTATCAACAAGTAGCTCTTTGTATTACAAAGTGCCCTTGAAGTAGCTCTCAGTTTCAACAAGGTTGCTGACCCCTGTCCTAGATTGTGATTAGCACTGTGTTAGCACAGGTCAGTGACAGGTACTTATGTATAGTATTTGAGTTCCTACTTGCGCAAAAATCAAGTTGCATTGTGCTGTAGGAACAGAATTCTGACGTAAGTTGAGGACCTGCTGTTCGGGGAAACAAAAACCTCAGGGAAGAAATATAAGAAAACAAAAGTTCTATACCAATTAAATCCATACATTAAACTAAGACATTCAGAAGGTTTCTGGTCCTCGCAGCTTTGTCTATATCCACTAATTAGTCCCTTCCGGCACTGTATAACAGAGAAGGTTAATGCTGTGTTTGAAGAAACTGCTCATCCTTGTCATGCTGAGTCATCATCAGCTCAGTTGTTACCATTGCAGAAACTTTTCTGTGCTAGGCACTGCTGGAAAAAGGGTACACTTTTTTTGTGTTGTTGTGTTTCTCAACGCTACAGCAGCTTTGTCTGGGAATAGATGTATGAGGCCCATTATCATCCAGTGCGGCGTTGAATCAATTTTATGAAACTGTGGTCAATGCAATAATCTCAGAATCCATTTCTCCTCTTAAACAACGGCCTTTAGTTTTAACCACTGCTGTGTTGGTATATTTGAGCACACATTCACTTTGGTTGCTGCGCTTTCTTCTTGCTGAATTCCATATACATCTATCCCTGTCTTTCTCCTCTGCCTGTCCAGGTCAGGATCATCTTGACAGCTGAGCTCCGGGCGAGATGTGATGTGGTCGAGGTGTATGAAGCCCCCTTCCTGCAATCCTTTAAAATGGTGAGTAACCAAGTGGTGCTTTGACTTTGATCTTAAAAAAAAAAAAACCCCAAAACAAAACAACTTTTTCTTCTGTGACACAGTCATTATAGCCCATGTTTTTCCCTTTCCTTTGGTTTAATTTAATGTAATGTTTTGAGCAACTAATTTATTTATTTAATTATTTTTTTTACAATAGTCTGTTGTCGCTGCTATCTCGGCCGAACCTGAAAATGTATGGCTTTTAGATTAGATTATGCAAATGTTGAGGCCATCAAAAATATAGGTTGTCAGAGTTTAACATCTGTTGTTCCGTGGGGCCCCTGCTCTTTTCTTTCCCAGTGCCTAGTTTGCAGAAACCCACTTAACTAAATCTCAAACGAACCTTAACATGTTTTACTTTCTGCCTCTTAAATCCATTCACTGGTCTCTCAGCAGTTTAATGAACTGGACTCACACACCCATTAAATCTTGACTTAAAAAAAAAAACAAAGACAGGTTTTATTACATCTGCCGTAAAAGCATGCTGTTGGTTTAAATCTGCCAACAGAGACAAGTTCTTCCAACTGTTTATCAAACTACTCTGCATTTTATGAGCAGAGACAGAAATGGTAGAGTTGATGTAAACCACTGTAGATGTTTATTCTGCTTCATTATTACGCTTTTATTGCTTCACTTCAACTTATAGCACTCTGTAAAAAGAAAACATAAATCTTACACATACTGGTGCAAGGGGAAGTCTTTATTCCCTTATTCTTCCCAGGTCTGTATTAGCTTCACCACAATGTGTCACCCAAAGGTTGAAGGGTTTTTAACCACTTGATGTAGTGTTAAACAAACACACTGGCTTTTTATTGGATAAATGGCTTTATGGCTCTCTTTGTTTGACGTGCGGTCTGATGTTCATTTGTTTAGAGATCTAAGCGGCCCAATGGTCAGTGCTTATGACAACTGATTCCCATTCTCATGTTGATGTTCTAGACATGTTCGCTTTTTCATTGGTCGATACTGACTTTATATCCTTTTGTCTTTTCGCTGGGTTTGGTGGTGCGCCTGGTCAAAGTTGACTTTCGTTTGTCGTTCGAGTTCTGGGGTTTTAACAAATAACTTTCAAGCTTCTCATATTTTTTCTCCCTCTGTGTAAAAGTGTACACTTGTTTTGGAACAAAGTGATTGTGGTCACTTTACCCTGAAATAGTGTTTGGTCTTGTGTGAGATTCCTTTTGATGGCTTTGCTCTTCTGCTCTGCTGCTACTGTTACGGCATTGGGATGAAGCTAGGACCTGAAGAAAAATACAACGTTTCATTTGATATCAGATTGATGTATACTGGATGTCAGTTTTTGCCTTTGATGATGTTGTGTTTCTATCTTTATTTTTTGGAGACTCGTTCTTTATTGATTAACACAGCAGGCTTTCATTTTAATTTACTACACACAGAGTTGTTTATTATTGATTCACACTTTAAAGTGATTAAAATTGAATAATTACAATCTCCCACTGAATGACTGTTAATTAAGTCGTCGCTCAATCATTTCCTGTTGCCTCGTCCTTACACCAGATCAAAAATGGATTCAAACGCACAAACTTAAATTTGTTCAGAACTTTCTACAAGATCGATTTTTGGCCCTGGACTAGAGACAGTACTAGCAACCATAATGCCTTTCACTGCAGTACCAAGCACTATGGTCTTAGAAATATTTAGAACAGTACGAGGATCCCAAGAAATATTCACTGCCAAAAGAAGAAATGTATTAGGAATTTATAATATTTTTGACACCCAACAATTTCTACTACAGCTGTTAGACAAGGCATGGGGAAATTATGGTCCGTGGGCCGGATACGGTCCGTTTGACTTTTTAATCCGCCCGCCACACTTATCAAAGTATGTTACTAATTTATTATATAGAGCGCAGAAAAGGCTAAGCATTTTAGCATTTTAGCCTTATCTTAGTTCTCGGCCCCCCTGTCAAATTTTTTGGACCTATTGTGGCTGCAAGGCAAAAAGTTTTATATACTATTCAGAACTATAAAGCAAGCGCTTCCAAAAAAGAAAGAGGACTGACAGTATAAAATTATAGTCATTATTGTCATTGTAACACGCGGATACAATGAAATTGAACCGGTTTTAACCCATCATCAAAGTGAGCAGCGGGCAGTTTTAAGCACCCAAGGAGTAGTGTGTGGGGATGGAGCCTTGCTAAGAGCACCTCAGTGGTAACTTTGGTAGCTGGTGGACTCGAACCTGAAGGACCCCGACCCAACTCCGCTTCCTTAACCACTAAGTCCCCTCTGCCTATAAAACTCACAGTAGGACTCGTGCCACACCGAATTCTCAAAAAGACACAGAGAAGTTCATTCTTATAAGTGGGCAAGGCAGACATTAACTGCAAACAAGAACAATTGAAAATAGTTTATGGTATAGAAAAGATTCTGGAACCATAGTCGTATAACAACAACTTTCTGATACTTTTAAGTGTTTTGAAATTGAAAAATTAATGACAAAGAAGGTTTATTTAATTTCAGCTGTGAAAACACAACTGGATACATCAATACAATTTTATGTGTTTTGTTTTAAAGCTATTTGCACTTCTTTTTTCGCTGTGCAATCGTATTTGTATATAAACCCAGTCAGAGAGAGAGAGAGAGAGAGTCAAAGCAGCATATGTAGAAAAGTAAAACCCATGCTCTATTACTGAATATCCCATTCTGTAATTATTAATCAGTAAAATCCCAGAACCCCTGACCGGTATCTGCACAGAGGAACATGGTAAAGGTAGCTAAACTGAAGAATAATTAGAGGAACAGGTGCTTCAATGCTGCAAAAACGTAGGAAAAGACCAAAGAGAACACTGAGGACTTGTAATCACATGCAGGAATGGGAATTGTTTTCATGAAAAAAATGAATAATTTACAGTAGTAGATTTACAATCGTGCTTAGGGGAAACATTTTAAATACAGACATGTCTGATGTCATAATCACAATGCAAATGAGGTTAAAATAAAATATAGTCTGGACACATGCTGAAAATGGTGTGTGAAAAAAGACAACATAAAATAGAAGACGTACAGGCTGTTTATTAAAAGTGTATGTACACTTTGATCATTTAAATTTGATCATTGATCCACATCAGAAAAAACTACTTATTATCCCATAAATTATAATGTCTTTATATACAATTACTCAACTTGACACAGAGATGTACCAGAGTCTTCTCAATAATTTCCTATTTACATATTCATTAATGAGTACTTACTTACTTAATGACTTCTCTAAGTTATACTGCCGTTCCAAGTCCAACAACTATTTTCTGCAGTAAAATCTTCACAGGTAGTTCCAGCAGTAGAAATACACACATTTTAAATATACTTCCTGCTTAAAACCGTTTTTGCACAATGTTCCCGATGTGTCCGCAGTTCTTCAGACCTTGTTCAGCATGTCCTCCACTATTGTCGGAATTATGTTCCTATAGTGTGATGGAACTCACATACTATACATAAGTACCTATGACACTCGCCTATGCTAACACAGTGGTACCGTCATAATCTAGGACATAAAAACATCACAGGAGTAAAACTTGTGCCTGGGATCCAGAATGAAGGGCAAAAATGTCCCCAAAACCCCCCCGAAACAAACGAAAGAAAGCAAATGTAGCACAGTCCAATATATGGCGTTCAACCGAGCGATCGCCAACCAGTTTCCACAAGTTCTGACGCCTACATCAGAATGAAAGAGCAAGCCTTTCTTAATAAATTCATGGGAGATGGCGAAGTAACCATGACGTTGTAAACCGGTACTGCTTTTCACAGTGTCAGTGCAAACAGTTCGTACCACTGTTTCTAATTATAGAGACTGCAAGCAAAGTAGACCCGGGAAGCTCCTACATTACAAATGCACATAATTCCTCTCATTTCCCTAGTTCCTGGTACAAGGTCGGGCTGTATAAACACATGGTTTCTGATTTGGATTCTTGTTTCTGCAGCGGAAAATGTGCAGACCCTTACCCGTGACACTGTTGCCAATTCGTGGTGTCTCTGTGGACGAGGTTAGTGTTAGAAGCTGGAATTCATGTTCATATTATCCAGACTCCCAATGTTGTGATGCTGATTCAGCTGTTCCCGCCTGCAGTCCAGCGTCCAGACCTCGGTTGTGTTGGGACATCGGACTGGCGAGATCAGAGGTTGGCAGAGAGTCGGGCTGTCAACTCTTGTTTGTGTTTGGCTCGTTCGGACTTGTAGAACAACCTGTCTTCTGAAATGGTCTTTTATGAATTGTACAAAGATGCCTTCTGTTTTCTAATTCTTGGGATGGAAAAGCACCTTGGCACTGTCCTGGCTCTGCAGTTGACAAACACATTTTTCTTGATATTGTCCGGCTTTGATACAAATTCCTTCAGTGGTAACACACATAGACATACTGTGGTTCCTGGTGTCTCCGTTACTAGTTCCTGCACTGACTGTTACAAAAAAACTTTACTGAAACTTTTTACTGAAACGTGGGCAAAGGTTGAGGACTCCAGCTCAGCTTCTTCGCGTGAACATAGCAGTGCGAGCCAATGAGGTCAGCGAGGTCTTCGTGTAACCTTCTTACTGATGTCATAGGTCACACTAAATGTGATACAACAGACCTATAATATGCTAATGCTGCATCCTGCAAACCAATACAGTAGTCACTCGCTATTTTGCGGTTCATCTTTC
>NC_024319.1:21508654-21523911 GCF_000523025.1 Cynoglossus semilaevis
GCGCCAGGCCTTGAAGCCTATCCCCCGCGATAAACGAGGGACCACTGTAGTTCGGTTTACTTTCCCAAACTGTTCCTGGCGTTGCTGTATGTTAGGAATTTTGTTGATGCTATTTTAGTACTTTTAATTTTTTTTTAAATTATATTGAGGAAATAATGTTTGTTATACTTTCATGTACTGTAGGTCCTGGTTCTTAGCACATATATACTGTAGAACTATATATATATTTCAGTTTTTGAAAAATACACATTTATCTTAATATGCGTTTCTCTTACCATATCATAAAAATGTGTGGTTCTTAAACTATGGTAGCCGTACCTCTAGTGGTACTGGGGCTTACAGTGATATCTGCTTTTTTTTTTAATGCATTGGCAAAACAAAGGATGTACGTCAATAGGGCTAAAAAAAAAACACTTAAAATACAGCTATTAGATTTTTGGACTCTCTCTCTATATCTGTGATGCTCTCTTTTCCTCTGAGTGTGTGTGTTTGTAGTGCTACTCCGTTGTACTTTTTGGCATCAGCTGATTATTCTAATTAGTGATAATTTAATAACTTAATTTACAGTTGTATTGCACAATTGAACCACAGATCTAAACTCTGTTTTACTATAATAATATGGAATTACTTTTTTTTTATCATTGATAACACATTTATAGAAAATTTTAGGGTTCTCAACTTTTATCGTCATGACTGTTTGTCAATGGTAATAAATTCCCAGCTGATGATCTGGAGCTGTCATGTTTTAATAAATTCCCAGCTGATGATCTGGAGTCTGACGTCACTGTCTGTGCTGTTAAATGTCAACTGTTGGCTGTGTCCTGGATTCAGTCAGACAGATGAGCACCGAGGTGGGCGGAACTGTCAGGACTGAAAAGTCATCACCAGCCGCCACCTAACGACTGAGTGATCTTTATCAGCAGATGACAAATGAGTCAACTCCACCACCAGCAGCTCTGTCCATTATCTCATCACTGCCTCAACAACTTCCTTCCAAAAAGAAAAATCGAATTTGTAAAATGGTGAAAGGAGCAGCTCCAGTCTCCACGCAGACACACACACACACACACTGACCCTCCCCATCATCCCTCACAAAGAGGAAGCATGCGGAGTTTAAAGATGGAGAAGGAACAGTGTGACAACAGCTGTCTCTATCTGATCTGTATCCAAACACAATCATGCCTCGGCATCAGTACGATGGAGGCAATAACGGAGATTGGAAGAAAGTGTCAGACCATTATCTGCCTGACAATGGGATGAAAGGTTACCTTGACAAATGAAAAAAAAATTCCATAAAATTAGTTGTCAGTCTTTATTATGGGCTGGTTTCAACACTCGCTTATCATCACAGTGAGAATTTTATTCGACTTCCTTTCGTAAGCTTTGAATTCTTAGTTCCCCACGTACCAAAAGACACATTTGTGACAGAAGCTGAGGAATAAAGCAGACTTGACCTGAACTCAAGCAGGAACAAGAACGATGTTTACTTAGCTTTTCAGTGTTTCCAGTCTTTTGAGTATAAATGTGTAAAAGAAAGGTCCTTCTCTGAGAGGTTGAACCAAGAGAGAGGACAGAGGTGATGACTCACGCGGCAAATCTTCCTGAGTTGTCAGAGAACATGCTGCAATTCAATTAACTTTAAAAACTTAATTTAAATTTAAATATATTTTATACAGTTTTATGGTTAAATAACTAATTAAAAAACCCGACTTCAGGCTTGATGTTGCAGTTGATCTTTTACAGAGTATTTGTGGAAATGCAGATGTCTTGGGATCAGAACAGAAATAATTAAAAATTATATATAATTTAATTGCTTTTACAGAAATAATGTTACTGACGTTTCTGGTCCACTGCACAGGGGTTATTTCAGCTTATACGAACCCTTAAAAATAATAATATGCCTAAACAAAAAAAGGTTTTTGTACAGAACTTGTAATTTGCTGCTATAAAAATCAAGTGAAGACAGGATATGTAAAATAAAATTTGCCTCCGACTGATTGATCCTGCTACGAAAGACAATTCTGACAGATGAAAAGATGAAAAAATCCAGAAGTTTTTGCGCAGAGAGTGACGTAAAGAGAACAATCAGTGAAACTTGAGTGCTGACCTTGGCAGAAGAAAAGAACCTTAATTAACACAGGACTCAATTCTGGTGGAATTTGTGTGAGCAGAAAAAGTTCACCTTCTACAGAAGGATTCCTCACTAGTTAGATATATATAAGGTATATATATAATGAAAATATTTCAGAGAGCTAGTTAGATATATAGAAGATATATATAAGGTATATATATATAATGAAAATATTTCAGAGATTGAAATGGAACTTGGATTTTAAGGTAACAATAGCATAAATAGGACAACCCGCCCCCACAGTTCTTGTTGGTTTTTTTTTTCTTTTTTTATAATGTAGATTAGGGCTGAAACTATTCGATTTCAATTCTTACGTCACAATTTAATTCCATATCAATTCGATTTGACGTTGATCCAAATGTTGATTGTATAAGTCATAGCATTTTTGTGCAAGAATGTCTGGAAAATTAAGCATCAGCCCAATAATATTACTTTATATACTGTACAAAAGAAAAAAAAAAGAAGATGACAGTGCACTCACTAGCCTGGAGTCATGTAGTAACAAGCACTGTATAGTTTACTGGTATTTATAGCTTGTGGCCACTAGGAGGCATCAACAAGACTCTACATAATCTACATACCAGTGGTAATATAAACCTAGGAATAGCTAAATTAACCGTAAAAACTTTAATGCAAAAGGAGAACAACAGACAGTGAATGCACTGGCCTAACATTAGCACGCTTATTAATTAACCACGCAATCAAGTTCAATTTTAGTCAAATTGACCACACGAGGCAGAGTTGGACTGTAGCTTCTTGGCTGAAATCAGTCATTTTCTAAATGATTAGTCCAAAGATTCCCCTGATCTAAAGATATTAAAGCTTATATTGCAAAGGCTGAACTACCTCCTTAAAGTTGGATAATTTATTGTCATAGTCAGGCTGGGGACACAAGGTTGTGAGTAATCATCTTAGGCTCTAAATGTGACAGAGCAGACAGTGAGTGCTGAAGTAGCCTGAGACAGACTCTGAAATCAAGGCTGCCAGCAGGCACTCCAGAATTCAGGCCACTCGAAAAAGTTTCCCCATAGACATTTCTGTCTTAGAAATATTTAGCTTTGTTTCATAGTTAAACGGCCTCAAATTAAGTAAAGTGTGCAGCGACCTGCGCTCAAGCAGCTACAGTTAAAAATAAGTGTTTTTATTCTGACTGCGCGCCAGCTGCTGATCGAATCAGTAAGATTCGCTTAATTTATTGAGTAAAGGAAATATAAAGAATTAGAGAATTTAACCAAAAATGCATTTAAACCTAATGACTTCGACAATGCTGGATAAAAATACGTTTCTTTTTAGACTTGATTGATTTCCATAGCAATACATTGTACAGGTTCGATTTGAAAATGCTTTTCTTGTGTCCAGAAAAAAAACCCTCATCTATTGTACTCTTCATATAAAAGTGGACCTGAACAGTTGTATCCTTTTATTAGGGAAGCCATTAGTGAAGTGGCCACGACCTGTCAGGCTGTTTCCTGCTGTCAGACGCTTTATTGGGGGGTTCAAAGGCTTCCGAGAAATGATTTAAAAGTGGCCCATTGTAAAGCCAGCAGTAACCATGAGTTAGAAGTACCTGAAATGACCAAGAAACCTTGGACTTCAAAACCAAGTGTTGTTACTGTCGAAGACAGAGGTTCTCTTGTGTATGTGGTGAAAGTTTCATGTTAAAACATATTTGGATAAAGGACTTATTTGTCAGTGGCGTTTTGGCCCAGAGTTAACGTCTCTGTCATTGGTGTGGAACCCCAGGGTTCACCTCCTGGACAAGGTCAAATCCCGGTTAGGGCGGTTGGTACCTTCCAGTGGACTCAGCACCTGCAGGAAGGTTTGGGGGGATTGGTATGGTGCAGTGTGATTTGGGTGGTGACAACTGCCCCTGAGACCCAGGATAAGCGGATGAAAATGGATGGATTCGTCCATACGATGGATGGACGTATTTGTCATTTCTGTCTTCTGTCGTGCTTCTGGAGTAATTTGTGTCTTTACGCTCACCTGTGATTCTCTGTTCATGAGTCTCACTCGTCTCACCTGGTACCTCTGTGCATATATACATATACCTCCCTGCGTTTGTTGGGTCGTTGACGTTCTTGTGTGATTACGGTTCCTGACGTTCTTGAATTTCCTGGTGCTCCTCGTGTTTCGTGTTTCCTTGTTTGTTTTCCCATCATCTCTGTTCCCGTCTGGTTCCCTGAGTTGAGCCTCATTTTCCCGTTGGACCGTCCGCATGATTTAAGTTTGGACAGATTTAATCAAGTTCTGCACCTGATCCACGTCTCCTGAGTCCTGCCTGTACTGCCGTACACAACATTTTTTTGCGGATTTAACATTGGAGGAACTTATAGAACATCTAAAGATGGATCTGAGAGTAAACATGAGAAAAAAAAGGAAACTGAGAAAGCTTTAAGGAAGAAAGAGTGGAATACAGGGGAGGGGAAAAAAGAGAAAGTTGACTTAAGTTTTTGAAAACAAAATTGAAATGACGAATTACTGTTAGATGTAGAACTCAAGACTAAAGAACTGGGCTATAAGTGAGAAATGGGACCACTGGAATGACTCAAAGAAAAAACAATTCTACGAGGATAAGAAAAGAAACCATATCCTTGGCTTTCTATATTTTTTCTATATATATATTATTTTTTTGTTTCTTGCTGTAATTAGCACAGCTACTGTTGTATCGTTTCACTTTCACACTCAATTCTTTCGCCATCATACTGTATAAACAGCCCCGTTCTCTCTTTGCTCTACTGTGTTGCTCCTCCTCCTCCTCCCCTTCATTCGTCTGCATTAAGCTTCTTCTTCATCTCTCCGCTGCTCCGAGACCCCGGGCGGCAGCAAGTGCTTAGGGGAGCTCCTCAGAAGACCAGACCATCGTGAACACTGGAGCTGCTGCTGGTCTCCAGTCATCCTCCCAGCATGAGGACAAGGGAGAAGGGGAGCACCACTCCTCCTTATGTATGTGTCCTAGAAGAGAGAGAGAGGGGTTAAAAAAAAAGTAGGCAGTGAGCTTGTTAGTGATGCAGAATTTGTGGAAAGAAAGATTAAAAAAAAAAAAAGAACAGAAATAGAGATTTGAGGGAATGAATGAAAAATAACATGAGTGATTCAGGAAAGAGCAGGAGCAGAGTGGCACTGAGGGAGTGAGCAAATAGGAGCAGGAGGGAGGGAGTAAGACGGAGAGAGAGAGAGAGAGAGAGGGACGGAGAGGGAGGGAGGGAGGGAGGGAGGGAGGCGAAACAACACTGCAGACACTCGCCCACTGTCACTGCTCCACAGCCAGAGGACGGAGGCAGCAGCGATGGAGGAGGACGACTGTACCATCATCCATCGGTACCTCAGCCTCCAACTGTGACTGACTGATGGACTCAGTAACTCTCACACTGAGTAAGTGACTGACTGAGGGAGCGAGCGGTGCCACCATCCTGGACCATCCTGCCAGGGAAGGAGAGAGAAATTAAATCCAAGAAAAGGAAAGAAAACAACTTTTTTTTTTCTGACCTTCACTTGAAACCAAAGACTGGTGCTGAACTCGTGGATCATCTCCTCCTGCTGGACCGACCTTCCCCCAAAACACAAAAACATTATTTTGTACTTCTTGTTGGACTATTTTGTTTTTGGACTCTCCTCATTTTTCATCATTTCTTGACTTCTTGAACTGGGTGGATTTACTTTTTTGGAATCCCTGTACCATGGGGCCAGATTGGAGGGGCTCAGCAGGGGCAGTAGCAGCAGTGACCCTCAGGAAAAGGACAGAGGGGGCCAGGTATCTTTTAGGGACTCTGCTGCTGCTGCTGTTCGTCTGTGGTTTCTGGACGGCTGGAGCTCAGACGGACGATGGGCTGTCAGTCTACTTCTGGGAAACAGGTACAGAGCTGAATTAGAGCTAATTATAGATCAGATTTAAACCCTTCTGTCATGAAGGAGGACGGTGCGTTTGTGCTGCTGCTGCTGCTGCTGACGATGAATTGCTGTGGTGTGGTGTGTCACACACAGAATTATGGTTTCATTCACAGTTGGTGGAACTTGTGGAGGATATTTTTGGCACTTAGAAAAATCATAAAAATGTGAAATTATTAGATCTGTATATTGTTGCATCTGATCACTTTGAGTCTCTTGAATCTTTTCTATTAGTGGTTTGGTTCAACAAGACAAATGTCAAACCTTGAACCTTCTAAACCTGATTCAACACTTTCCTTTATTAAGTTTTGAATTGAACAAACGTTGGTTTAATGATGCGTCATTGTAGCCTGGCATGTTGGTGGTTGGAATTACATCCGTTCCTCAGATACTACTACATCATCTCCCTGATCCAGTCGAGGATCTCAACCACTAAGGAAACTGCTTGGGTCATGCATTTGTTTTAGATTTTTTTTTTTTTTTTTTTTTTGGACGTTTTTACCGCTAAAGGTCGAAAGTACCGAAAACTTTAGCGCCATAAACCGTAGTTGGAGGAACTAACTTATTGTTGTTGATTGTCTTCAGTTGTGACTTAAATCTGAAATGGAAACATTCCTCAAGAAAGTTTGAATTATATAATAGCTAAAAAGCATCAGGGCTATTTAGCATAGTAACAATTTTCGAGGAACTACGTGGTTCTTGTTTAACTGCAAAACAATCTTTATTCGTCCACTTCTTAAGAGCTTTTCTTTTATCAAAGTCCATCGTTCATCTCCAAAAGTCAACTCTCTAATTGTCCCGTCTCTGGAAAATTGACTATTTTGCTGAAAATTTTGTCGAAGACGACGTCGATTTGATTCTCGTCTAATCAAGTCTGTCAGTGAAATCTCACAGGCCTCCTGGTACTGTCCCTAGTTCCATTTACCTGGTTCCACGGCTAATATCAGTCATGAGATGTGAAGAATGTAGTTCATGTGGAAAACCGCCTCGAAGTGGGAAAACACACAGACGTGCAGCCACTTGAAGATGTTTCCTGACTCTGAATATCATGTGACACTGTGGACAAACGCTGACGGGTCCTGCATTGATTTCTTTCATCTGCCCGAGTCTCAGGTGATGCTGCCATTATTGAAATGTTGCTGCGGCTGCACTCTGTGTGTATGAGTGTCTGTGTGTGTGTGTGTGTGTGTGTGTGTGCATGTCACCGCAGTCAGGTGATTGATAGATGCCACTTCACAATAGTGCGCTGGGGGAAGAGTAGCCTTAGTTGAATGGTGTATGGACACAAAATCAGTGTTGGATGTAGTACATATTATTTTTCTTTTTTTTTTTTTTTTTGGTACAGTGTATAAGTTCATGGCTTTAGTAGTTTTCAGTCCAGCTACTGGCAGATTTGTAGAAATGCACCCCACAGAAAGAGACATAGCACTGAGCTTTACTTTTATATGGTGCCGTACACCTCCAACCATATTGTGCTATCATGTATTTTTAAGTGTTTTAAATTTTTTTCTTAATCTTTTCACTTTCAATCTCACTAATTCTTAAGGTTCTAGTGGAATCTCTGACTTGCAGTACTGCCACGTACTGGATCAGTTTACTCTGGTCCACCAAACTGTTGTAATCACCCATGTTAGAAACCTTTTTTTTTTAGTTTTATACTAAGATTTATTTCTTATTGCAATTCATTGCATTCTACATATTAAGTTGTTTATTTTATTATATTCCCCTGTAACTGAGCTGACTTGCCTCTCAAATCATATTTCACAAAAGAAGCTCCTGTTTCAAACTGTCAGGGACCATCTCTAATGTCACTGTCATCAGCTCCACCCGCACCGTGCTCCTCGCCATGGCTTCAAAACTCTCTTTCTCCTCCAGTTCTCCTCCTTTCCACTTTCAGAGCCACCACTCACCGCCTCAGTTGGAGCCTCTTGTCTCTTTCTGCCTCATTTCAACTAAAAAGCGCCGCTGAACTGTCTCACCTTCCAAAACAGATGCCTCACATTTTCACAGAAAGCAACGCAGGCACGATTCCCCACAGTTCTCCCCACAGAGGGAGGGAGGGAGGGAGGGAGGGAGAGGGAGGATGGTTTCAGCTCCACTCATCAATATGCAAAACATTAGAGCGATGCTTGCCACGAGAATATTCCCTCCCTTCCTCCACGGCGAACGTGCATTAGCATCATCATGTTCGGAATAATGGGTCGGGGAATGGGAAAAGTGTGCGAAATGTTCTGCAAACATAATCACATTTTGATGAAAAGCACCTGGATTCAAAGGCCTTAAATTGCCTTGTGTGATTTTAAATCTGTTCTTCAGGCATTTGTCAAAGCAGAGAAGCACAGATATTAAAAAAAAAAAAAAAAAAAGGATGGGAAGACTCCAGGGCTGAAATCAATGAGCTGCGTTTTATTTGGGAAGAAGTGAACAAACTCCTGACACTGGATTACATTTCAAAGCTCAGAGCCTAGAGCTTTCCAGAGGAGGAAGCATGTACACGTAGAGTGTGGGAGAAAGGTGGTGTAGCGTGGGAGAGAGGCGTAATCACTCTGACCTACAGTAGGGCAGATGTAGGTTAAGCTCGTTCTTCTCTGTTCCTCCTGCAGTCCTGTCTCTGCTGCTGCTCTCCCCTCTGCTGTCTTTCCTGGGCTTTTAAATCCGTGCTCCTTTAATCTCCTTACGCTGCTACATCCTCTTTAAAGATGCAGAACCACAGGAGACACTTCACACATACCGAGATGTCAGCCCAGAGAAGTAGAGCTGGGTAAAGGTGGGGCAGGACAGGTGGAGTGAGTGGGTGGATAGAAAGTTTTACCGGGAGTTAGTTAAACTAAATCCCCATAAGTAGGTTTTTCACAAGTCAAATGTAAGCACTTTTCAGGATTATATTTTCAACACTATTTGTAATTTGAAGCATTCAGCTTTGATTCGACTCATTTCAAGCACAGCATATTTTTAAAAAAATAATACTTTTATATTTTAGAAATTCTTGGCCTAGCAGCTACCTGTCTCTGGGCAATTTTTCTTACATAAATAATTTCTGTTGTTCTGATTCTTAATTATGCTTACAAATGTCCTGGGATTCGCTTTGGCCCAGAGGCAATTGGTGTGGAACCCAGGGTTCACCTCCTGTGCAAGTTCGAATCCCAGTTAGGGCGGTTGGTGCCTTCCAGTGGACTCACCACCTGCAGGAAGGTTCACGATGAACAAGTACGGTGCAATGTGATTTGAGTGTCGGCTGTGGAGACTGCTACCCCTGCGACCCGGTAACGGATAAGCGGGTGAAAATGGATGGATGTCCTGGGTTTGTTTTTACATGTTTTAGGCTTATCAAGCTAAATTCGGTATGTTTGTTTGTATGTATGTTTTAGGCTTATCAAGCTAAATTCGCCCATTGGCAAAATAATACTGACTGTTTTATGACTCGCTTTTTGGAGCAAACTTTTACGATATCCATTAACTTTCCCATTCGTCCAGGGCTGCCTCCTTTTAGAATTTCAAAATCCTATTTATATAAACATATTTGAACCTTTTCTCAACAAATACCGATGGCTGAAGCTGAATCAACCTTGAATTAAAGGTGAGCTATCGTTGAGAATCCTCAAGACTCATTAGTTTATTAGATTAACAATCCTGAGGATCTAACTGAGAGTTTTATTACCTTGTATAATATAATCAAGTCCTGAAGTGAGGAAAGTCTTTTATAGAGTGGGGAAAACCCAGTCAAGGTCACTGCATATAAATTAGATGAAAGTAATGCATTAAAATGTTTTAATTTTTTTTTTTTTTTTTTAAATGTCCACCGTGTCGTTGGCAGAACTTAAACATATTACTTGTAAGTGGATTTAAATAATTCAATTATCTGAAGGATGGCTTTGGGATACAACTACTTATGTCCATATTGTCTTTTGTACGTACATACAGTAATACCTTGAGATACCAGCATAATCTGTTCCAGGACTGAGCTTGTATCTCGAGGTGCTCGTATCGCAAATCATTTTTTCTCATAAGATATAACAGAAAGAAAAAAAATCTGTTCTGGCCTTCTTAAAAACTCCCTTATTAGTGCTAATAACAATGGAAAAAACTGGGTTTTATACAGTTCTGGAGGGCTTACAAGGACGTTTGCAGAGCTTTCAAGGTCACCTCTGTCAGGTCCGACCCTCTGAAAATGTCACCGTCTGATTTTTTTCATTACACAGAATGTTGCATGAAACAAAGAGAGACCCTAAGTAAATGCAAACGTTCACAATTGAGGAGCAAATACAAACACAGTTGTGACTCTGTAAAATCACGTTGGACGTAACTGCCCTGTATCTCTCAAAATACATTTAGGAAATTCAAAGAAACTGTCAAACAGCTCTTACTTCTAGTGCAGTGGATTTTTGCTCTACCATTTATTTATTTGAATTTGATGTGTTTGGACAGGCGGTTCAGAGCTGAGACCCGAGGCTCTGACTGGTTCCGCAGGTGACGGCAAAGAACGTAGGTAGAAAGGAAGAAAATAAATTCTTTAAAGTCTGCATTAAGACCACAGAGATGGCGGCGGTGGTGGTGATGATGGTGACGATAATGAGACACCACAGTTCTCCTTTGACCTTCACACACAGTCCCCTTCTACAGTTCTTTTTTTTTCTCTCTCTCTGTCTTTGCTTCATCTCAGCAGCTCACGCTCACTGATTCCTCTGTCTGACGCTTACAATTATATTTTTCCTCTTTTCATTTTTATGTTCCGGCGCTCTTTACACTCAGTGCAGCAGTAAATATTCACTCCTCATTTTATGTTGTTTGTCCAAACCGGTGACTGTTTATAGAAATTGGACACAGTAAAGGCCTAGTTTGAAGCATCTGAATCCGAGAGTTGGAAAAACAACAATAAAATATGTTTTAAAACGTAGGAATACAGGCAGTAAATGTTCCTGTTTACAGCTGCCGTCGGTTTATACGGCTGCAGTGTCCGTCTCTTTCTCAGTCAGTCCCAGTGTACACGTAAAGTCGGCCCCCACTTTCATGCAGTACATGAACATCGACTCTGAACACGGCCGCCCTCGTGTTTTTACCGCACCTGCCTTGCCTTTTCTTTGTCCCGTTGTGCTTCTTCCTCACCTCTGTCAATCTTGACATAAAATTATTAACCACTTATAGGGAGCTCAGCGCGGAGATTATGAGATTTAAAATCCATACGACAGAGTGAGCTCATCTGACATTTGTTCCAATGAAGCAGAGCTCAACCCAAGGAGCCAAGTTAAAATGTGATTGGATTGTCCAGAGTGTCCAGCATGAGACACTCCAGCGCAAACCTGATTTGAATCCGATTTCTTTTTTTGGTTCTAAAAATCAAATTTCTTCTGGCATGTTCCTGCTGTTCTGAGGCTCAAGATCGATCGAGATGGAATCCTAATATCTGCATAATCAGATCTTGAAGACTTCACTCATGGCAGCACACAGACACACTCACAGACAGACAGACAGACAGACAGACAGACAGACAGCAGGCGTCTCTTCCTCCTCTTAGTTCTGTGTTTGCTTCATTAGAGTGTGTCGTCGGAGCGACAGGGTTGCCAGGTTTCAGCTGTCAAACGCTCACATGTTTGCCTCAGGACAAAGCCATTACTGGCAGCAGAGAAGGTGATGGTGTGTTGGAGAAAATCATATCTCCTTGTTTTGGTATTTCCTCGTGCCTTACCTTTAAAGACGCTCTAGCACTTCAACACAAGATTTATTGTGTTTTGTTGAAGAAAACAAGAGGAAAATGAATCACCCTAAGAAACTGAAGCCATGGCTAATTAAATTAATTTTTCATTAAACCGGTTTGAGTCAAATGTCACCAACAAGCCGAAGATAAACGGAAGCTCATTTCTTCTCTGACTTATACTTTTTACACACAGACACACACACACACACACAATCTAACCTAGTTTTGCAGAAGTTTATCAGTTAGTCAAAAAATTAACACTTTTTCAGTGCACGCCATAAAAGTCAAATCTGAAGCATGAGCTGCATTGGGGGGAAAAATCTTTCTGGTGAAATGTTTTATTAGAAAAAAAAAATCTTTCTGGTGAAATGTTTTATTCTATTTCACACTCAACTGATTATAGAGTTTGTGCCTCTCTCACAAACCTCCGTCAGTCTCCGATCTCTGATCTAACTTTGCGATGTATTAAAGAGTCTCTACCCAACTGGTTTCTCAAACTGGGTCATGAGAGTTTCTGGGTGTAGCAGACACCAACCAAACACTTTGGACCATATGACTGACTGTATATTAACAATAAATAGACTGAGAATTTGGAATTGAGATGAAAGTACACACCGAAAAATCATAACTGATTTTATAAATTATATGACATTTTTCACGTGCCACTATATTACCTTGTATTTTCAACCTGCAACCAATGATTGTAACAGAGGTAGTGGAGTCCGTTCTTATTCTGAGGAGTGTTTCATAGCCCTGTGAGGAAGGGCGATATTTTGAATGCAGACTTAAGAGTTGTTGGAACACAGCGGACAGTTTAATTTTCATAATGTTTTTACATTAAGAGCAAGCGAGATAATGATAAATATTGGCATCACTGATCACCTCACGCTTCTTCCTGTACTCTGCTCTCTATTCTCTGCTGTGTTCCAGATTACCTATTATCATTCAGATTACACAGTCGCTTCAGGCCTCTGCTTAAGACAAGCTTATTCATTCAGATTACACAGTCGCCTCAGGCCTCTGCTTAAGACAAGCTTATTTAAGCCACTGTCTCGCCTCATCGGGTCAGATCACATGCCCCCTCTATCTGTGCTATTGTCCTGTCAAACCTTATGGGCCCAGGACGAGTGTGTCCATGTCATTTCTGACATCAACACAATCACTCGTGCTGCTACAATCACCGTCAACACCTGTAACGACCGTGTCAGCGAACAGCATTTTCAGGCTCGTGGCTCTGAGAAAGTTCAGGAAGCAGAAAGAAAGGCAGCAGCTCCCGATTAGCCACCTGTTACAAATAGAGGATTAACTGCTTCCTTAGTCTCTCCAAGACACGACAAGGGCTTAAAAGGTTTCTTGTTCACTGGAAATATATGCTGTCAATGAATAACGCCACCATGCTGGTTTGTTTTGTTGCATTATTTTGCGTCCATTGAAATCAGTCTCTATTGTCAGCCAATAATTTCACCCGTGTGTTTGTTTGGTGTTGGGCAATACATTAAACCACCACCTCTTGTAACCACTGTGACGGTTTATTTATTTATTATATAAAGCACAGAGGGTCCTTGACGTTTGTTAGAACTCATTTCTACAATGCGACAAGCATGGGCAAACTAAGGCCCGGGGGCCGGATGCAGCCCATTCAGCTTTTTTATCCGGTCCCCCAAAGTTTTCCAAATTATATAATTTGTTTGTATTATCATTATACTTCTAGCTTTTCCCTGCCATACCCATTTTCCCCAATAGATCCCCATTAATACTTTCTTAACAGATGTATGGGAGATGGCGATGTAACCATGAAGCGCTGTCGGTCGAGGATGTCGTAAACCGAGGGAACCTTTGTATAGTATATTCAATAAGATTTTACAGCTTCATAGGTTGATCATCTTACTGCTGAGTGACAGTGAAGAATCTTAAATCTTTAATGAATCATTGATCCATTGCTGGGAAAACAAAGTCGAGCTTTATGTCATGTTTTGTACATAAGGAATTAGGAAGAATCCTGTAGATCAGCGGTCCTCAACTTTTTTTGTATCATAGATCGGTCTGGTCGATGGTTGAATTATCAACATTGGCAGATTATCTTTAAATGAAGAAAGTGAATAGTAAGTGGGTTATTTTTAAATGAAGTAAATTGGTAAAAATATAATACATTTTTTACTGTGTCGCAATGTGGCCTGGTACCAAATTAACTACGGACCGGTACTGATCCCATAGGGTTCCTTGCTGTAGATTGTTTAAACTACAGATTGGTGGCACCATAGACTTCAAAAATGGCCCTTGTCAGGAAATGGTGTTATTGTGGATTCGTTGGTAGCTACGATATCAGTACGTAGAAAGTTGTGGACTTACTTTACATCATAAGCACCGCAGATCTGAAATGATCCTGGATAGTTGCATCATTGCCAAAGCCAGTGATGGAGCTCCCTGCTGTCCCCATTCCCTTCATGGTCACTTAGCATTTCACTCGTTGTGTTTTGTAGTCTCCATGTTATATTTCTATAAAGAGATTTTCACTTAATAGTGAACTCTCCTGTCGCAAAGTCATTTCTCGTACACAGAGTTCCGAGCCTGAAAAAAAAAGAAAGAAAGAAAACAGTGTCTTTTGTCACACTGATCTGCTGATGTCACCTCTTAGTGCTCTGGGACAGGACGACTCGCACTGACAGCCCATTGTTAGTCCGGCAGCAGTGAAGGATGTCACTTCTTCTTGTCAGCAGCTCTTTCTCCAAATCACCTGCTATTACAGCAGAGCTGCTGAAGAGACCAGCTGTGAAATTGAGGTGGTAGTTTGTGACGGCTCACCGATTTAAAACTATTTTTCCAAGGTCGTTAGCGGCATGTTGACCAGTTATAATTCAAAACACCGTCTGTCCAATCAGATGAATTTCTCTGCTCCTGTAGTTGTCGGTGTTCAGTATCTGTTCCTGATATCTATGTGTCAGGACAGAAAGTGACAAGGAAGGGAAGTTTAAGAATGTACTGGAAATGTGCTAATAAAGCAACAAATTCTAAATTAGCCCTCCAACAAGTTAGCATTTATGGATTAGCTAAGAGCAGGGTCAGACATCATCTCTAGCTCCAAAAACTTTACTGGAAATACCCAGTGTTTTCACTGATTAAACTTCTATTAGAACTTTTTTAGTACTTTTGCAAAAACAGGCTAATAGTAGATTCAATTTCTGCCAATAACGTTTTGAAAATGTTTCCTGTTACACTTAAAAAAACAAACAAAAAACCCAACTTAGGATCATCTGAATCTGAGGTGACATGACTTTAGATTTTCATTTTACAAACGAGATCCTCTGCCTGTGTACTTCATTTATTTCACACCCTTTGGCCTGGCTCGTTGTCTCCGCTGTACATTACATTCTGAGAATCCCAGGCGCTAATATTATATCTCCACACTCACTGTACGTCTCACTCTGAGCCAAAAGCAAACAGTAGTCTGACGGAGCAGCTCCTAGCTGTCATGGCTGCAGGTTTGTGACTGGCACATTCCCAAATGAGTCAAATCCCTTAGAGATTTTCCCGCCTCATTTTAGCGGC
>NC_024319.1:21524041-21541004 GCF_000523025.1 Cynoglossus semilaevis
AGCGCCGCTGGGCAAACCAGATCCAAGCAGGTAATTGGCTAGCTTTACTTCAAAGTCCTCTGCAACAGGCAACAAATTTAGGCCATGCATGTAAATTAAGACAATTTCCTTGGGATTTTGGGTTTTCATTACCATAGTGTGCCAGTGGGTTTTATTTTAATTCAGCATGCCGGTGTTTTTGTTTTCATTTTTCATTGGAGTTGAAGAGGAAATGGGGGGCTAATTGAGTTCTGTGTGTGGTCCCAGTAGAGTCCCTGCCGAGGAAATACCACTAACAGCAGCAGTCATGTGACCTCACGTGACTCTGATGTGTTGATAATGGGATGAAAATACATCCTGGTATCACAGTAATGTTGTTAGAGAAGAATGTATTTTTTTTCTTTTTTTTTGCTCACATCATAGTATCCCAAAATTGGTGTTTCACTAATCTTTAACTTTTAATTTTTTTTTGTTACAATGACAAAATACAATTCAATAATAATATTGTGAATGGTCAGAGTTTATAGCAGGGGTGTCAAAGTCATTTTGCTTCAGGGTCCACATACAGCCTAATTAGAGGTCAAGTGGGCCGGACCAGTACAGTCATAACATAATTAACTATAAATCACAATAAATCCATGTTTTTCTCAATTTCTTAATTTTCTTGCAATTATGTACAAATATATTAGAAAATACTTATATTTAATGAAATATAATATGAACACCTTAATTTTCTTGCAATTATGTACAAGTATATTAGAAAATATTTATATTTAATGAAATATAATATGAACACATCAACATCAGTATCAACATTATGCCAAATTCATTAAGTGGGCCGGATTGAATCTATCAACATTAAGAGAAAATTCATTAAGTGGGCCGGATTGAATCGGCCATATGTTTGACACCCCTGGTTTACAGGCAGTTTTGGGATCATTGCACTTCGCATGTGAGTGGTAAAGGACAGCTTACTACCTTAGGTGAGCAAACAAGGCAGGAAGGTTTGAGGTGAAGTGTCAGGTCAGTGGAGAAATGACCAGGAAAGTTTGTGGTGAAAATAGACGTCCAGAAAAGCATTTAGAAAAAGACGGCACTGAGGGAAAAGTGCAAGAGTCGGGGAGATGAGGCAACTAGACAGCAAGGCTGGACGAGCGGCTAAGAGAGCAGTAGCAAAGGCATAGGCTTATGATAAGTTGTAAGGGAATTTGGACGGTAAGGATGGAGACAAGGATTTACACCTGTTAGATAAAAAGATAGATGGAACTGGGACGGATGTTTAGCAGATCAGGTTGGTTAAGGATAGAGGGAAATGTGCTACTTAGTGATCGTAATGTACAGAGCACATTGATGCTAGCTGAAACCCAGTGACATTACCGACAAGTTTATTGAAATGTAGCCAATGCTAGCTAAGAGGGAGCTGATAATAACACAAGAAAATTAACCTTAAACCACAGACAACCTGAAATGAATGTTACAGTGTAAACTAACTCTTAACACTTCTATAACAAACCACATTTTTTCTTTTTTTTTTCTGATGTTGAATGAATGAGGTCCTACAATGCAGTGTCACTGTCCTGCA
Organism: Cynoglossus semilaevis; assembly: GCF_000523025.1. Lineage (NCBI taxonomy): Eukaryota > Metazoa > Chordata > Actinopteri > Pleuronectiformes > Cynoglossidae > Cynoglossus > Cynoglossus semilaevis. Next base: position 21,525,603 of record NC_024319.1, read on the forward strand.
CCCATGATGCTGCCTCTGCCGCAACAACACATCACATTGACCCAGATGGGTCTGGATGGTAGCTGTAAAATATTGGCCAACCCGTCTCACTGCCACACTGTTGCATTTCATAGTCATTTGTTGTTGGATTTTTTTTTAAAGCCCAATTTATTTAAGGAAAATCATTGCCAAATAGATGCCAAGACTCCATCCGAACGTTAAAGCGTCCTCTTAAACGGAGCTATTACTGAAATTGGAGACGTGTCTGGATTAGAGATTATCCAGTGTGTTGTAAGGAGAGCACTTATGATCTGTTGCTGTCACCATAACTAGACACAGTGTAATACCGTATTTAAGCCTTGTTTAGCCTCAATGACACAAACTGACCACAGGAGGCAGCAGTGAACCAGCAGCTCCTTCGTCCCTGGGAGCTGTGATTGATTACTGTTCCATGGTGTCTGTAAATAGTCTGTAAAACTACTGGTGTTAGGCAGCAGACGTGTCATCAGATATCACAGACTTAAGAAAAGCTAGGTTTTCTAAGGTAGGTTATTAGTTAACTAAAACCTGTTTTTGCTCGCAGCCATGATTTCAGTGACAGTTAGTATCAATGCCAGACTGGAACCTGGCAACTGTGACCCACACAGAAGTCGACACTAACACTAACACTGAAAACCTTGAGTTTTCACTAGTTGTATCTGCTCCAAATTGGCTCAGAGCTAAAAAAAAAAAAAAAAAAGCACTCAAAACGTTTTGGTCATGGACAATTTTATTCATGTTTTTCCTTTATCTCTATGCTTCAGCTTAATACACTACCTTCAACACAATTGATTCTTCTCCGTTCTGGACACGGCTGTGTTTCCTCTTAAGGTGCAAACTCAAACTTAGGGATATAAAAGTCACAAGAAGTCACAAAACCTCTACAAACATGTAAATTGTCTTTAGTAAGGTGTAAACTCATAACTCCCGTCACCTAACAATTAAAGGTCTGAGACAAAAACAATTGGTGGGGAAATAAAATATCCAGACATAATTGTTTCTCACTTAGGTAGCTGTCTTGCAAACGCAGGATTATAAACAGTTTATACTTACTGTGAATCCGCGATGAGTTTAGAGCACCATCAAATCACACTGAGCGTACTGATGAAAAACAAACACTTTTATGGTCAGGGCGTGGTAGTCATATCAAATGCTTGACTCTCAGCAGAGGGAACGAGGGAAGGACTTTTCAGTGTGCTGAGAAACAAGGCAGCATCCCTGAAGGAAGCTGTGACATTCAGGCTGAAAGAGCCTCCGCTGCCCCCCCTGCAATAACACTAATAAAGAGGTGAAGGAGGTGCAGGGGTAAATAACACTAATAAAGCCAAAGAGGTGAAGGAGGTGCAGGGGTAAAGGTCCTCCTCTCTGTCCATTCTTTTATATATATACAGTATATTCTTTGAATATAGGGTGAGGTGTCTTAACTCAGTACAGCTCCCCTTGAAGGCCCGGTTGTGATTGAAAGACTGTGTAACGTATTACTTAATGTTTCTGCAATTGAACAGTTAAACAATATTGTTCATTGCTGTGTAATAAAAACATTTATCGGGTTAAGAAACTCTGCTGCATGGACTTTATTAAAAGCTTTTTAAGCTCCCTTGGGCCATACAAAATTATTTGGCGGGCAGCATCTGGCCCCCGGGCCTTGAGTTTGACAAAGTGTTTGGGTTTATTATTTATTCTAATGCACATTTGAACAATTTACAGGCCCATCTATGAAGATTCCTTTGCTTGTCTACCAATTTACAGGTCCATCTATGAAGATTCCTTTGCTTGTCTCCTTGTTGTGTATTTTCATATTTGATCCATTTTCAATAATTTTATTTCTAAGATATATTAAATATATATAAAATACTGTATTTGCTATTATACCCCTGTGGAAAACGTCCATTTTCCATCGTCTTTTCTCCTCCCCAGATCTCTATCTCACCGCCGGTTGTTTGCCTGTTTGTGTTTTTGTGCTTTGACTAATGGAGACAAAGTTGTTCTCCGAGGCTCTCTCTGTTGTTGCATATCAGAAAGAAGATTAATTCATCGTTAGAGCAAGTGATGAACTGTAAACACAGACTGCTGAAATCTGCCCCGACCAGAAGAGAAACACGGTTTGGGGGTCACCCCTTTACAGTAAATCTGTATCCGAAGAAAGCCACATTGTTCTTTTTGCTGTCTTTCCTGACACTCACGGCGCAGTGCTGCAGTTTTCTTAATTACGTTCTTGCTTGGTATTTGTATGAGGCTTTGTGTGTTTCTGTCCGGTGGAGTACAAAGGGTGCAGTAATTCCTCAGAGTGCTCTGGCTGACAGTGGCAGGGCAGAGGGTTAAGGAAATTGTTGGTGACACTGTGTATGCCCCGCTCTGGTTTGATCACGCTGTTGTGGCGGGACAACATTGAGCCTTTTGTTTTTGGACGGGTGCAGAGAAATCTGGGAACTCAAGCGGCGGTTAAAGCAGTAGTTAACAGGTAATTAGTTTTACTTGTGCAGTGAAGCCCTGAAGGGATATTTCATTTTTAAATGTGGTTGTTACCAGATCCAGGAAGTTGTTTGATACTTGCGTTCAATTACACAGAAGGCTGCAAGTAAGAGCGAAAAAACATTTGAACTCCTCAAGTACTGGAAAAAAAAAAATGAAACAAATAAAATGTCCAGCTGTTTAAGTCTAACTTTGTCATCTGTCTACAAGCTGTAGCTGTTATGTGACTCATTCTGCTGCACAAAAATCCATTGAAAAAGACAATAAAACATTTTTACCAGACGGCAAATAGGAGCTTCTGGTGTACCGGTGCCTCGTGTGGCCAGTTTGTTTTACTGAGATTAATTTAAACAAAGTCACCAACGGTGGAATCAATGATTTAACAACTGTCTCTTTCTGCGTATATAGACTTCTGCTTGAAAACCCGAGCACAGTACAGTGCACTCACACACACACCAACATATATATATATATATATATATATATATATATATATATATATACACACACATACAGAACTAAATATAAATGTGAAACTGTGAAATACACAGGTCTTGTTTCGTACAGGCTCTACTTCTTACATCGGTACATGAGTACATACTGTATCTACGGGTGAAGATTTGTAGGCAGTTTCATTTTCAACATCAAATACCACTTCTTTGTCACAATTATTAGGTGGTTTGATCTCAGCGAGACTCTGTTCCTGTAATCATCACAAACTCTCTTTGGTTTGATCAAAAGCAGAGAAAGTTCTGGTTCCGCTTAACATCGCACTCTCATTAACTTGAGTGAAATATTCGTGAAACAACACCAGAACAATAGGGTCTCACGGACCCTTATACAGGAGTATCATTGGGGCAACTTTCATGCTTGAATCCAGAATTGAACAACGACATCCTTGACCTACGGCGTTTCGTGGTTATGTTGTCGCATAATAAACAAAGTCTTGTTCCATCATTCTGATGTAATAATAAATAAAGTCTTGTTCCATCATTCTGATGTAAGGCGTTAAAACAACAACAATGGGAACTAGTTGACAAGGGGAGTAGCCAATTGCGTTGTTTAGCGACGAAGACGGCGTTGTTTACATTCGCTGTTTGTTCGCCATACATTAGATTGTGCTCCGTTTGCTTTTTCTCGTTTGTGTTTTTGCCCTTCATTATGGCTCCCAGGAGTAAGTCATGTCCTCGATTATGGTGCTACCACTGTGTTAGCGTAGCTGAGTGACATAGGTACTAATGTAAGTTCCAATTTATGGTGAAAATCGAGTTACATCGCATCGTGGGAACAGAACTCCGACACCAGACGTCGCAGATATTCTTGCAGTTTTGTAATAATTTCAGTTTAATATTAATTTTTTCGTGAACCAAATTATCCAGGAATTCAAGACAGTTTGTAAATTAAAGTCAGCACCTGTAAATTTTGTTGGCGTTAAGTTCCGACTTATGTACGAGTTAAGTTGCACCGTAGGAACAGAATTCCGATGTCCCTCGGTACATAGGGTATCATTAACCTTATACCTTATCTTAAGAAACTTAAACCTCCGTGAACACTTTCATTTTTAGCGTGAATTAGACAAGCTGTATTTTTTTCTTTTTTAATGATATCTCAAAAGTAACGTAACCTTAGTCTCGGGAGAGCACAATTACTCCAACAAGACTTTAAGTGCTAATTAACCCAACGGATATTAAAACAGTTAACCTGAAAAGGATGTTGGAATTCAAACGATTTTCGAGGTTTTAGGTTTTAATCAAAACCATGGTAACAGTAAATCTAAAAGTCACTTACCTGATTTTGTATCTAACACTGAGCTGTTTTTAATACGGTCTCTGTAACAACTGCTAAGAATATTCTTATCCGTATTTCATGTTTTTCCTCCATTCCACCAACACCCTGACTAATTATAGGTGTGGATGTCAAAGATAATAAGCGCAAAAAAAAAAAAAAAGAGGAATTATCGAATTAAAAATTTACAAACCCATTAAAAAGTACTCCCGCACTTTTCCCTAAATCCTAATTCTAAACACACACGCACACACAGATGGAGATGTAGATGAGTGAAACAAAACAGTGGATTTAGTGTTGTTAAAAATCCATACAAATGAGCCTCGGTGGTGAGAAACTGAGGCAACAACCACCTGCTCTTACGCCAGTATCACCGTAGTAAGCTGTAAATGTGAACTGGAGGGAGAAGGAGGAGAGTTTGATAGAGAAGCTGGGGCTAATCAGCCCTGACAATCCCTGGGATTAGAGCGAGGGCAGCAGATGGGCTCAGGCAGGACAGCGCTGACCATAGATGAACATCTCAGTGGGGTTGGTCGGACACACTCGTGTCCACAGGTCTGTAGAAAAAAACAAAACAAAACCCAGCTCTGCTGTGGTCACAGCCCGGCCACACATTTAATTACTTACAGGGCCTGGATATAATCTTGTGGGGTTGTTTCGTAATAACTTTTATTTAGGCTGAAAAAGACACACAACTGTAGCAGCTCATTTACAATTGTTACAAAAAGCACAGTACAAATACAGCATATGACAAATGGTAACGCAAATACAGTGCTCCCCGTTTTACGACGTCCTCGACCTACATATATTTATTAAGAAAGTCCATCATCATCAGCATCATACGCAGACGACGAGTTTGTTTACCTTCTCTGGTTGTACGCCATACATTGGCTAGTGCTACATCTGCTTTGTTTCGTTTGTGTTGATTGTTTGGGAACTTTTTGCCCTTCATTATGGCTCCCAGGTGTAAGGCGTTTTTATGTGCTAGATTATGATGTTACCACTGCGATAGCGCAAGTGAGTGACCCAAGTACTTATATACAGTAAGTTCCGACTTACGGTGAAAATCGAGCTATCGATGTGTCACAAATATTCTAGCAGTTTTGTAATTTGTAATTGATCTTTTTGTGTTAGCTTATGCTGTAAGCCTTAAAACCTCTTTCTTATTATTGATGTCGACAAAAAGCGATGGGCGTTACATTACAGTGAAAACGGACATCTGTTGATTTAACATGTTAGCATTGACCCGAGGAGATGGCCAGGTCTCTTGATTACCATAGGTTGAAGAGTTCTTTTAGACATCTGGATGTGAAATTTTCTCAAAGAATTTCACAGTTGCCTAACAGAACTCTTCAACCTTGAGCATGACCTGGAAGACTCAGAATCTTCATAGACCTGTTTATTACCATGAGAAACAGGAAAACCAAACACGATGTCGCTGCAAAACACCAAAAGAGGACTTAATATAAAAGTTTGTTTGTGGTATTTACTGGCTCCGTGTCAAGTCAGAACTGGAAAGGCTTTTATTACAATTTTTTGTATTTGATTTTGGCAACCAACCAACAAGAAAACTAGTAAAAAAGCCCAAAACAAAACAGAACCAAGGAAATCAATTCTCACATTAAACCAACAGATCAGCCAAGAAACTCATCAATCAATACACATTATAAATAACAGCAACCATCCCACAGGTAATGGAACAAACTAGCCAGTCATTGAAATTAACAACTAGCTAATCCATAAACCATCTTATTAAACAACCCCCCAAAAAACCCCATGAAACAATTAAACCAACGAACCACCATCAAACAAATCAGTCGAACAGCTAAAGAAGAAGAGAGCTAAAAAAACAGGTCTCCAGAGACCTTCAACAACCTACTAACTGATGACAGAACAGTCCAGTATGGAGGTCAGCATCTATTGTCAGAGTTCATATGGGTTATGAGTCCAGATATAATCACGTCTGCCTTGAATATCAACATAAACCATTTGAAAACTCCAATCAATCTGTTCTTTAGTTCGTTTCAAGATATTCACACACACAATTAACAAATGAATGCAGCCAAGGACAACAGACAGATGGGCTGAGATACCAATTAGACATCGAGGCAGAAGATTTGTACGCCGTCTTGCCGTTTAACCAATGAGGCTATTTTCAAGCTTGGCTCGACAAATATTTTTACCGCTAATCGATGCTGTTCTCTTTTATCTGTCTGTATATGTACAATATCCACAAAGAACTTTCTCCATTATCCTTTCCCTCTTGCAGTATATGTACTTTCTCCATTATCCTTTCCCTCTTGCTTCTAGTGCCGTGGGTGTAGGCGTGTTTGCCTGCATTGTACACACACATACACACTGACGGGCCCAGTACTGTACTTGTAATCCACAGAGAGAAGCTCGTCATTAGTCTTTAACACAGCACGTAACACAGAGCAGGTTTTTTGTGTTTTATCAGTTTGAGCCAGAAGAATAGATTCTTCTCTTCCTCTTCACTCACACCTCTGCTTATAAATAACTCACTGCTGCCATGTGACAGATTGTAGCAGAGGCTGTTTTATCGGTTTCTTCTTCTTCTTCTTTACTCAGTCGGTGTCGTCAAGTTGCTGTGGAGGAAAAGGGATTCTGGCTGGAGATCATTATTATTTATACTTATACAAACCCTGCACATGGTACTTCCAACAGTCATAGTACAGTAATGAACCACTTTTTTTTAGTGGGGAAAAAAAGAATCATAAAGTGAAAGTGCTGCTCTGTTTTCTTACTCTGTAGAAACTACATTGGTGTTGTTTCACACCAAATGTTAAAAAGTAGCTATTTTCATTGGTTGTTCATGTATTATTTAAAAGCTCATAACAGTTAAACCTAAAGTCAATATACGGTACTGTACAGCGAACAATAAAGTTAATATCAAATCTACATGCTTTTAGAATGTGGGAATGAGACAGATAACCTACAAGTAAGGTTATCTGTAAACCCACAAAGCTTTTGAGAAGTAAAATCCAATTTAAGGGTCAGGAAAAACAAAAAAACTTTTCCAGCCTATTTTCCCAGCAGTGGGATTAAATGCCAAGAAACAGATTTATTGGAGAACCGTTGTTACAACCTACTACCTCATCACCACAAGACACTATTCTTATCTATGATCAGTTCTTTTTTTTTATAGGCAGGATACACAGAAAGACACATATCTGCAGTCCACTAGTGTGTATACATTCTATAATTCTTTCTTTATTCAGCAGTGGAATAACAAAAAACCTGTTCTGGGAACCACGTTGTCCTGCAACCAGGTTGTATTTGTCACTGTCAGAGAAATTGTGAGGTTGCTGCTACATGCTGACTTTGAGATATTTAGATGTTTATCTTCATTTGCTAAAACAATTTTATAGCTGCGGGCTAAATATATACGTTTAAATTGTGTAACCTCAAACACAGACTTTGCAAGTCTCTGATTTGACAACAGATGTTAAAACAGCTCCCCTGCAATATAGTGGTTAATCAGGTTTGTTTGTTTGATTTTTTTTGAAATACTAATTTATGAATACTAATATTTAAGGCAGTGGTCCCAACTGTTTTTGGCTTGTGACCCCATTTTGACATCACATTTTTTTAAATTCTAGAAGTACTTGGTGGTCATGTTTGTTATACTGTGTTGCAATTTTTAAATTCTAGAAGTACTTGGTCATGTTTGTTATACTGTGTTGCAAATACAGAGTAGTCAGATTAGTGCACAAAGTGACGGCTGTCATTCAAGATTATAGACTAGATTATATGCTGCATTTTTATTTAAAATCAATTTATATTCACGGAAGTGACATAATACAGTTAATTAGTTTGATAATAATTTTTTTTAATTCTTTTTTATCAATAATTTCAGGGGACACTATTTGAATTGCAGGTGACCTATAGGTTAAAAAACAACACCCACTGACTTAAGGTCTGCTGTGAAGACTATTACAGTATCAGTGCAGTTATGGCCCTGATTGTTATCATAAGACAGAGAGAAAGAATATATTTTTGATAAATATATATATTCTTATTATGATTGGTTGCATGTGAGCAGTGGTGAGGGGTTAACAAACATCTTGCAGGAAGTCATTTTCACATTGATGATGGGCTCAAAGGTCAAATGTGATGACGCAACCTTTGACCTGGTTTACAGCATAATCAGCCCTGAGCCTTTGACTGGCCGCTCGGAATGTTGCTGCTTCTGCAGCCGATCGTTTTGCAGAAGCAATCTGTGTCGGGAAACAGGAGACACCGATCTGTCGTTATCTTAGAAATACCTCAGAGTGTGATTAATGAAGATCCAAGCTCGCCATTTGTATTATTATGTAAATGTAAGGTTAACTGTAGGAGCCAGCGCAGAGCTGTTCGGCACACCATCATCCAGCTGAACGTTCCCAGCAGTACCTAGTTGGCTTTCTTTTCAAGGAGCGTTACTGGATCTGTTTCAAGTCCTGCGAGTGTTTGTCTGGTTTGTCGGGGTGTGTGGTAGAAAGGAAATCATCTGTCAGGTGACGAGCGAAGAAGCTTTTGTTTGAGGGGGAAAAAAAGAGAAAGAAATAAAAAGAAGACTTTTCCCTTGAAAATGTTGGCAGTTCTTGTTCTCTCTCGTTATCCACAGTACCTGTTGTTTGAAAAAGGCAAAGTTTGCACTGGAAATTATTGGACTTTTTGTACCATAACAAGGAAAAATTAGAGGTCAATAAATGTTCCATCCAACCATCCATCCAGTTGGTAACAGTGAGTCACACTTGCCTAAAAACAAACAAGGGTAACAGCGAGTCACACTTGCCTAAAAACAAACAAGAAAAGGAAGTCCAAATTGTTGAAAAAGCAATTGGTTCATCTGACTTATACATGAACGAGAACTCTTCCTTTCCAGTGACATTAAGCGTGGATGACAGTATGGCGTGTGGAAGCTGCAGGAAGCTGCTGTTGCCTGCAGTAAAGGCAGGAGGTCAAAGTAAATGTAAGCTAGTCTGGATCACACATGTCTCTACGATGATGACGCCGTTATTACAGTGACTGGTTTCCCTCAGAGCCATGTGCAGCGGGTGATGTAGCCGCATAGCAACAGCAGGAGAAGGTTTATTAGTAAAAAAAAAAAAAAAAAAAAGCGGACATTTCCCTTTAGTGCCGAGGAAAGGAATTTGTTAAATAAAACCAGTGATAATAGTAAAACTGTCAAAGCTTTATTGTTGCAGACCATTGGTTCAAAAGGAAGAGAAAAAAAAGAGTTAAAAATATACTGCACCTGTATAAATAACAGTCTTTAGGCGAGGTAGGCTACAAAACATCAGTAAAGACTTTCACGAGTCTTTATAGTCAACACTCATCTCAGGTCGTCAAAAAATAAAAAAACAGACACTAAAACAGTGACTCTCAAATAGTGGGGCGGGCCCCCGTGGAGGGACGCGGTGAGGTGTTGTGGGGTCGAGGTTGTTAGATGTGAAAGGCTTCCAATGGGATATGGCCCGCTGGACAGAAGTGTACCACTGCTGTAATGCTTGAAGAATAAATAAGCCTCCAGTCACTAGGTGGCAGCAACTCATACAGTGGTTTGTACAGATAAGAAAATACATATTATCGGGTTCTCAATGATATTCCTGTCCAAGGGAGGAAGAAGAACGGTATTTTACACTGTAAGATTCAAAATGAATATTTTCTGAGAATGATGTTGTGTTGATTTCCAGCCGTCAGTCAGTGTCCGCTGATATATCCATCTCCTGTAGGGCTTTATTGTGGGGTTGACTGACTATTCACTCAGTGACATACATGTCTGTTAAAGAAGATGTCAGAGCCTCGGAGCTCTTCCTCGCATTTTTATATCCACATACAGTACTGAGAAGAAGGCTGCAGCTGTACCATTTAATATTTTTTCCCCCTGGACCTACTAGTAGCTACACCAGAGTTGTCAAAAATATGGCCTGCAGCCAAAACCGGCCCACTAGGGGATCCAATCCGGCCCGCTTGATGAACTTACAAAATGGAAAAAAATGCACAAACTCTTCATGTTAGTGATGTTTTTCATTAAATATGAATATTTTCTAATATACTTGTACTTATTTGCAGGGAAATAAGGGAGAAAAACATTGACTTATTGTTATTTATAGGTAATTATGTTGTGACTGTACTGGTCCGACCCACTTGACATCTGATCAGGCTGTATGTGGGCCCTGGACCAAAATGAGTTTGACACCCCTGACCTACACAAACCTCTCTCTTTCTCAAATACAAAATTAACTATTAAAATATATGTATATATATATATATATATATATATATTTTTTTTTTTTTTAATTATTATTTTCTGGGTTTTTTTTTATTTTAAATGCCAGAATTTTTTTCCCCTGTAGCTTAATTTTCCTGTTTGGACGTCAGTGGAGAATAAAGAGCTGATGTAGGAACAGCCCGAGGCGGCAGAGGTCACAGGTGTCATGATGAATTATGGCAGCAGCACTTTCTGTTCATTAATTGCTCCTATATGAGTGTCGTAACACTACGATGACACCAAAGGACTCGACACTTGGTCTGGCAGCCCTCAGCTCTTCTGTGATCTGTGGTGTGTGTGTGTGTGTGGTGACACGTGGTCTATTTGACTTACAATAGACTTGACGTATTACAAAATATTAGTATTCTCATCTCATTACAATTACTGCCTAATTTCAACTCCACACGGAGCCAATCAGAAGGGCTGTATTTTGAGGGCTACACAACATTTATTGGCAGTAAATAAAAATACTCGTAATCCAGCACACATCATTCTGAGCCTCTGATTGTTTTCTAGATGTAAAAGAGCGATAAATTTGCTTTAAAATTAGTTACAAAAATTGTAAAAAGCTGATTATGACGCCAATGTTCTTTTGACCTAAAAATCGGCCAGTGATTCATTTCTGAGTAGAATCTCAGAAATGGTGCTGCAAACAAAATACGTAGAGGCTGGTACATGCCTGAGGTTTTAGTAGAACAATCTTCAAACCTCGCAGCAGGTAATCTTTGTTTTTTGAGGAAAAACAAGAAAGAAAAAGAAAAAAAAAACATGTCTGAAAGATGTTGACAGGCCTTTGAGCAGTTGAACCACAACTAATTACAAAACAAAGCTGACGAAAATGTCATCCATCACTTCCATGTTTACATTCACCTCAGTTCGTGTATGCTGAGGAATGACTTACTAAAGAAGCAGTGGTCAGAAGATGCTGCTGCTGCTGCTGCTGCTGCTGCTGCTGCTGCTGCTGCTGCTGCTGCTGCCGAAAATAAATCACCTGTTTGAAACGAACAGTCAATCATTTTCATGTCACGTTCTCTATATCGGGAACTGACTAGTTTTGTAATTCTGTACAGCAGAGTTTAGCAGAATGTTATTTATTGAGTTTTTATATGTCCGGATGATCAAAGTCATTTCAGTAATGAACACTTTTAGTTATGAATGACCAAAAATAATTAAAAACAGTTGAGATTAATCTGGAGACGACAAGAGAAAGCTAGTATAAATTTGACAAAAATAGCTAGCTAGATTAGTTTTAATCTGTCCAGATTACTCATCTCAAGACATGAATCTGTCGCGATAACTGCATATTTTCTAAATTTAAAATTAAAAACAAGCAGGAAACACAATAAAGTATTCCAGATATGGATAAAAATAAACTTGGCTACACCACAGACTCAAAATGAACGTAGCCCAAAATAGCTATAATAATAAGTTTGTCATCACAACGGAAGATGACCTTAAACAAAAAACCAATTTAACCCATTTTAATGACCTGCTAAAGTAATTATCTAAACCTTTCAAAATAAAAAAAATAAAAGCTAGGCCATTATTGGTCAAAGTTAGATAAATATACAGTCTGACTTCCATATAGCACTGCTAACCAAATGTATCGAAATTGGATTATATTGGAAAGGGTTAGCATAGATACAGCTTCAAGAAACGTTCGAATTTCTAAGAATGAACCTTTAGGATTATTTATTTGAATTAACCAATAGAAAATCTAACCATAAAATACTGTATCTTGTTGTTCTAACATATAGCAGTGAAATCTCCCCCCCCCAGAATTGTTTGATCTACTGCATTGCAAATACAGAGTAGCCAAATTAGTGCGCAAAGTAAAGTAGTGTTAAAAGAATGCAAATTCATTGCAAAAAGAAAATTAGCATTTTTAAAAAAATCAATTACTAGACATTCCACATGACCCCCACAAGGGGCCATGACCCCGAGGTTGAAAAACACTGGTGCAAAGGCAGATTTTTCTAATGACCAGTTGAGGTTTGCATGTTTGACATTTCGTCCCCTCCGGTGCTGCAGAGCCAGAGCCTGGCTGATAGATCTGTGATGTATGGTCTAATAAACAGCGTGTAAAAGCCTCACTCACTAATAAGCAGTAGATAAGAGTCCAAAGTCCCAGAGGGATTGTTTACCCTTAACTTCACTGTAATACTGTTCCCTGACTGTTATCCATCCTGCGGAATTATGTTAGCGTCTGCCTGCTTTTAACCACAACAACAACTAATGGTTCCTGAGAAGACAAAGGAAGCTGCGCTCTGATCCAGACTCTCCTGATATAAAACATAGGGTTTTACAAACAAAATGTTATTGTTATACAATTAATGAATGAACAAAACTATTGAACAGGAGCAAAATCATGGGTAATCGTCATGGCTATCTATTTTAGGGGCCAGATTTTGGGTACCCAGACCGGGAGTTAAAGACCCCTGCTTAACACAGTACTGCGCGTTTTATGTATATTTGCTAATATTATTATATAATAGCGTTAGGTTCTTTATGGTTTACTGTATATTTTGTTGAACTAATAGGTACATTCCAGGTATTTTAATTTCTAGTTTAGCGTACATTAACTGTTTATACTCGTGCTCACTTTTTCTTAAGTCTTTCGAAAAAATGTTTAAATGTCCCTTTACTAAAGGTTTAACTTGCAGTTTGCAGTTTGCATTTTGCTATATTTATCTTGTTATTTGTTGACTTGTTAACATTTTGGTTAGATCATTTTCAGCCTTCCGGAGAATGCAACATTAATGCTCATTAATTTTGTTATTTACCTGCAAATCACTTCTTAATTATATTTCAGCTGACAAGTTTGTTTTGTTTTGTAGTTATTCTCAGGGAAAAGTGCTCGGATAGTTTTAATTCTAACATTTCTTCGCACATTTTCCACCTAGTTTTACCTTTGTTACTTTCAAACTCCTGAGGTGGATTACATTCTGTATTCACCTAGTTTTACCTTTGTTACTCCTGAGGTGGATTACATTCTGTATTACATTATTTAAGGGCAGTGAAGTGGTTTTCCTTCTGTTTATTTCTAAGGATCACAGGACATCCTTGCCTTCACCAGGCCTTGTTCCATAATAAATGAACAATAATAGAGACAAACGTACATCCACCAGCTCTCTGCTGCGATGAGTCATCAGTAAGTGTCAACAGACTCCGGACTTGGTCCGTCTTCCGTACCTGCCTGGTTGAATACAAACTGTGTGTGTGTGAAGGCTGGACAGGATTATACAGCTGTCAGAAACGTCCCTCATGTCTCCACCTCCGCATGTTTGTCCCGTGAGCCCCCGTCTCCGCAGCTGCTGACAGCTATCGTCATGGGAACAGAGAGATGCGGGATGATTGCGTACATGTCAGGGAGACTTTTATTGGACTGTTGCCTCCGACCTCACCTGTCTTAGTCGTTCGAGGTTGTTTTTATATTAAACACCTTGAACTCACGGAACTGTTTAAGAGACACGTTTGCTTTTTTCATCGGGAACTGAATTTCAGGGCGATCAGATGTTTACCTTGAAATCATTAATGCACTTTACAGGAGCTTGCAGTGATGGCTGTTTTTACAGTGTGTAAGCTTTCCATAGTGAAAGGCCTTGACAGTAGTGTCCCCACTTTTTTGCCATGGGGGCTACAATTCAAATGACCAGGCTAAAGTGATCCACTGACATTAGAAAATGTTAAATATATATTTACATATATAGTCTGAACTACTTTATATATACATTTTTACAGACATTACGTTCTAGTGGCACTTTGGCCCAGATGCAATGTCGCTGTCATTGGTCAGGAACTCCAGGGTTCACCTCCTGGTTAGGGCGGTTGGCGCCTTCTAGTGGACTCACCACCTGCAGGAAGGTTCGGGGGGGTTGGTACGGCGCAGTGTGATTTGGGTGGCGGTCATGGAGACTGCTGCCCCCGCGGTGAGGTGGATAAGTGGATGAAAATGGATGGATGGATATTACATTGTACGTTATATGGGCAACATGATTCTACTAAACACTATGGAATTTTAATTTGTCCATATAAAACATATACATCTACCAACACTACATTTGCGATCATCTATTTATTGGGCACAATTTTTTAAATGTAAAAATAAACACAAAGCACACTAGCTTGCAGGAGACAGCCTTTGGTCGATGCTCCTTTAACCTTGTTCTACCTTAACGTTGTAGGATGCCTCATTTATTATAACTTAGTCCGACAATTGTACGTACGCTTGTTTCTACAAGGACAGCGTAAATATTTAATGTGATTTCCACTTCTGACGCTGGTCTGCAGAGAGCGTGACCAGACAGTGAGACCACAACATCACAGTATCTTCAACTGGCCGTGTTAAGTGTGAAGAGTGAGAGTGAAGTCAAAGTCTCTGTTTTTTTTTTCTTTCTCCCAAAGGCTTGACATCATTTCTCACTCTGCATCACAGCAGGGAGTCATAGTTTGTTTAGCCTGACATTGTCAAGTGTGTGCATCAAAGTGTGTGGTAAAATCTAGGTCTTTGCTGCAGTTGGAGCGTGTTGGGGAACCCTGACCAGTAGTTGGAGCGTGTTGGGGAACCCTGACCCTGATCTGTCTGAACTGTTCTGGTGGACCCCTGCTCATTTCCTTTTATTTTGAGATTATTATTATTATTATTATTATTATTGATATGTGGTTACCTGGTATCATTAAAAAAAATGACCATAAAAGCTTCATTGAAGCAGGATGTTTACATCATAGTGAAACAGCACATCATTGTGTCAGCTCTCAACATTTCCTATTCATTATTTCAAGAGAGGCTCACTTCGCCCATCAGCCTGCTCCTCATTTAAAGGATTAATGTCATTAAAAGCAGCTCACTC
>NC_024319.1:21542215-21549946 GCF_000523025.1 Cynoglossus semilaevis
GTGGTTGTGGCTGCTGCTGATTTAGTTGTATTCGCTGACGTCTTCGTCGCTGATGGTGTCGGTTTCTCCATCGGCGCCAGTGTTGTCGATGGGGTTCAACGTATCCAGGGACTGTTGGTGTCCTGTTCCCATGTCTTCGTGATAGGTATAAACGTTGACCTGTAAATGTGACACGAAATGTTGTGTTTTCACTTACCCTATGTCAAGTGGTAAATTCAAGTTGTGATGATTAATAATTATGAGCTGTCAGTCTACTTACGTCTACGGACATGCGGCCCATCTCCCCTGCAGTCCATGTCAGCCAATCCAACGTTACATTTGTTCATGTGAGCTTTAAATAGTTGTAGCACTGTCGTGTTTTTGTCCTTTGATCTCTCGTGATGTCACCAGTTATTTAAAATGTATTTAACCAGTAGCTGCCCTGATTACACGGCTACGATGCGACTACGTAGTCGGCCAATGTGGAGCATTTACACGAGCGTGTGGCAATGCTGCCCCCACAGGCTGTTATAGCCACCAACAGTAGCATTGATCCTAACTTCTTCCCCTCATATTCTCATCGTTATAAAACAGGGGGAAACTCTCCTTTCCTTTCCAGTCCATTTATACTGCTCACAAAAGGAATTACTTTTTAAATGAGTCCTATTAATTGAGTGTTTCCTTGAAGCTACTCATCTGTTAGGTCTTAATCCCACGAATTCCTTCTCAATAAATGTGTATTTACTCAGTCACAAACTCTGGATAGACTCTAATACATCAGCCCGAAAGGACTTGAAACTGTAAACATTAACAATTTTTAATAGATGGAAAAAAAAAAGTGATTTACATTTATGTGAACCAATCCTGGTTTTGCCCCAATCAATATATGGCAAACAATGTTGACACATCACTGAGAGGGGCCTAAACATAATTTATCAGTCAAAAAACTTGGTTTTCAGGCATGGTTATCGTTAACATGTTTTAAAAGTCACATACATAGTAATGACAGAGATAGATTTATATATAAACCCTAAGTCAATAGTCCTAAACTTCACATAGGTATGATCCTTGGTTAACACAAACAGTGGGTTCTTTTCACTTAGAAAACATTACAACGACAGAAAAAATGTTCAGACTAGTGGCCCATTTTGGTGTTTTTGCTTGTGTTTAAACTAATTCTAGTTTTTTTTAGCTCATCCTATGTACAGTACGGAATGATAGGGTCTTTGTCACAGTGTATGCCTTTGAAGATCAAAAGTTAATGAGAGGTTAAGTTAAGCCAACCCCAACTAACACTTTCCATGCTGATTCTCCTTTGACTAAACATTTTAGATATTGGTATCAATTTCTCCAGTTTGAGAAAATTAATTATACATTTGATTGCCACCTCTGGTTTTACCTCACCCCACCGCTAGCATTAGCGTCTTTTTCATTACAATGACTTTGATGTTAATTGATAGTGTGCAGGTTATAATTGGGGTGGGGGTTGTTGTGGCCTTTACTGATCCTGTTGCTGCTGTTGATTTTGTTGTTGCCTTTGGCGTCTCTGACGCTGCCGACGTCGGCGGTGTCGATTTCGCCCACGTCGCCTATTTTGTCGGGACGGTTCACCGGTATCTGTAATTGGTGTCCCAAGTCTTTGAGAGAGGAAAACACGAACAACTGCGAATCAGACAGAGAAGAGAAGATAGAAAATGTTACTCTAACCTTTTAGATTTAGAGCCAGGGATATAAACAATTCAAGCACTTACTATATCTTTCAAAATGAGGTCCATCTCCCCTGCAGTCCATGTTAGATGAACCTGCTTGACTTCTATCACAGGGTGCAGGTGTGATCATTGGGTCTTTGGAGGTGAACTGAACGATGTTGTTCCAGTACGTAAGTTCTTGTCCTTTGATCTGACATGATGTCACTCAATGTGACTCGTAATGGTATTGTACTACACACAGGAGATGATGTCACTTGCTTTCCAACATGTCCGGTCCCTGAGATCTCTCCTCAATAGGTCAGATGACTAAAATAGGGCACTCATTAAAAACAACAACAGTCTTAGTGCTAACCTGTAAAAAGTGGCGTCTCTAAGCAATTACTTTAGTGAACGATCTGGGGATAGGCAAGTTGTTAAGGTTTGTATGGGTCAGAACCACTCAGTGATGGTGTACGTGGATTGATAAAGTATCCGAAATTCAGTAGCTGGATGGATGGATGGATAGATGGATAGACAGATGGATAGATGGATGATAGATGGATAGATAGATGGATGGATAGATGGATGATAGATGGATGGATAGATGGATGGATGGATAGATGGATAGACAGGATAGACAGATGGATAGATGGATAGATAGATGGGTGATAGATGGATAGATACGACTTCCATAGTGTAGCGGTTTTACACGCAGAGTCCTCAGCCCGATTCCCAGAAAAAACACAAATCCCTAATGGTGCCTCCTGCGTGGCAGCCTCTAAGTTGCGTCCGCATAGTTAATGGCGCCTCCTGTGTGCAAAGACTCATACTGTCAATTTCCCTATTGTGACATAAATAAGGGACTCAATTATTATTAATTAATATTATTACTAAAAAATATTGGACCCATAGTAGACCCGCAGTCCCAGGTCTGCGAGAATATGTTGGAAGTATGCAGTAAAAATCTGAAAATTGCCTTCGAATTCAAGGAAGCTATTTTCCTGTCAGGTTTAAAAAATAACTCCTTCGTTTTTAATGCCCTACTAAATTTTGAGCGACAAAACTTTTGAGGTCATCGACCCGTTATTTTCCCGTGTCAGGTTTAACGAGCCTACGATTAAGTCCCAAAAATGGAGTCAGATTTGTGTTTGAGAAGTTTACTGTTCAACTTTAACCTGAAATGCATTTTTCTCAGAAGAAAATGAAAAATGGCCAGGAATGTTAGGCTGACTCTCTCCTCCGATTCGTCCTAGTCATTGGTCCGTGGAACCAAAATCAAAATGCGTATCAAAGAGAGAAGTTGAACAAATAAAGGCAGGTTTGTGAAAATGAACCCTCAGCTTTAAATCCTAAAAAGATATAAGAACAAAGTGGTGTCTGGTTATTTTGATGTTTTTCCACACGTTTCCCGTCTTCAGAGTCACCGTGTGCTTCCGAAACTCCAGGACGCCACAACTAATCATTCTTCACAGGGAGAGAAAGTGAAGCGTAATAAATGAATGCAACTGTGATGAGCACAGTAAGCACTAACGATTTAGACCAGATAAGACGCCAGCCAGCAACGCAGGAAAATCTTCTCAGAGGCGCAATCATCCTTGAAAGAACGGGGAAATGAAAAAGAGGAGAGAGACTTCATTGTCAAAATATGTTGAAAATCAAAAGAAACAGCCGTCATGATGTTTGACACTTTGGCAGAGCAGATTCCAAAGTCTTCCCTTCAAGGGTTTACTTTACTGGGATATATTTCTGTTTTCAAGAGGGATGGGAGTTGGAGCATGGAGCAGGAGGAGGAGGAGGGTTGGGAGGAAGAGGGAATGAGGGAGCTGCCTAAAAGAATTGAGATGATGGAATGGGTGTGAAAGAGGAAGAGAGCAGCAGAGATAAGGGGGATCTGCTGTGAAAATGAATGCAGCCTCTCAGGAGAGTGCACAAAACCTAAGGGAAGCAAATAATAAGACCCCCTATCGTGCTGCTGCTCTCCTGCTAATGCTATGACTGATTAAGGAAGACCCTCTCTCTTTTTTTTTTGTGACTGCGATCAAGTATCACCCAGAGCAGTAAGAAGGTAGGAGTGGTCTTCAGTTTCATTTCAAATTAATTGCCATCCTTCGGGTTTTATTTATATCTTATTAGCTGGATAAGGCTTTCTTTTTTTTTTACCTTAATGCCGCCCCCTTCAGACATTCTCTAAATGGTGCATCAGCCACTGATGTGACATCTTTTTCTGGTGTTCAAGTTTGAATATTTGACACCTTAGTGTGAAGTTAGGAAAATTCTACTTTTACCTCTCCAGCTCATAATACCTTGCTGTAGAGCAGAGGTTACAAACATACGGCCCGTGGGCACAAACCGGCCCACTCAAGGGTTCTATCCGGCCCAATTTATAAATTCTGTCTCTGTCATTGGTGTGGAACCCCAGGGTTCAGGAAGGTTCAGGGGTGTTGGTACGGTGGAGACTGCTGCCCCCGCGACCTGGTAACGGATAAGCAGATGAAAATGGATGGATGGATTTCATAAATAAGATGTTTCTACCATACGTCTGTTTACCTCATGTTTTGATTGTACTGGTTTGGGCCATTTGACATCTAACTAGGTGGTATGCAGCCCCTGAGCCAAAATGAGTTTGACACCCTCCTGTAGAGGGAACAGAGATGGATTTAAGAGTCAGAGAAAAAAAATGTTTTCTGAGTTGATATTATAAATATCATCTAAAGACACATTCTCAGTGTGATTTTTTTTCTGTTGGTTCTTTTAAGCTTGATCTTTGGCTGATTGGATGATTGATCATTTTAGGTCAGCTTACTGACATAGTGTTGAACTCGTAGCTCATGTTGACATGCAGCCGATCTTTGTTATTCTTAAAGTGAACAAACCAGATGCTTATCTTCCTTCTGTGTCAGTGATGTGATTTTGTTCTCTCCTCCAGTTTCTGCTCAGTCATGTATTGACACCTGTATAGTCAGACTTCTCTTGTTCTTTTCTCGGGTTGGGCTGACAAACGTTTTGTCTATATCTACAGTTTTAGAATCACTAATCTATCAAGTCTGGGCTCCATTAATATCTCTGAAATTTGCCCTGCCATTGTGTATGCAAAACCAAAATCTATTGACATCTGTTAAAGTAAGAATGTCCCATAATATCAGCCAGCCGATATCATCGGCCCAATATTAGCATAATTATGTAATATCTGTAAGAATCGCTATTGGATTTTCCTCCGATAATGACACACTGCCTGGGTTTCGCCAAATATGTTGGAATCGCTTATAGGGGCCTAAGACGTTTACAGCAGTTTTAGGGGCAAACGACTGCGTACATCGTATTGGTTAATATCGGAATTGGAAATTAAGTTTTATCCAATATTGGCATATTGGATATCAACAAAAATGTGATTTATATAATATCGGCATATTGGATATCAACAAAAATGTGATATCGGACATCCCTACTAATAAGGTTATAAAATCTGCTAGGTTACATAAGGCCTTAGCTATGAACTGTGACTTATCTCTTATTGCAGTAGTTCCTCAGTGGTTTATTTGGTCATCAGAACTGCCCAGAGCTTATGATGGTGACTGACCCAAGCATGGATTTAGTTTCTTTAATCCTCCTCCAAGTGGGACATGTTTGAAATGGAGTCTTTGGAGTCAAGTACATCTACTCTCAGAGGACTGTGCATAAAGCAAAATCAGGCCAGTGTCCAAAGTAGAGCCATTCCAAGATAAACTAAGTATTTTATGTTTTTTTTTTTTTTTTTTTAGTAATTTTGTCAAAACAGCTCCAAAAACATAATGACAGAAATTCACATAAAACGCAGCGGCTTTCAGCAGCGGTGAGCTGGTCTGTAGGAGTACGCATTTGTCTATGCTGTGTTATTGCATCGAAACGATGCATTGGGCTGAGTTGTCGTCATGTGAAGTGGTGCCAGGGAAACCGTTAGCTCTTCAGTAACTTCTTGGCCCACATGTGTGAATGGGACACATCTGGTTTATGGCCTCATTAACTCGCATCGTTCCCAGATTACTCAGTGCTGTTGTCACAGCGAACGTCCACCGTGGGCACCATGTACAGACACAGACAGAGAATTCCCAAACACACACACACCTGCCTACTGCTGACATACACACACACACACACACACACTCTGTCTTCCCCGTACCGACTGTTGTCTCTGATTAAACTTCCCCTGTGATATAATCCCAGTCTTATAAGTGGATTAAAGAAGAGATGAAGGTGTCTTTGTCAGATCAGTCAGAGGCTGAGACTCTTTCCAGGTCCAGTTAACAGAATCGATTGTCATCCGCTGGCGCCTTGTTCAATCACAGTTAACAGAGAAAGCTATTTTCTCGCTGGCGTTATAGGCACCGTTGTTTTCAGCTGAGAAGGAGAGATGTGTGTGTGTGTGTTTGTGGATAACGGTGTTGTGTCAGAATGGAAACAAAGAACAGGGCCAGGTGTTGATTTTCACATTTTCTGCAGATTTAATATTTTGGGAGACTTGTTGTGTGGTGACTGTAATGACAGGTTACTCATTACTGCGAAGACAATGTTATTCTAAACTTCGAAGAACTCTGTTCTACCCTAACCCTCATTTAGGGTATGATCACATGAGCTACCTTGAAGGCTCCCGAGCCTTGCCACACGCATAGTCACATGGGTAGCAGATGGGTAGCAAAAAAAGCTTTTTAATTTTATTGTTTTATCTTGTTTTTGGTGGTTCTTTGGCCCAGAGGCAACGTCTCTGTCATTGGTGTGTCACCTCCTGGGTAAGATTGAATCCTGGTTAGGGCGGTTGGTACCTTCCAGTGTAGGTTCATAAGGGGTTGGTACGGTGCAGTGTGATTTGGGTAAGAGATAAGTGGATGAAAATGGATGGATCTTGTTTTTGGTTTAATGTTATGGTTACTTGCTTCGAGGCTAGTTAGAGGCTGTTCTATGTTTGTAATTAAAGTCAGCGATTTGGTCTCGTCCTTGTTTATCTAATTTGTTGGACACATCAGCAGTACTTAAGCTGTTAGGTTTATGGCTGTTATTCCTAGAGTAAGGCCACACTGAATGCACTGATGTCCAAAGATTCAATGTTGCATAAAATGCAAATAACGTTTAATAATTTTTTTAAGCATACTGCTTTGACTTTTTTGGCTGACTTTCTGTCCTTAAAATAATAAAAAAGCAATTTTACGTATCCTGCCATTTTGGTCAGAGTTAAAACTAAGATGACAATATTGTCTACAATATTAACTACTTTTTGTGGGGTCCTGAAATGTGCCGGGAAAAACTCGATGGAGCTGACAAAGTAGGTTTATCATCGGAGGTCTTAGCTGTAGGTCGGTGACTGTTGTTTCCACAACAGAACACATGTTTTTGAGTTTGTTGTCAAAGACTGGGCAATGGTGTATATCTACAATGTCTTTGTAACTATCAAGGATATATACAGTATATGTGTGTGTGTGTGTGTGTGTGTATAAGATCATATGCTCAGTGCATCCATCTTGTCTCGCCCACATATTTACCTATAACTGTGCGGCTGTGAAATCAAAGAGCAGAACGACAGTTATTTATCTCGCAGCCCTCAGACGGATGGTGACATTTTTCACAGACTCACGCCCCCCGGTGTGATCACAGCACTGTGTGTAATTCGTGCAGCGCACTTCTTGAAGGTGACGCTAATTTAGATACAAAATGTATTATTCCTGATAAGATTTTGCTTGTTTTATACTTCCTTTTAAAAGTTTTTCCATCAATTCGTACTGTGGATAAATAAAAATATATATGTACATATAGGATATATATATATATTTATATACGTATATGTGTGTATATATATGTATATGTCTATGTATGCATATGGATATTATATGTATATATATGTGTATGTATATGTATATATGTATATATGTATGTGTATATATGTATGTATATATATATGTATATATATGTATATATATATATATATATGTGTGTATATATATGTATATATATATATATATATGTGTGTATATATATGTATATATATATATATATATATATATATATATATATATATATATATATATACGTATATATA
>NC_024319.1:21550475-21559596 GCF_000523025.1 Cynoglossus semilaevis
TAACTTGAATAAAATAATAATCAATTGCAGAAACATTCATCAATACATCATGGAGTAGATAGAGATATACAGTGCTCCATTTACAAATGGCCCTTCAATGAGAACTGTATTGCTGATGTGGCCCCCTGGTGGAAAATAAGTTTGACACCCGTTGCTCTACTGAAACAATGTCATTTCAGCCAAAAGCGTAGGCTGCAGCCGTCTTGGTTGAACAGAAGTCTAGAAAGAATCCACACAGTACAGAAAGCCTCTTCACAGATCATTGTATCACACTGTGTTGATGTGCTCTCTGACGTTCAGCTGCACGTCATATATACTGTGTGCAGGAAGACGGATGAATTATTAAAACGTTCTGTTCCCACACTAGCAGAATTTCAGTTTGTTACTTCTTCAAACAGTAGACGTCATTATCCACAAGAAAACAACTTCTTGGAGAGTATGAACTCAGTGTGCGACACAAACGCTGCTAAAAAACAAATGGGTTGTGTCCCAGTTAGTGGGCTGCAGCAAAATGTAGCTGTTAAAGTGTTTAATCCTTTCTTAAAGGCTAACTATCTCCCTACTAACTTGCAGAGACTACATTTTTGGCCGATTCTGTTAAATATCTTAAATCAGGGGTGTCAAACTCATCATCGAGAGGACCACATCAACAATAACTTTATATTAATCAGGTTAAGAAACTCTGCTGCATGGACTTTACTGAATGCTTTTTAAGCTCTCACGACCATACAAAATGACTTGGCGGGCTGAATTTGGGCCCCGGGCCTTGTGTTTGACACAATCAGCACTATTGCAATTAATCTTTAAAGAATTGGGACCAAGGATATTGGTATAAAACAGATCTTTAATAGTACTTTGAAGGTCTGCGGATCAGATCAAGTATAAAATTACGATGCAAATGTTTTATAATGTTAATAATTCCAAAACATTTCATGCTCAGGAAATGTTGAAGAGTTAGCAAGACACAGCAGGGTTAAGGGAAGCAGTTCTCCTGAAGGGAAACACAGGTATGGGAGTGAAGAGTACACAGGACGTCAGGTAGTGGAGCACCCGATGATGTAACAAGTGAAACAGAGGACTAATCTAAATAATGTCAAAACAAGAGAGAAGTATCCTAACTGTGCAGAGAGAGTGTGACATTTAACATTTACCTTGCCCTTTTATATGGCTTCTGAACATGTTCAAAAAAACCTGTGCTAATTTCTCTTTGTACTATATTGTGTCCAGTGCTAACGTTCGCGTCCGCTCTTCTCTGTGAACTAACTATTAGCTGCTCTGACACTGCAGTGAAGAGAAATGATTCAAACATCACGTTCCTGCTCCTCTAAAGCTCTGTTCCTCTTTTTTTCTGGTGATAATT
This sequence comes from Cynoglossus semilaevis, assembly GCF_000523025.1. Taxonomy (NCBI): domain Eukaryota; kingdom Metazoa; phylum Chordata; class Actinopteri; order Pleuronectiformes; family Cynoglossidae; genus Cynoglossus; species Cynoglossus semilaevis. The sequence continues at coordinate 21,551,836 of NC_024319.1, forward strand.
TCTGGAGGAAACTCAGCCGATGGGTGGCTCATTTATACATAATGATATTCCTTGTGATGTCGCTTCTCGTTATCTCACTGACGGAGAAGACAAGGCCTGAGAGAGAAGAAGATCAGACACTGGTGACATGATGAAATGCGTGTTTTGCGCAGGTACAGAGATTCGAAAAAGAACCACAATGCACAGCTGATTTGGACTCATCGTCCCTGCATTGTTCTGTGGCGGTCTTTGCAGTCCAGACAAATTGCTCCTCGTGTTCGATCTAACACCACGTCTGATTCTGCTGCCGTCATTCATTTTTTTCCGCAAAGTGATCGAGACAACCTCGGACTGTCAAAAGCACGTTAGTCTGATCAGCTTGTATTTTCAATTTCTGCTCACCCTCATTTCAGATCTGTGTCTTTCTCCTCCGGTTGCTTTTCCTCCGACTGCTTTTTATGCTGGTAATTTTTCAAGACAGTAGCTGGAAGAATTATGTGCATGTTTTATGACTTATAACCTTAAGATTCAAATCCATTTAGCTAACATCTGCAGCAGAATTGCTTCAGAAAGTGGAAATTAGAGAGCAAATGAGGAAGAAAACACTGCTGTGGTGGAGCATTTATTTGTCAGAGGTGGAAAAAGTACTGAAAAAGTAATGAAAAAAGTATCTTTACTTTGCTTAAATTCTACTGATGTAAAAGTACCATCTAAAAATCTACTTGAGTAAAAGTTAAAAAAAGTACTTAGTAAGAGTACTTAGAGTAAAAGTTACTTAGTTACTTTAAACCACTAGTCCTCCATCCAATCCACAACTGGTTGTTTTTAATCAACAATTCAAATCCAAGTGGCAGTTGAGAATTTTAAATTCAAGCCACTAAAGAACAGAGTAAAATACTTGAGTCAAAATGTACCTAAGTAATAGTAAAATCTCCAAAACTACTCTGTTATTGGTTGACCAAATTAAGAATACATGTAAAATGCAGATGTTATTTATCTTCAAAACCTGGCAGACTAAGGTGCAGCAGTAGATAGTTCAATATATGCACAGTTTTTAGGTCCGACATCTGTTTTCACCAGTCTGCTGCTTTTCAGTACTAATTTTTTTGTTTCATTCTCAGCGAGAACTTTTTAGTGACATCAATTTTGAGTTGCGTTCATACCTTTTTTTTCCTGTCAGCTTCAGGACAGGGCGATGGAGTTTCAGCTTTGACATGCTCTTCCATTCTCAGGATAGCAAATACGGAGCGAGAGAAAGAAACGGGATATTTATAGTATTTTTGTCTGGAAAAAAAAAAAGTTCAGACTCTCCTGTGTCTCCTCAAACCTGGAAAACCTTTTTTTGTTTGTGCAACGTAGTAATGGGGTCATTGAACTCACTCAGTTTCAGAGATAATAATTGGCCAAAACATGGGAAAAAGTAAACAACAGTAATGTGTTTCCAATAGGACTTTTAGCAAAAGAATGAAATACTTTAGTGAAATATACCAGGAGTCATAACAGGGGGTCTCGACTTACGTTGGAATTCTGATCCTATGGCAAAACATGACTCACTTTTCTCAAGTTGGAACTTGCATACCGTACGAAAGTGTCTACGTATGTCACTCACTTATGCTAACGCAGTTGTACACATCACAATATAGGACATAAAAACATCAGGAGAGCCATAATGAAAGGTGGAAATACCTAGCAAAGGATTCAGAAGTCCAGTCCAGAATCTACAACAACATTTGTGTGGCTGCAGCTCGCAGGCTCTGGAATGCTGGACCAGGTCTTCAAGGATCAAGGATCCTTGTGTGTTGATGTTGAATGAAATATGCCCATTCAATCAGCATGTGTTTTGTAAACCTGGAAAAGCCAAAGGCCCGTTGGTGATACTTGTACGGAGAGGATTTGCTGCTAATGGCCGTCTGATCTCTGATCACTTTGCTTTGCTTTGCTTTGCTTTGCACACAGCTGCTTGGTTCGATTCATGATGTGGGTTTAATTCAGTTAAGACTGCTCTTTATCACCAGTTCAGTTCACAAAGTTTATGGGTAGAATTTCAAGGCACAGCCGTGTGGGGCAGGGTGGCCTTCAGATAACGTCTTTACTGTATGCAGATGATGCAGTTTTTACTGGTGTCGTCAAGCACTAACCTTGACCTGGGGCAGTTAGGGGCAAGCTCTTAGCTGTGAGTGGCAAACATGGGAGTAAAGCCTGTCTGAAGTGGAAGAGTACCTCAGCATGTTCGCCGTGATTGATAGAGAAACGGAATCGGAGATTGACGTTCTGGGGCAGCAACTGCAGCGATTCAGTTGTGGTGAAAAGAAAGCTGAGTCAAAGGGCAAAGCTCTCAATTTACTCGTCCATCTAAATTTGTCTGCTGAATATTGATCCCGAAAAAAGTCGATTCCTATATATACATAAATATTACTTCATAATGGCCATATTAATTCATTCTGTTTTCCTACCACATTTACTGATTACCTGTTAACATGTTAACAGTTTCTAATTAAAATACTCCCTTTTGGAACTATATTTACCTATGTACTCATTAAAACTTAAATTTACTTAAAAGTCATGTTTGTTTTGAAACCATTTTCATACTGATTAAACATATATTTATACAATTTTCATATTATTTTGACTTAATTGGCTCCATTTTGAAGCCATATTTGTGCTGCTTTCAGAGTCAACCAATATTTATTATTTAATTAGTTTACAATTATACCATTTTTAGAATATAGGAATAACATTATTGATTTTTTTTTCTTTTTTTTCTGATGTTGCCATAACTCACTTTCTTCATTTACTCTGTTTTTAAGGCAGAATGGCTGGTGCTCTATTTTCAAAGTAGGCAGGTAGAACTTGACTATCTAACAGGCTGATTCTGTGTGTTTTCATATCATAACGTGTATGGATATATTTTACGTTCAAACATAAAATTAGTCATTCAAGTTGTCACGTCTCAAGTTAGCTCAGGTCCCAAGTGTTACCCTCCAAGCCTGAGATCAGTCCCCAGTCTTTTTTTCGGCAGACCCAAAGCATGAGACAACACTCTGATTACACTGATCATGTTTCCACAAACACGTGTCTCTGTGTGACAGATGGAAACGCTGGCAGCGTCCTCGGCAAGGATGCCGTGAAATAAACAGCAAATCTGCCGCGTAGTAGCTGCACACAAACACTGTCTGTCTTTAGACTCACAGATGTATTTGCTTTTGCTGAAGTGAACAAACAGGTCACTTGTTGTTATTGATTTCCTTCGTGGTCAGTATTTCTACTAAGAATAAATGATGTCTCCTGGGAGCTATTTAGTAGAACTGCTCTTTAAAGGAGAATGCTCATTTACAATGGTTTTTTTCTTTTGTTGTTGTTTGTTTTTTTCCACTTTCATAGTAGCGTCAAAACCTTTTTCTCTAATTAAAACCCAGTTCATATCAATTTAGGATAATCACACATTGATATATATTACACAACAAGACCATAACTGAATGCTAATTAAATAGATTGATTAAAATCGGGCAATCTGTTCATAAAAACAATAATAGCCAAAAATAGCATTTTTCTGTAGCAAGAAACCTTTTTTTTTTTTTTTTTGTTTTTCCGTAGCAAGAAACCTTTTTTTTTTGTTTTTTCTCTAATGATGTTTTTCATGTTTGCTGAGACCACTGCAATTAAAACGTCATTTGCAGAAAAGAGGTTGGTCTCCCACCTTTTCTTCCAAATGAATACTAGAGGTTATGAAAATCGATGTCACTCCAAACCACCTTAAACACATCTAAAACCAGTTTAGTTTTACTATTGTTTAAAGGTTACAAAGACAATAATTATTGTTCCAGTGACAACTTAATAAGTTGAAAAAAGGTCATTAATGTCCTCTGAGAAATAGAAGGTAGAGTCCTTTACACAAGAGTGTGGAGCCGTAAATGCAAAAAAAAAATGAAAAGAGGTCATTAATGTCCTCTGAGAAATACAAGGTAGAGTCCTTTACACAAGAGTGTGTGTGTTTGTTCTTTGACTGTCATCAATACCCTCACAACCATCTCCCAAGAGCTCAATAATCTCCTCAACTCACCAATTAACATCAGAGAGTGTGAGAGTGGAGTCAGGGGAGTTAAAAGCTAGTCTCTGGTTTCCATTTCGTGCATATGAAAATTTGTGACGTAGATCACAGCTTCATCACATCCACTCAACACCGGGCTATTTCTGTGGGGCCCAGGTGGCTTCCTCAACTTCCTGTTAATTTCCTCCTCTTGATTTGATTAGGCACTGCGCTGGTTGTCAGTGTGTTGTCAGCTGAAACAGATATAGATCTCTGGCCGAGTGCCTAAATTTAATCTGTGTCTTTCCTAACGTTCCTAATGCCTTACTATAGCCTTACCATTGTGAAAAAATTCAAAAAAATAAAAAGTCCCCGAAATGCTCCCAAAACTATGACTTAGGGGTCCAAAAGGTATTTTATATAAATATTTCAAAAATCACTGAAAAGTCCCCGAAATGCACTAAAATGCAAGATTATGTCCCAAAACATGCTGCCAAGTGAATATTTTGTGTTTAAAAGTCCAAAAAGTATTTTATATGAATACTTCAGCTGTACATTATTACCAAAGAGAGAAGCGGCCTCACCAGCAAGGTCAACCTCCCTGCAGTCACCTTCACCGGGGCTATCAAACAGGGACAGACGCACACAGTCAAGGGCTCCATGCTAGTAAATCCTTTTAAACTTTTTTTTCAATCCTGGGTGAATGCTCTTCTGTTATCTGATGACAATATGGGCCAGGAACCATGCAGCATCATGGACCTTTTTTTTGGTAAATTCACACTATGGTGCTGTGTTCAATGCACTTTGCTTGTTCATTCAAGTATACGGTAGGTGCAAATACTGTGTTGATTAATAAAAGTACTGAAGAAGAGGAAGAAATCACATCCACTGCTAAACAGTTCCAACCATCTGTTGTACATCCAGGCTGCAAATGGTTTGTTATCCAGAAACCTTCTGCAGCCTGAAGTCTGCCTCCCTACTAGAGAGTTTTTGTCTTCAAATGTTACAGTAGTTTTAGCTTCTGATATCAACAGTGCTTGAACAGTGAAAGATAGCTGGTATGCTGATGTGACGTGCTATCACTCCAGCACACACTAGGAAGCAGCTTACTTCCTAGAATTCCCCCCAAAACAGGGGTGTCGAACATATGGCTCGTGGGCCAAAACCATCCCGCTAGAGGGATCAATCCGGTCCACTTAATTTAAGCGGGGTTTTTTTTAATCAAATTATATTTCGTTAAATTTGAATATTTTCAAATATATTTACAAAGGACAAAGGACAAAACATGGACTTATTGTTATTTATAGGTAATTATGTAATGATTGTACTGGTCCGGAGTTTCACACCCCTGCCCTTAAACAACCCAAATTCAAATCCAAATTTTTACAACTTCAATTACTGTTATTTTAGGCACGGGAAAGCTTCTTCAAGATCTCACTTTAAATTATTACATTTTGAGTCATTTTCATTACTTACCACACGTTGTATTATACAATTGTTTACATTTGGGAACACAGGAAGTGAGCGTAGGATATATTGACCGCTCCATCCCGGCCCCAAATGAGGCACTGGAGCTGTGTTTACTTATACAGGCTGATTGCAGAGGCATTACTTGTCAGAGCCTTAGTGACTACGTCAGCACCAAGGATCACATTACTACCAAAGATTCAGCTGGGATCTGTTAGAGACACAGCCATGGCCAGCCATTGCTGTGTCAAGAACGTAACATGGAAACAATGGAACCGTTGAGTGGGTTCCTCTGTAGTAAACATGAAGCTAGGAAAATAATCCGCGTCAGAAACAAACACTCAATCAAGGCAGGCTTATCTGAGGAGTTCATGCAAACCTCAGTTGTACCATCACTCACACCTCCACGTGTGTAGGGAGCTGCACAAATTAGCACAAGTACAAGGTGTGGGTCCTCAGGGAGAGGTAGCTGTCAGTCTTCAGATCTATTCTTGGCTGTGAGACTCTCCACGTGACTCTGACTTTGGGAGAGAGCAAGCGATAGAAGGACTGACGGTGTTTATGGTGATCTGTCTGATGTCCGCAGGCAGTTTATTAAATATAACATGGGCAATGACAAAATATTAATATTGAAGATTGCTGTCAGTGAGAGGAATTAATTCAAATCCAGCAGGGAATTATGTGTGTACAAATTGGATATAGTCCTGCAATTTTGATGAAGCCTCCTCATTTAAAGCTATTTGACTTGTGACTGGAGTTCAACCAAGCAGTACTCACTGTCAGTCACATCAGTCCACCCGTATGTGGTGTGCTATTTCTCCGTTTTCCACTAAATAGGATCATAATTTTCAATCTGACATCATGTGCACAGGAAAACTTCAACTGCAAATTGAGTCCGCAATATCTTCAGGAAAATGTTTATTGATGTTATAAATCACGTTCAATGTAGCAAATGTTTTTGACTTCTGAGTCACACTCTAGTGGTTGTTTAGTGGCAGTGCTGTTCAGTCACTTTGTTTTGATATGTTCAAATGTAAATGAAACAGAAAATTGAATCGAGGGCTGAAGACATCTTAACCAGTGGAAGACGATGTTTGTCCAGGAAGTCACTTTGAAGACATTCATTTTCTTATATAAACTGTACGTAGTCAATCAAACCTCAAACTTCCTGCTTGACCTTAATCTAACCTCTTCAAACTCCAGCCACATCTTTGTCTTTGTGCTTCTGCATCAAATCAGTGTCACTGGGACTTTGGATGACATAAAGCTATTAGGCAGGAATTTCAGCCTTTACTGACTTTGTTAGAGTACTCTCCCTCGGCAAGACATCAGCTGCTGTGTTATCCTCTGTAAAATATAATGTTAATAGAAAAAAAACCCCCAACATTCTTTCAATTATTAATTTCCAAACTAACATCAAATGTAGCTGAAAAGCCCGAACAAACTCAGTATGCCTTTAAACTTGCCCTTAATGAATACTATATTGTTCAGCATATTTTTAAAATGTCAGTCTGTTAATGGAAGTCAAAGGAAGCTCTGTCTTCATCTTATACTTCAGCCCCAGCCTCATGGAAACAAGTTTCCTTCGCTTTGGGTTTTTAAAATGAAAATATCCACAGGGTCAGCAGTGACGTTGGCCGCTGAACCCCCCGATGCTAAAACACCATTCTGCCCCATCTTAATCTGCCATCATATCATACAATGATGTCTCAACAGCATAGCAAGACATTTTCAGCGATGCTGTCCCATTGGTCACTATGATCCCTGGTGATGTCTTATTATTCTGTTGCACAGGAGAAATTCAGTTACTGCAACGCTTACGGTTCCCCCGGGGGGGAAAAAAATCATCTGTGTAAAGTAATAACCTGCTGGGGATCAGCAGCGACCTTAATCTTCAGGAGGGATAAATTACACTGAGCTTCGCTGCAGGAAAGCACCGATGACAAAGGTCAGAGCAGAGTCCGCACCTGCTGTTGGGTTTCTTTGTGTACATATTGCACTCTTCCTGGGCCAGACTCTAAGATGATATGCACACAGATTAGAGACATCTTGTAGGGAATGACACAGCAGAATCAAAACGACTTCAATAATCCTAGGGAAAATTGTGTTTTGCTTGACGATATAGAACGTTGAAGGCACCACCCAGGTCCAAAACATATACAAAGGTTTCTCATTTAGGACAGACCTAGCTGCATGCGGATGCGGATGATTGGTTCATATCGTATTCAATCCCATTGTGGTAAAATCACAGTGAATACACTTTAGTTCGCATTGACTTCTTTTTGCAC
>NC_024319.1:21559661-21578127 GCF_000523025.1 Cynoglossus semilaevis
AATTTTGCGCGACTTCTAAACGGACGCACATTGTCATGCGATCAGAACCATGTGGGCACCACTGTGCCCCTGGGCACCACATTAGTGACACCTGCCCTATGGAGTTCTAGCGTGAAAACGGTATAAGTTTAAGAGATTGTTTGGTTGCATCTTAAAAACCTTTATTTCTGTCTTCCTGAAATGCTGAGATGCTGAAAGTTTCTCTCACCACCCTTTCTGTGGTAATTGGGGGGGAACCTAAGAAACAATTCCGGTCGACTTGTTGCAACTACGTAGTGTCTGAATTTCACTGTGGGATCGAAAACAAGTGTCTTTCCTTGAAACATGATCAAATACGATGCAGAACCACTGTGAACACCAGGAATCTTTTAGAAGAAAGAGCAAAAGGAGGTCGCTATTAATATTTAAACAGAGCGAAGAGAATTCTGGGTGGAATGGAAGTGATGACAACGGGGCGGACACTGAGAGAATACAACCCTCCATTGATTGGCTCGCTCTGTTTCTGACAAAAAAAATCTTCCATAACCTTACATTCTGCCTTCGTACGGCACATATAGGTGTGTGTCGTCTCTCATTTTTATGGTCTGTCTTTCATACATGAATATTTCAGCACCCGAAATACAGCCATCCCTTTCCGAGACACGACCTGTTTTAGATAAGATGTTAAATATCTCGGCAAAAATATATTTTTTTTCTTTTATGTAAATGAGCGACGAAATATTTTTCTTTATTTTTTTTTCTTTTATGTAAATGAGCGACAAATGCAGGATTTGTTAAAACAAGACAGCCTTTCTGATTGCAGTTGGTGGCAGAGACATGAATGGAAAACAAACAGAGGATTTCACAGCCGTTTCATCTCCGTCTTCTCTGTTTTCATGATACACATCTCTGCGACATGAAACAAAAACCAGCCTGAGCAGAACTAACAGACGGCTGTGGGTCGATGTGGCAAAATGATGACAGTCTGTCTTCTTTGGCCTGCTCTGCACCAGTCTGCCAGTGTGTGTGTGCATTCGTTAGAATGTTTACCACTGTGTGCACGTGTGAGTGAATCCAGCTTGGCTCTAGTTTCCACCTCCTCTGTCCAGTCACTCCCACCTCCCCCACTTCTCCCTCAGGTCCCAACCTCGGTAGGTTTTGAACCCAACACTGATCCCGGAATGTGACTTTCTTTTTTTTATAATGCAAGAAGTTCATTATGAAAAAAATAAGACGCCCCGCTGTACCATGAAAGTATCAACATGACAGCTGATAATTTCTTAGTGATGTTGCATCGCCAGGAATTTAATTAGCTGCAACAAATGACTTCACACAGCAGGAGAGAAAATAATCTATTTTAACAGATGTTTTCCCCAACAGTAAAATGTTTTGGGGCGTCGTAGATATTTTTCCTGAACCCAACTGCAATAAAAACAAATGATTCTCAGGCGAATGTAACTATTTTTGTCAAGTCTGTATTTTTGTATGTATATTTTGGACAGTTCTTTTTATCAGCAGTTTATGATACAGCACTTGGTGGTCATAGTTATCCTAACTATTGCTAACTACTGTTAGATTGTTGTTGTTTCAATCTCTCTATTTGACCTATTGACCTGTTTCGTATCAGTGAATTGGTTTTAATCGAATAGATGTTTTCGTCTCTTCTGGAACATTCTGGACAAAAAGTCTACAAAGAAATCCTTGTTCAACAGTGGTCACTACCTTCCAGTTACTGAGACTACTACTGACTAGTACTCTCTAACAGTAATCCTGTTCTAACATGTCACGTTGCCACCTCCTGTGGATTAACAGTAATCCTGTCCTAACATGTCACGTTGCCACCTCCTGTGTAGAATATTCACTTTCCGTGTTAGCATAGGTGAGTGACATAGGTACTGCTGTACAGTATGTGAGCTCTGTGAAAGTTGCGTTGTATTTGTTGTATTTCTATCCATCAGTCATGACTGAGAGTGTTTGTGTGGGCAAGAAGTGTTATTATTTATCATTAGTCACCAGCGTATATGACACAATGTTGTACTTGTTTTTTACGAATTCCATGACAAGTTGAATGCAACAGGCATTAGTTTAGTTTGTTGTTTCTTTTTGTGAAAACAAAAGGATTATTTAGGTTTATCTTCTGATCTACCTGCAGCTCTGCCACTGTCCTATTATGTTGTCCTGTTGTCCTTCAGCTAATCACTGCAGGATTTAGAGACAATCGCTGTTTATTGTTGTGTAATTGTTGTGAGTTTAGGAGTGTTTGAATCTCACTCTACAAACTGTAGCTACATCAGGAGACAAAAAAATCATTGATAAGTATTTTCAAATGCAGCTAGTGTTGCCCCCTTTCTCTAATATTGCCCATCTGAAGCAAACAGTAATCATCGAACAGGATTTCTCGCTCGACTGCTTATCCCCCAATGAGCCTATTGTCGTCATCACACCTAATTATTTTATCTTCTTGTTCCTTTTGTCTGACACAATTAGTTTTCTCTGGCGTGAACAACAGCATCAGATCACCAAACCTGTGAAACAGCTGTGACACTGTGACACTGGAGATGAACACATTTATTCCGTGCAAGACACGACTTTTGTTTAACGTTCCATAAATCGTACATGAATCCAGACCATCTTTGGATGGAAAGATGTTTTTTGAAACAAAAGTTAGGCCACAGTTTACAGAGTGGTTTGAAATAGTAAAAACAAAAAATACTATATAGTGCTATACAGAAATAAAATTAAACAAAAACTGCTAAATGTAAGAGCTAAAGATAATAATAATATTTTAAAATATATACACCGCGAGACCTCGGTTTTCGAAGTTAATTCGTTCCTAAAGGCCATTCGTGAACCGAAAAGTTCAAAAAACTGAAATAATTTTCGGTTCGTCCACGAAACCAATGAAAATAATTAGGTCAAACAAAAAATATAACAAAATATATGGCAAACTTGATCAATTGTCAAATTATTACTGAAAAAGCAGTATTGGCCAATACATCAATAATAGTTTAGCTGAATAGTAAAAAAAAAAAATCAATAATATTTTGAGCCCAGAAAAAGTAGAGTTTGCATACAATCAAAATGGTTATGAATGGCTAAATCATTGAAAAACAAATGAACAAAACAAGCAGTAAAAAAACAGCTTCAAACTCCTACTGTATGTATTCAGATTCTTTTGGTCTTTTTTGTTCCAAAAAGGTTCGCATTATCTTAGAAAAATACATTTTTCACTTTTCTGTGCTCTACAAGAACTTAAAGCGACCTCCAGGCTAGAGCAAATCTATTGTAAAACATTGTTACAACGTGAATCCATTTATCTGCAGTGTTGCCCTCAGGTTGATGAGAACAACTAAATCCACGGCATCATTTTCCTCCAACGTCCATTATGGCCAAATTGTCCAATCACTTTATTTTCATCATCCTGATTTACCGCCGGTTCCTGCAGCTCATTTTAAACCCTCCTGTTTTCAGGGAAACTGAGGCTAAGATGGGGAGTTTTCCTGACTCCTGCACCCTCAGCCCTCCTATTGGATTGTGATGTAAAATGCAATGCATTGTGGGAGGTGATAATCAAATCCTGGTGCTGACGCTCCTGAGGGCCCAGAGCCCTCGCAGTGTGATTGGGAAATTTATCTTAATAAAGTGACAGCTGCATCACGGGGACGACGCTGCGGCTCCTGCCCTGCAGAGTCCTGGCGGAGCAGGGAAACACATGCAAACAGTCTGAGGCAGAAAAACACAGAGAAAGAGCAAATAAATAATAATGGCAATAACATAGTCACACCTGTAACCAGAGACAAACTGCACCCTGAATCTCACAGAGAGCTATTTCTTGCTCTTCCCTTTCATGAAAACGCCTTCGCAGATGTCGTCTGCTCCCGCCTCCTTCGTTAAGAAAATCCACAAAGTATGATCTAAATCCTCTGGATACAAAAGATTATCATGCGCACAGCTGGATATGACTGTGAAAAGGGGGATTAAATGTAGATGGGTGCATAGAGGGATCTGACTCGATACACACAGAAGCCAAGATCAGCCAAAGCTGATTCCTTACTGTTTTACCAAAAGAATGGTGCTTGTTCAAAGGGTTATTATGTAAAATGACAGACATTTCCCTTAAATACCGATATAAGAGCTTGTATCATTAGGATTCCTTTCATTTTACTAGGCATTGGTGTATTTAATTTGGAAACAGTTTGTACAGGGGGTCCTGTGTTTACGATGTCCACGACCCATGGCTTTCGTGGTTACATTCAGTTCCTGGACCTTGCTCTTCAACGATATCTACTTTTCCTCTCAGCTGGATGTCGTCAGCATAAAAGAACAGGCAGTACGTTAAAGGAAGGCCTGTGGTTCAGTGTAATTAATCTGACCACTGAAAAACCTCCTGAGAGACATCATTACGACTCCATCAAACATCATGACCACCGTGTACTAAAGAACAAATGCAGTCCCAAACCACAAAGATATACAACAACCACCGTGAACCTGACTCAGGACTTCTCTTATTTAAAAATGAGATGTTTCGCCTCAGGGATGTACAGTATATTCTAGATTTCTTGTGGTGAAGTTGGATGCCATTAAGTCTTAATGTCCTGCACACTAGCCGTAGTCAGGACTTTAGAAACTGTATATAACTGCAATTCAGATGCTGGTTTAGAGTTGGGTGTGACTTTAACGGTCCTTTGAGCTGAAACCTCTGTTGCCGTGACTTCCTTCCAGTGGCTGCAGCTCCACGCATTCATACTGTATGTTGGTAGAGCAGCTGTGATGTAGATGAAACGTCTCACTCTGCGTGAAGGAACCCCATCCTAGTGGGAAAACACATCTTCCTGCTGTGTTCTGCTTCGTCTTCCTTTGGTTTCCTTGCTCGAAGCAAAAAAAAAAAAAAAAAATGCCTCAAACACACTGCCGCTGCTGCTTTTTCTCTCTCAGACCAGAGACTCTTTATCCACAAGGCAGATTCACAGAGCTTTTGAACCTCCCTCAGTGACACCGAAACTCAACTTCACCTCCTCATCCTTTCGCCCTGACTCCCTGTGCTACGCTAGCCTTTAGCAAAGACATCCACGTCTCTGTCAGACCAGATTTAAGTCAAGGGGTCAACAAAAGTGAATGTGTGAAGGATTAAACTCCCTGTGGTCAAAACTGACAGCATTAGTGTCAAAATGGGTCTGACGAAACTGACCACATCCTTTCTTCTCCCACAATGCTCTAGGCAGTCAAAGCAGCGAATTAATTGTTATTAATGTGTTCCCCGGGAAAGTGGTTTCAGATAGGAGAAATATTCAGTTGGCCGTAGTATTGTTTCCAGAGGCGGAAAGTAATGAATTACATTTACTCACGGTACTGTAATTGAGTACGTTTTTTTAGAGTAATTTCTATTTTTTAAGTAGTTTTGGGAACAGATAATTTTATTTTTACTTACGAGTACATTTTAACTCAAGTATTTTACTGGGAAAGAACCTGTTACTGAGTAAAAAATTAAATGCAGGGAAAAACATCTGCACTAGCTGAAAGAAAATCCAAACTGGTTGGTTGACGTTTCCTTCGTTGTTAGGTCTGTTGGATCAGTTACTTGGGGATAATGCTGGCTAACTGGTTGGTTAATTACATGGTGTTTAGATAGGTAAGGTTGATTGTTCATTGGTTGGTCATCTGGGGTGTGATTTTTGTCTTTGTCAGTAGGTTGGTCAGTCGTAGTTATTGGTTTAGCTGAAAGGTCGATTCATTTGTCACCTAATTGTTGGAAAGGTTTGGTGGGTTCAGTTGTTGTGATTGATTGGTTTGGTCTGCATGTTAGTGGTTGGTTTGTCAGTTCATGATCTTCTCGATGCGCTAGTTGGCTGCTCTGTCAATTTAGTTTAGAGTTCAGTTTGGAGTAGTTTATTTATTGGTGAGTTGGTTAGCAGTTCGGTCGGTCGGTCGGTTGTTCCTTCTCCCGATCTTTTACATCTTAATAATGAATGCATCTGGGTTCAGTTTTTGAGTGAAGAAAGTTCCCCCCCTTAACTTTCTCCTTCTTTGGAGGCGACTCGGCTCAGTGTCAACCTTTACCTTTACAGTGAAGTAAACTTTTTCAAACTTTTTTTTTTCTTGTGGTTGGTGTCTCTGCATTTATTATTCAGCCTCCACTGCAGCAGCCAGCCTGAGAACCACCGTTATACTGGAGCGTTTGGCCTGTGCGATGGTTAACCTCGCGCTCTCGTTCTCATAGCTATGGCACCAGCACAGTGTGAGCAGTGACGCTAGCCTGTCGGTGGTCTGAGTGAGCCGAGTCGAGGTCGCGAGTTGCCCCCGCGACCTGGTAACGGATAAGCGGCTGAAGATGGATGGATGGATGTTCAGGATATTTATGGTGAAATTATATTTCATTAAATATGAATAAATAACAATAAATATCTAATATACATGCGTACATGGCCTTATTCTTATTTATAGTTATTAACTCTATGTTATGATTGTACTGGTCCGGCCCACTTGACATCTAATTAGGTTGTATGTGGCCCGTGAACCAAAATCGACTTTGACACCCCTGACTTTTTGTTTGAATGTCGATTTAATTCTCGCGTTGCTGTGTAAAAGATAACTTTGAAGTGAATTGAATTTTCTGACGTTTTCTGACTTCTATAGATGTTTACATTTCTAACAGCCGGAATTTATATTTGTTGATATTCTCAGTATGAAGCTGAATAATTGAAACCGACTGTCTCTGGTATTGAGGAACCATGTTTTAGTCAGATTTTTCCAATTTGCTTTTATCATTCGTGCTGCCATCCTCGGTTTAAGGCACTTTTTCTATTTTTTTTTGTCACAGTTGAAGTCTTGTAAGCACTAAATATGATACTGTCACTGAGTGTCGAGCCTGAGTGAAGATGATTCCGATCGCTCTGATTGGGTTGCATATGGAACACAAGTCCAAAGACCAAACCTATCAACCAAATGATTGCATTTCGATATCCAACATGTAAAGATAGAACATTCTCAGGACGTTCTTACTTGATTTTCACACTCTCTGTTTTACCGTTTAATTATCTACTCATACTGTAGAGTTGACCATGGCACCTGATACCTTCTGATTGCTATCTTCAATATCATGTGTTACGCTTCACTCAAGGTCCAGGTTGTAAAATTTTGCTGGCTATGAATTATATGTGCGGTCACAAGTGAACTGCGTTGACTGATAGGAAATTAATCTTTTTCACTTGAGCTGTTTCTGTTAGCATCACTTTCTTCTTTCAGATAAGCGGAACTGTTCTCCACATCTTGTAGAATCTGTAAGAATTTTTTTTTGGTAGGGCTGGATTCAACTCACTGCTACAGTAAAGAAGAATGATTTAAAGCTGGATGCTAGGACAGAGTTTCAGGTTTGGATGAGTGACTGCCTGAAGGAAAAATAAATCAGCTATGAATGAAAACCTTTTTGCATAGTTTTTAGTTTTTCTGGTGAGATTTTATGAAAATACATTTTTTGATACAGGTGAGAAAATGTAACTCTTGCTACAAAAACAAATGACCTCCTATAGTTGACTTATTGAAGCAGCACTGACTGCATTAAATCAGTACCGTAGAACAGTGTTTCCCAAACTTTTTTCCCTGGGGCCCATATTTCAAAAGTCACAAACCTTCGCGACCCAAGTCAGTAGACATTATTCGTAAACTCCTGATGCGAGACGACCCCCCCACCCCAAAAAAAAAAAAAAAAACTGTTGCAACCCACCTGAAGGGAAACAGTGCTGTAGAACATCTGTTTTTGAAGAGCGACAGGGATACATACAGTACTTTATATATTAAAAAGTCTATTTTACAGCCGGTGATTTGTTGAAACCGTGCTCTTCTGTTTCTGGCCCTGACGAGTGGGGAGTCATCACAGCAGCTCCTTGGAGCCATGCAAGAACAATCAGGACATTACAGCTAATGAAATTTAGATCAAGTGTGAGCTGAGGCCCTGGGTCGATTTGACTCAGTTCAGTCGGTGCAGCCCAGGGCAGCCATCACACACACTGAACACAGGCCAGTCTCCCCAATCATCCATGAAGGCTAAGCTGGTGCCTTCAGATATTAAGTAGGAGCCTCTGGTCACCTTCTCACTCCTTCTTTTCCTACTAACCTCTTGTGTGTGGCCATTAAAATAAAGAGGCGGCTGGAGAGGAGCAGTGACTGTTGTTAGTTTACTATGCCAAATTTTAAAAAGTTGTACTCGGTCATACAAAGAACCTCCTAACAGACCGTTTATATGGAGATGATTTAATATAAAGAATGATCGTTTATCATTATTTTTGTTTATTTATTTATATATATTTTAATTAAACCTGACCTAGGCAAGATACGACCCTTTTGGCAAATTTTCTTTGAAAATTCAGACTTGTACATTTTAATTGTATTATTTCACCCAAATATTCTACATCCAACCAATCCTGAACAGGCCTGTATGTCAAATTTTGAACCTCGTTTTGGCCCGTGAGCCATAAGTTTTGCCCACCCATGGCAAAGCATGTTGCCCTTTCCAAAGTTTTTCATTTTTACTGCAGTCTTGTTGAAGACGACAGTGTTTCAGGGTTACTCAATTATGATCTATTAAGAATATTTCGAATATTTCTTTCCAGTAACAGAATCTTAGAAAAGTACTGTTGCTACTACTACTACTTTGTTGCTAATGTTTCACTGTTTCCATTTTATTTCTTCGGTAATGGCTTATCCTTCGGGGTAATTTCTTTTTAAGTTTGCTATGCTAGGCTTTTAGCTACGTATTTTTTGTTAACCCTGGTCGATTTTACTAGGTGTCTGTTACTATTTTTTTTACAACTAATTTCTATTTTTAAACTAATGACTCTCGTTGTCAATACATTTTATTATAGTAATTAATTCATTTTCTGAAACAGACGGACAGACAGATAGCAATTATTAAAATATATATTTTCTTACATATTGTAACATTTACCTATTTTGCCTGTTTTTTTAAAAGCACACTAACACCACACAGTTATTCTCAGCCTCATACCCAGTAGATTTGTTCTGCAGCTCTTGGCAAACAAATGCTCTGCCGACTTTATTGTCACTCGACGCCTTGATTCCGATGTGCTTATACCAAGCTCTTCCCAAAGGCGACGAAAACAAACAATTATCACACTGTAGTTTATGTGTTTAATTCCGACTAATCTGAGGCGCTGAACTGACACGACTTGGGCTCAGACTGAAAATCTCCCCTTTTCTTTTTCAGCAGACGGCAGTAACACATGTACAAAACTTGTTTGTTTTTTTTTTTTTTTCTAAAAACCTGACATCTCACAGTGCATCTGTGAAAGTGATGGATCAATTTTTCAGGTCTGTTTACTTGACATTTAAAGGCTCACACTGTGTAACATTTAGGAAAGTTTTCTTGGCAGAAAGAAGGTCAGAACAAATGTATAACTGGAACAAATAACTGTTTGATTTTTTTTTTTTAAAGCATCAGACTTGTTTTTTTTTTTTTGAAGGCAGAGTTTCGGTGTTGCATTTATATTGACTACCAGACGCTCAAACTGAAACATTTTTTAAACTTCGAACCTTGGAAAAGTCAAGGCAGAGTTTTGGTGTTGCATTTATATTGACTACCAGAAGCTCAAACTGAAACATTTTTAAACTTCGAACCTTGGAAAAGTCCTAGGTGGTTTGTGACTTCTTGCTCACATTAAGTGGTAATGACCTTCTATCAGGATAGGAACCGAACATTTTAAATTGGAATCTTTCTTAGAAATAAGTCAGACGCGATGACAAACTTTCCTTTCTGCACCTAAGTTTTCTACTGTTTATTTTCTGCCTTATTTTTATTGGTTACTTATAGCTTCACATGGGCTACATATTTCCTGAAATATTAAAGCAAATGTTAAGCTCAACTCTAGGCTATATACTGTTCTGGCTGACATTTAACTATTTTTAGGACTACCTTCAGCTATATTTAAGCTAATATTTATAGACTACATTTGAATTATTTCTGAGCTAACAAAAGTACAAATGTATATGTTGAGTTTTTCAGAAATCTCTCTGTTTTTCCTGTACTTCATTTTCGTTTCCTATATAACCACATGATTTAAAAATATATGTACAATAGGAGGTCACTATTAGCTTAATTTCCCGATTGGAACTCCTGAGGGATTAATAAAGTTCTATCGATCTATCCATCCATCTAATCTATCCATCTATCCATCCATCCATCCATCCATCTTAAAAATGACCACAAGATGTCTTAAAATGTGCACCAAATTGTACAAGATTTTTAAAAAAAAACAGTTGGTAAATTACAACTTATCAATATAAAACCTTTAGCCACAATGATTACAAAAGATTAAAGTAATATATCATCTGCATAGAATGACACAGTATGTTCTTCTCCGTACCTTAACACATCAGAGAATTGTGGAAATGATTCGTAAAGAAATAGCCAGAGGTTGAGCAACTGAGCAAAAAGGGTATGGAATAGATATCATGCTCTGGTGTGCTTGAGGTATGAAGGATTGAGAGGGATTATTCAGAATATTCATTCATTAAAAAGAGGATTAACAACCTCATATAAAACATTCCTTTTCTGAAGAACGTCCCCTCTTTGTCCATTGATAGGAAGCATCTGCTCCATACATAGTGCAGGGAGTTTAGCAGAATTTACTTACCTGTTTGAAAACAACTCAGAAAAGAACATAAAGTGAATCAAATATTAAAGTGAGCATTCCCCTTATATCACCTTCTCTGGATTAACCAACTTCTTGATGTTCAGATTTTCAAAGCCCGTAGCTGAATCATGGTAATGGGCCTGTCACGCTGATCGTTTTAGCAGCGTTGGGAGCAGCCAATAAAATATCAAATTCGTTTTACTGACGCAAAAGGTGCGTTCTTCTTAGAGACTGTGTGGCATCGTATTCCTGGAATACACCCTTCCTATTGGAGAAGCCTGAAATAGTGAAGCCTGATGATGAATGGACAAAGAGGGGCTCAGTTAAGAAGAGGAGCCTCATCCAACCACGAAATATTCTTTAACAGCTTGGAAATAAATTATCCCAGTTAGGAATCTTTGAACCTATTTGAAACCTCGACCAGTTAGATTTTATTGTACCTTGATCTTTCCTCCAGGTTAGGGGTGTCAAACATATGGCTCGTGGGCCAAAATTGAAAGTGAAAAAATGCACAAAAACGTCATGGTCTTGATGTTTTGCCATCTGGGTGGTTCAATCTAGCCCGCTTAATGAATTTTGAAAGTGAAAAAATGAACAAAAACGTCATGGTCTTGATGTTTTGTAAAATTATATTTCATTAAATACTCCTCACATATCTTGGCCAAAAATTTCACCTGGGTGTTTAGCGCCCTCATCATCCCATCCAGCTCACTTGTCTGTAGATGTTTGTGCTTGTTCCCTCCTAGTTTGCTGGTGGGCGTCCAAATGCTGTCGTAGGGGTTTCAAAACATCCTCCAACTCAACTCTTCAATGAAATTATCTCAGCACTTATCTCAGCCAACCTATAAAAAAACGCAATTTAATTCTCCCATATATCTCTCCTTTCATGTTGGCAGGCACTGAATCAAGCCATTCAAAATAAGAAGTTAGATTGGAATTGTCGGGGGCTGCTTTCAATGCATCTGTTTTTGATCGATTACATGACATTGTCATCTCAATATTCAGCAAATAAAGCAATTCGATCACAGCTTCTCGGGATGACACTGAAACAGGAAAGTATGTTGGTATTGTTTGTTTGTTTTGGCTAACAATTAGATATTCTTTGATTATCACCAACTCCAGTCTCAACTGTCAGCTTTCTTAAAATTAAACCACTTCTTTGTTTAGTTGGAATTTGATAACATTACCACTTGTATAAAAGCAGTAGAAGTCTAATGTAGGAAATCAATCCGTCAGTTCCTCAAATGTTGTTTCTGCAGTTTCATCCGTACATGTCACTAATTCTTCCAATCCTGACCATGATTGAGAGATAGAGTTTTGTCTATCGGTGGAAATATCTGTGGAAGCTCCATGATATGTACAAGGAAAGTAATACAATTGTAAGATGTGCAGTCTGAGGGACAGATGGGTATATGGTAAGGCTGAGATATCACAAAACACCTGCGACCACATGCGAAACAACAACATAAAAGGTGTAAAAGTCTTATATAGTATCTCCTAAAATATATAATTAACACAAAATCAGACTGCAGTTAAACTGTTTTTCTAACCTGGGGATTAAACCTGACAACTCGACCAAACTCATTATTGCTATCTTGAAGCGTGCACGCACACACGCACCTGCGTGTGTGTGTGTGTGTGTGTAAGAGCTGATCCTTTGAGAGTAGAGGCTCACACAACTTAGACATTTAACTCCATCCCTGCACACAGCGTCCTATTACTACAGCAAATAAACTGTAGCTGCAGCCTGACAGTGGACTGTGGGTGGTTTGACAGTCTTCTGTAGCCAAGTTTTTCCACAATATACTTTCGTGTCTGAGCAGGAAACTTTTATTTATAGAGATTTTAACTTTATCAACACAAGAATAAGAGGGAAATAAATGCCACAGATATTACTATTACAGCAAAGCAATGGGATTCACGAAAATGATAACTTTATGAAATTACTGCAGAAAATCCAATAAAGAGTTTTCACTGGGTGACTTCATCTTGGAATAAAAGTGTTACTCTAAGTTCTGTTTTTTAGCTGCAAAATATGCAAGATTTATGTGAATCTATTGGCATCGATGGATTTAAAGGATGTTTCCGTTAGCCTCAAAGTATGAAATTGACGTTTTGTTTACTGTATACCAGCTAAAAAATTGCACTTTTAAATTTGCCTCTGTATTCAGTCTTTTCTTTTCGGCCCCATGTTAAAATATCTGTGTATGTATCAAAGACAACAGAGATGAGTAAATGCAAAACTGAAAAAACACTCCACAAATAACCAGAACCAACCAATATGAAATTAAGAATTTTATCCAATATTTTTATATGTGTTGCTTCTATCTGCAAAAAAAAAGAAAAGAAGACAGAAAAACAAAACAAAAATTTGATTCAAATATAAAAGGTGCAATAGACGATGACTGGATGATTCAAGCGAAACAATGGAACAATAGCAGCAAAGGGAAGCGAGACATTGTGACCCATTCATTAGTGAAGCTAACCCCTACAGGCACAGAGAGGAAGTTCATTAAATACAAACCCAAGGCTCTGTCAAAGATCATGCTCTGCCGCTGACACTGAGGATATTACACTCACAAATATTGTTCACAGTAAAGGTCCTCCGTCTGGAGCGTCAGGTTTCCGGGGCCGTCATGTAAAACAATTGAAAACAGACTTTTATTGTGAATTTTTCGAATGCCGACAATGTCCAGAATGCTCAAAGGATGTTTTCTTTTCTAAATCTTTTTCTTAAATGTTAGCAGTTTTATCAGGGTTTTAATGTGTGTAAGAAGGAGAGAGTGTGTAGTTACAGTATCTCTCTGTGAACACTACGGCTCTGCATATCTCTGCATACTTTGATAGGGATCACACCACATTTAAATACAGTAACAAATAGGGAGGTCTGAAAATATCGACCGACCAATATTATTGGCCCGATATTAGCTTAATCGTGTAATATCTGTAGGAATCGTTATTGATATGAATGAAAACCTGATAGCGCAATACCTGGGTTTCACCAAATAATGTGTGCTCTAAAATAATTTTGGGGGAAAAAACAGCTGTATATGAAAGTGAAAGTCATGTCATTGAGGTATGTTTTTATTTAACATTTTATTAATCTATTTGAATAATCAGGGGGTTGTATGCAGAATGCTGCTAAATAAATAAATATGACAAGGCCCTTTATAATATTTCAATTTGCGGGGGGGATTCTGTCCCCTAGAGGGGGCCATGGCAGAAAATAATTGAGAAACACTGCTTTACCTTAGTGAGAAGGCGACCCGCTATATAGGTATCGGTTGATATTGGAATCAGAAATTAAGTTGTTAGACAATATTGGCATATTGGATATCAGGCAAAAAGCTAATATCGAACATCCCTAGTAATACAGATATGATTTCTACATCATTTTGATATCACTCTTTTGACACATTCCTTTGGAGCTATTTATATCCCAGTTGTGTAAGAAAGTAAGGACTGAATGTGTTTCATGAAAAATAGAGAAATTCAGATGTATACTATCATGTGAAAAACATTTTACTAAAAGCTGACAGTCAGGTGTGTATTTGGTTGGGTCTGGGTCAAAACCAAAATCTTTTGCTCTATTTCTTCCTTCAACTCTCTGCCCAACGTCAGTTTCAACAATCAGCATTTAGAAATAATGTTGTTCTTTTTATATCACAATACTGACACCTTCTCCCCTGTTTCCCATCATTAGCAGTCAGAACAGGTCACCTGACTAACTTCTGTATTTTCTTCTTCTCTCTTCTCACTCTGCTCCTGCTGCTTTTTATCTCTCACTGAGCTGACAGTTCAAAACACCACAAACACAAACTCTAACAGGGGTCACTGCTGTGGACATGCGCTGCGTTTTAATTGGTCTTTCAAAGCAAATGTTCGACTGCAGGAGTTGTTCCAGGTTCAACGTTAAACTCCAAATGTTTTTTTTTTCTTACTGTACAACTGTAGCCTTCTAATGGCAATGTTTCCCTGTGTTACCCAGCTGCCACTGCTGCAAAATAACTTAACCCACTGAAGCTGCCAACGAAAAATACAAATCTTGTTTTTTCCAATCTTTGATAAACATTCAGCAAACACCTGACCAGTCTTTGTCTTTTTCTCAATACTCTGTTGACTACTTTCCGATACCTTCAATGGCTAGACCCAGTGACATGTGGTCAGTTGAATGATAAGTAAAATATTACCAATGATAAGAGCAGAGGTGGAAACATTACTAAACTACTACTAAAGTTACTTTGTTACTTTAAATTACCAAATTTTCTGGACTAAAAGTCGCACTTTTTTCATCCTTTGGCTGGGTTTGTGACTTATACTCAGCTGCGAGTAATATATTAAAACATATAATTTTACATTTGTTTTACATTTTTTACATCCTGTCATACAACACTGACCGCTGCTAGAGGGCGCTCTAGGCTAGTGTACAAGTATGTGCTACTCCTGGTCCACTGAAGACTTGCATGTTCGTTATTTTCTCACTAGCTGCTAGAGGGCACTGGTGCGACTTATACTTCGTATACTGTATAGCAACTGTATAGCAAACATAAAAAAATCGTATCAGTTGTCGTTTTGCATGTAGTGCAAATTCTCAAGGGCCTGCAAAGTTTGTTCAGAAATGACAAGATGGACCTTTACAGCTAAACGTTTATTTGGTCATTGATTATTTATTTGACCTGAAGTCTATAATTATCACACGATCTGTAGTTACTGTTATGACGATCTGTTAGGATCAATTACAGCATAAAAAAAAAAACACTTACAACACAACTTATTAAACATCGGATCCATATTCTGCAAACACCAATTAGACATAATAAATGCTAAATACCAAAAATGACAGAGACTCTGCTGGTTTGTTGTCAACGCAGGAACAGCACAAAATGGCTGATTCCAAGGACACATCAGTAAATTGAAGGAGCTTCACACTTTGATCTTTTAAAAAGCAGCAGTTGGCAGAAGAGCTTATAAAAACATTCACCTTGTTTTGTTCCACCCTGATAAGTTTGGGTGAAGACTGCCTCAGTGCTGCGTATGGGTGTGTGCAGTAAGAAGATAAGGAAATGCAAATACAACAGGCGGCATTTGAGACCAAAGAAAAGTGTCTGAAAGGCAATTTACAGGAAGGCAATCAGTGACTGTCATCAAACTCTGTCTGCAAATGTTTTCTTCCAAGAATCCCTGTTTTTCCTGACTGGTGACTTCAGGAGAAGTTCGACAGTAATGCCTAAGATGTATGTAAAAGCAATGAGAAAAATCTTAGATTTAAAACTTGCGTACCATTTGGGTGTACTGTTTGGAAATGAACTCGAACCAAGGAATATCAAAAAGATTTCCTAACATGCCCAAGCAGAGGTCATCAAAATGGCTCCCAGGGGCACCTGGGAGTATGTTCTAAAAACAAAGCTAGTCAACAAGGAGGGTCAAACGTTGTACTGTTACTGTGCTTTTTGAATCAGTTACAGTAACAATGATATTTAAATGGATGCAATGACGATGGTAAGAACAGTGTCTACTATTGCATAAAGCAGAGGTCATCAAAATGGCGCCCGGGGGCACTTGGGAGTATTTTTTTTGAATCAGTTACAGTTGCAATGATATTTAAATGGATGCAATGACGATGGTAAGAACAGTGTCTACTATTGCATTGTTTCCCTAAGACTGGGTCGCGACCCTGAAGTAGGTCGCAAGAGATTTTATTTTTGGGTCCTCTCGGATCATGTTTCCCAGGTCATCACAACAGCTGTCTGCATCCAACTCTACTGTTGCATTGTTTCCCAAAGACTGGGTCGTAACCCTGAGGTGGGTCGCAAGAGGGGTTTTCCTTGGGTCGTCTTGCATGTTTCCCAGGATTTCATGGTCATCGCAACACTAGACAAAAGTGCAAAAAACATACGAACATACCGCATATATAACATTGCATTCAGTGAGGATTTTGGATTTTGATTTGTATATATTACTAAACACAAGGTAGGTCAGGGAATTGTCGGTCCCCGGAAAAAAGTTTGGGACACTGTACCGTTGTACAGTCCCAGAATGAATTATTATTACATTGTTCAGGAAGTCTGTATCAAAGTAGTTGTTCGTATTCAAGTGCCCTTGAAGTAGCTTGCAGTTTCACATAAAAAGACAACACTTGAAGTCTGTGGTTAGAGTTTATAAATAACAACAGAAAGTCAAAGGAACAGTGTTTTCTACCTCAGTTTTCTCATCTCAGCATCTCTGTGTGTTTCCAGGTTCTTGGGGCAGGTGTATGGGCAGCGAGTGTGGCCCAGGTGGCAGCCAAAGCCGGGCTGTCTGGTGTGCCCATGTGGATGGCTGGACGACGCTTCACACCAACTGTGACCAGAGCCAACGACCGTCCAATCAGAGGAACTGTTTCCATGTGTGTGACTGGCACAAAGACCTTTATGGATGGGAACTCGGTTCCTGGAACCTGTGTGTTCCAGTGTCAACGAGGACCTTCGTGGCCTCACGCCTGTTTATGTGCAGTGGGGGTGAAGAGGGTATTCAGACCCGGGACGTGGGCTGCACACTGAAGTCAGATGGATCTCCGGCTGAGGATTCTATCTGTGAGTATTTCGAACCCAGACCTCGTCAGGAGCAGGCGTGTTTGATCCCCTGCCCTCAGGACTGCGTGGTGTCAGAATATTCACCCTGGACGTCCTGCTCCAAGACATGTGGGACAGGACTCAGGAACAGAGTCCGCAGTGTTCTGGTTCCTCCACTTTTCGGAGGCACCATTTGCCCCAATCTGACGGAGTTTCAGTCCTGCAGACCAGGACCCTGCACCGGTCCAGAGGGCATGTACAGTCTCAGGGTCGGACCGTGGAATCCCTGTGTTCTTCCGCAGACTCGGACAACGCGACAAGCCAAACGCAGGAAGGGCAAAGGACAGGGTCTGAGAGACAGAGGTGGAGTCAAAGATCCAGAGACCAGGGAACTGATCCAAAAGAAACGCACCAGGAACCGCCTTAACCGTCAGGAGAGTCCATTCTGGGACATCCAGGTGGGATACCAAACCCGCGACGTGATCTGCACACACAGGAATGGGAGCGGGGTGACACGAAGGTGAGTGGTGATATTTTTTATGTTAATGTGACATTTTAGTAAATACTGTGTATTCTTTTTTTTACAAAGCCATACACGGACACAAACCATGGTTGAATTTATTCCTACCCGAAGGAGAAATTGTTAATAATTAGCTTATTTGCAGTACCAAATGTACTAAAAGCCCCAAAATGAAGAAGGATGATTTAAGGAAACCAAAACCATCAGCCTTCACAAAGACAAAGCCCAGAATTGGCTTAAGGTTAGCTTAAAAGCTAAAATAAAAAACAAATAGTAAACGAAAGCTCTTTGCTCTCTAAACGAGAGATTCTCAGTTTGCTCAGTTACTTTGCTCTTAAACTGATCACATGCTACCTGCTTTGGTCTTGGACTGTAAAAAAAAAAATCAACATTTCCTGGTATAGATACACTCTCCCCTTATCTTCTAAACCAGGGTGTCAAACTCATTTGTACACTCTCCCCTTCTAAACCAGGGTGTCAAACTCATTTTGGTTCAGGAGCCCCTTGCTGCCTAATCAGATGTGAAGTGGGCCGGACCAGTAGAATCATAACATAATTAACTATAAGTAACAATAAGTGCATGTTTTTCCAAAATTTGTTTCCATGGAAATGAGTACAAATTTATTAGAAAATATTCATATTGAATGAAGAGTTTGTGCGTTCTTTCAAGTGGGCCAGATTTAACCCCCTGGTAGTTTGTGCGTTCTTTCAAGCGGGCCAGATTTAACCCCCTAGTGGGCTGGTTTGGACCCACGGGCCATATGTTTGAC
>NC_024319.1:21578133-21583087 GCF_000523025.1 Cynoglossus semilaevis
ATTATTATTACATTGTTCAGGAAGTCTGTATCAAAGTAGTTGTTCGTATTCAAGTGCCCTTGAAGTAGCTTGCAGTTTCACATAAAAAGACAACACTTGAAGTCTGTGGTTAGAGTTTATAAATAACAACAGAAAGTCAAAGGAACAGTGTTTTCTACCTCAGTTTTCTCATCTCAGCATCTCTGTGTGTTTCCAGGTTCTTGGGGCAGGTGTATGGGCAGCGAGTGTGGCCCAGGTGGCAGCCAAAGCCGGGCTGTCTGGTGTGCCCATGTGGATGGCTGGACGACGCTTCACACCAACTGTGACCAGAGCCAACGACCGTCCAATCAGAGGAACTGTTTCCATGTGTGTGACTGGCACAAAGACCTTTATGGATGGGAACTCGGTTCCTGGAACCTGTGTGTTCCAGTGTCAACGAGGACCTTCGTGGCCTCACGCCTGTTTATGTGCAGTGGGGGTGAAGAGGGTATTCAGACCCGGGACGTGGGCTGCACACTGAAGTCAGATGGATCTCCGGCTGAGGATTCTATCTGTGAGTATTTCGAACCCAGACCTCGTCAGGAGCAGGCGTGTTTGATCCCCTGCCCTCAGGACTGCGTGGTGTCAGAATATTCACCCTGGACGTCCTGCTCCAAGACATGTGGGACAGGACTCAGGAACAGAGTCCGCAGTGTTCTGGTTCCTCCACTTTTCGGAGGCACCATTTGCCCCAATCTGACGGAGTTTCAGTCCTGCAGACCAGGACCCTGCACCGGTCCAGAGGGCATGTACAGTCTCAGGGTCGGACCGTGGAATCCCTGTGTTCTTCCGCAGACTCGGACAACGCGACAAGCCAAACGCAGGAAGGGCAAAGGACAGGGTCTGAGAGACAGAGGTGGAGTCAAAGATCCAGAGACCAGGGAACTGATCCAAAAGAAACGCACCAGGAACCGCCTTAACCGTCAGGAGAGTCCATTCTGGGACATCCAGGTGGGATACCAAACCCGCGACGTGATCTGCACACACAGGAATGGGAGCGGGGTGACACGAAGGTGAGTGGTGATATTTTTTATGTTAATGTGACATTTTAGTAAATACTGTGTATTCTTTTTTTTACAAAGCCATACACGGACACAAACCATGGTTGAATTTATTCCTACCCGAAGGAGAAATTGTTAATAATTAGCTTATTTGCAGTACCAAATGTACTAAAAGCCCCAAAATGAAGAAGGATGATTTAAGGAAACCAAAACCATCAGCCTTCACAAAGACAAAGCCCAGAATTGGCTTAAGGTTAGCTTAAAAGCTAAAATAAAAAACAAATAGTAAACGAAAGCTCTTTGCTCTCTAAACGAGAGATTCTCAGTTTGCTCAGTTACTTTGCTCTTAAACTGATCACATGCTACCTGCTTTGGTCTTGGACTGTAAAAAAAAAAATCAACATTTCCTGGTATAGGTACACTCTCCCCTTCTAAACCAGGGTGTCAAACTCATTTTGGTTCAGGAGCCCCTTGCTGCCTAATCAGATGTGAAGTGGGCCGGACCAGTAGAATCATAACATAATTAACTATAAGTAACAATAAGTGCATGTTTTTCCAAAATTTGTTTCCATGGAAATGAGTACAAATTTATTAGAAAATATTCATATTGAATGAAGAGTTTGTGCGTTCTTTCAAGTGGGCCAGATTTAACCCCCTGGTTTGGACCCACGGGCCATATGTTTGACACCTCTGTTCTAAACACTACATGCGAGACTCCCATGGCTTGATGGCAGTGATTTGGTTCATTGATTTCTCTTGGGAACGTTTTTCTCTTCAACCACTCTTGGACACATTGTTCATTTAGGTCAGACTGTGTTATTTATTGTTCCACGGTTGTTGAAAAGCTCTGAAGTTTGACATCGGGGGCATCAGTGATCAGCGTTTCTGCGGACCACACTTGATCATAAAAACGTATCGTTTTGCATTTGTACAAGGAGTCAGACACAAGAATAAAAGGCGAAGAAAGATGAAAGAATTCCACACAGACTCATCAGCTGAGTCTCAGATTGATCTGAAGTCCGGGAACGATTTTCTTTTCCCATTTCCGTCTCACATCAAACATCCTCTGTTGATAGTTGCGCTTCATTGCTCTGACAGCTCCGCTGTGACAGCGTCGACGACGGCAGCGGCGGATAAACATCCTCCTCTAACGTGTCAACTCTTGACAGCGAGAAGAGAAACTTTGAAGAGGACAAATTTGGCATCGTGTTCGTCAGTTAGAGACACACAGAAACCGGGACGAGTGAGCCGGAAGATCAAAGATTTAGAAGAACACGACTCCAAACAAAACAAAACACAGATGGGAAATAGTCAAGACAAGAACATCTGTACAAACTAAATAAAGCAACAAAGAGATAATGAAAGTGATCTTATCGGTACATTATTGGTATTACATCGCCCCTGATACTAGTACTAAGGAGTATCCTTTCAAAACGGTGGATATAAAGCCACACGGTTTCCTGTTTGATGTGATAAATGGCTGAAGTTTGGGGTTTCCACCCTGACAGAGTAGGATCCCAGAAGTGATTCTCCCCCATTGAGACTGTCTGCTATTGCCGATAAAGGTTTTCCTTCCATTTTTAGGCCTCGAATTCAGCTCTATGCCCAGGTGTCGTTATATATTGTACCGTATTAAGGAACTTTACCGGGAACAAGGTAGGCATAAAATGTGTCTGTTTAATGGAATCCTGATGAAAAAGACTTTCACTGCTCACCAGGCGGTCACCATAACACAGATCTGAAGGCCGATCACACAGCGGCGCTGTACGTCTGCTGTAGGGAGCCACGATTTTGCACACTGCAGTTTGTTGTTGTGGAATGGTCCTGCTGATGAATCATTTTTCTCCTGGTCGGTGTATTGACTTCTATAGAATATTTCAAGCACAGTAAAGGTTGCATTTTTTTAAAAAATCGTTTCTGTAACATGTATGGCACCAGTGAGGCAAGATGGAATGATCAAATGTTTTCTCCTTTGCCTGGTCCTTTAATCGGCTTACTGTTCTGGACCAAAATCAATGTGGAATAATTTTGCATAGCACCATGGGGTTGTTGCTCCATTTACTACTGACTCCTTTAGTTAACTGTTATATGCCTTCAGTGTTTAGGATCCTGATTAGAAATCCATAATCGACAACAATTAACTAAACGAGGCAACAGTAAAGCAGCCGCTCCTCGGATGTCTCCGCCGGCATTGATTCTGTCCGTGAATGTTGGAGCTGAGTTGGAGATTTACACTCTGCATGTCAGACAATGATCACAGTCCTGAGATGTTATGGACTTCATTGAATGTAAATGATAGGTGTAGTGATAGGTGTCAGAACTCACTCGTATTCATCCAAACAACTCTTGTTTCCGTGTAGTTTCCAGGCTACAGAGAGATTAGCTGGTAAGCTTTTGACCTTGTCATTGAGAAATAATAATAAGAAGAAAATGTTGTCTTGTAAAATCTTCGCTGGAGTTATTGTGTGTAAATTATGCATGTTGTCATTGAGAAATAATAATAATAATAAGAAAATGTTGTCTTGTAAAATCTTCACTGGAGTTATTGTGTGTAAATTATGCATTCAGTGGATGACTGGGCTCAGAATCTATGAATAAGTGGCTCCAGTTTGCACTGAGAGTAAAAACCAAGTTTTCAAAAAATCTCTTCTCACCCTGATATTGTTAGTGTTTTTGTTATGATGTGAGTTCTGTCGGAGCAGATCAGCAGATCATCTGCCTCTATCTCACCCTGTCCCCTGACTAACTATAAAAAAAATCAAGTTTGTCACAGGGCAGCTGTTGATTAATCACAACTATCATTAATTATGATTAATCAAGGTACATTGTCATTCCTAAATATGACCAAAAAATCTGTATATTACTGAAACAGATAGACAAACAACAGCAGGTTGATATTGGAGGTTGGTTTTTATTTGTGACTAATCCAAATTGATTTGAACAGATTGGTGGATTTTAGTCATTTCTGTGCATCGTAACACATCGACGTTCTTTCAAAACCTTGAAATCATTGTACTCATGATTGATAATTGCTTTGGTCAAATAATAACCTATGTATGGACCGTGTGTCATTATCCGCTAGTGTTAAAATGCGTGAGTGCCCCCATCTCACCCGGTCTCCTGACTCCTCTTTTACAACATCCTCTAATGATCCACAGATCAATTAGATGGATTTGTTCCCATCTTCTTCTGTTGTTGTTGATCGCTTATTTATTTTTAAAGGCTTTTTGTTGGCTTTGGTGCAAAAAGTCTCTTTAGACTGCACAAAGACCCAAAAATGTATAATGTTAACTAGGGATGTCCGATAATATCGACAGGACCAATATTATTACACATATTATGTAATATCTGTAAGAATCGCTGTCGGTTTTTCCTCCGATAATGAAAACCCGATAACGCAATGCCTGGGTTTAGCCAAATGATCTGTGCCCTACAAATAGTTTTGGGGATCAACGGCTGTATATTATAGCGAGGGTCACTAGATGGCAGCATAGCCGCTCATTTAATTGCTCTCATATTCATCCAGTGGTTTGTACAGATAAATAAATAAATATTACCAGGCCTGTATCAGTATCGGTTAATATCGGAATCAGAAATTAAGTCTTTGAACAATATCGCCGTATCGGATATCAGCAAAAAGTTGATATGGGACATCCCTAATGTCCATCCGTACCATTTTTGGAATAATACAAGCCCGAGGTTGTTTTCTTTTTAAAATTAAAAACCAAATTGAACGGGGACATGAATAAGGAAATAAGTTCTAGAATAGCATCCCCAGGAATTCTCTCATCTGCTAGACAAATCTCCCGTCACTCCCGAATTACGGCCGTTCATTAGACCTCCTTGGCAGCGAGCAATCAGCAGTGACTAACATCAAATATTTTAGAGGGACCCTGGAAAGATGTCACTCAGAATTTTAAATATTCATCCTGGAC
>NC_024319.1:21583131-21591558 GCF_000523025.1 Cynoglossus semilaevis
TTTCAGGATAAGTAATTTCCCAGTGAAGCCATGATTCCACGGTAGTTCTGTCAAACAGATCGCGCTCACGGAACACGTTGCTCACTTCATTTCTTATTTACTTTGATCAACATCTGTCGGCTGGTTTTTTCCCCTTTAATGTCTGCGACTTCCCAAGGACAGACTTTGTCCTTGATTTTCCACAACCAAATATTACCTGGGATGTTTACTAGCAGAAAACAAATATGAACAAATATAAATATGGCCTTCAGGATCTATCTATCTATCTATCTATCCATCCGTCCATCCATCCATCCATCCATCCATCCATCCATCCATCCATCCATCCATCCTGCGATTTCCCTTGAGGGTCACAAGAGTGTTCAATAGAAAAAAACGTCCAGATTTTAGAAGTTGTTTTTTTGTTTGTTTAATCTTATGAATACTGTATAATACAACAGTGCAAATTAGTACAATTAACAAATTAACAACAACAAAAAAAAAACAATTGAAAATAAATAAAATCTTCAAGAGCAAAATTCTAGTCTATTCTAGTTAGTTATTTGTAGCTATTGGCTGGTGTTGTTAGTATTTCCTTGTTTTTCTTTATTTCTTTTTGTATTTGAAACAAAATACAGTTCTGGTGTTGACTCTACAGATGTTGGGACACCCATACATGCAGTCATTCCTCAAGTGAAACCGCGCATGATTTCTGAAGTCATTTTGTTTTGACATGGGAGTCAGTGTAGCCTGCAGGTTAATGTATATGTGTTTAATTGGAAGCTGTTATATAAATACAATGAATGTGACCTCAATCTGTCTGAGCCGCTGAAAACTGTGACATCCTTTAATGTCTTCTTTTGCATTTTTAAAAAATTGGGAAAAGTAGGTGTTTGCAAAACAAAGGGCAAACACTCCAAGGATTTTTACGCAGGGAAAATAGGTCGGAGTCTGAATTTTGGGATGAAAAAAAGAGAATAAAATGGGGTGAAAACAGAGAGATGTAGTCTGAGACAGGAAAAAAACCCATTACTCTGAGAGATTCTCATTCGTTATTTATTGGCCTAATCAGTTTTTCATTGTGATGTAAAATGAATCAACACACAATCTGCACTGTGGGTAACACAACATAACAAAGCTCTTTCTTCCTGAGAGCAGCTTTTATTATTCTGCAAAGACGCAGCAGTCGGAGAGCAAAGTCTGCAATTACAAAATACAAAACCATTTTTTTCAATATTTCTGCTTTACATACGCTGCTAACTCTTGCTAACTTTTACCTTCACCCTGACAGATTTTCAATTTCTTTCTTTGTTAGGTTCCTTTCAACACCATTTTGGGTCATTTAAATTTTGTTTAACTATTGTTGAACTATTTTTACAGTATATTTGCTAATTGAACCGTACACTGTCTTTACTATTCTTAAGCTTATTTGGAGAAACATAAAAAGTATTTTGCTATTCCTGTGCTTGCTAGCAGCAGATTGTTATATTTGGTTCCAGTTTAAAACTTATACAATACAATATATTGATTGATGAACCCTCTATTACTCTATTTTTTTATATTTTTCTATCTATTCACTATTTTGCATTAACTCTAGTTATATATATATATATATATATTATATATATATATATATATATATATATATATAATGCTATGTCATCTGTAACTGTTAATAACCATGTGTTTATTTAAAAACGTAGAATTCATATAGTTTAACATTATTGTTTGTTTTTTAAGCTGAATTTGACATTTACAGAAAAACTGTTGTTTTTTCCTCAACCCTCAGATGCAGCAAATACTCCTTAAGCCCGAGCTGCTCGAGGTGAAGTGTGGTGGCAGAACCTCAATGAGAGGATTCTAAATGAAGCAGGGCTGTAATTAGCACTAATGGCTCATCAGCTGCTCCTCCTCAGGGGGAAAAGGCAGAGTCTGAGGAGCGGGAAGCAGTGGCTTTAGTCAGGAACATATCTAATGACTTTAAAGGCTCCGAAAAAGACAGCGTCTTCATTAACATCCAAAAGCAATTAACTTGCTCAAAAGACGTATGCGTGACCATTGATCATGGTTGTTTTGGTTGTCGCAACATCTAAAAAGGGTCGTTCTGCTGAAGGATCTGCTGGAGTAGGAGTAATGAAGCTACTGTTTTGGAAAACATCTTCAGACATGACTGTTCTGACCAAAACAGCAGTTCTCATTTTCTTTCTCTTTTTAATTTTTACCTTTTTTCTGCCACTTCTATTTACTTGTTGAGCAGTTCCACCATTACACTAGTTTTTAGTTGTTTTTTTTATTATCTAGTCTTTGGGCCGAATTTAACTATTTTTATCTTTATTTTTTACTAAACTTGACAACAATTATAGCAATGGTTCTTAACCTGCGTTCGGTGAGTCAGTCTCAGGGGTTCGGCGGAGGACAAGACACATACCCAACTCAAATGATTCGCGATGACACGTCCCCCGCTTGGCCATCACCAAAGGGTTCGGTAAATGCGCACATGAAACTGTTGGGGTTCTGTACCTCCAACAAGGTTAAAAACCACGGAACTATGGCTTTTTCTACCTTTACTTTCATAAAAATGAAATAATAGGCATCAAATAATATGTCAACAATATAGTCAAACTAACTGAAAAATGTAAATCAAACATAAGTTGAAATTATATTAGAAATGAAGTAAAGCTGCAATATAGCTAAATATGACAATATAGCTAAAGTACTGTATCTACTTCAAAAAAGCTAACAGCAAAACAATAGACGAGAAATTACCCTAAATTACATTATCTCAAAATATGTCGAATCCAATGACATTAACCAAAATATTATCCAAAAACATGACATGAATGTTGGCGCAAAAATAACACAAAGTAAGTCAAACAGTAGATAAAAATAAAACCAGCAGCTAACCAATCATATTTTATGGTCATATTTCCTCTAAAAGTCAAGGCCGCAGGGTTTGAAATAATTCTTCACAGAAACACTTATAGCGCCGTACGTCTGGGGCTGTGACAGCTGTCGGATACTATGAGTGTGGGTGAGGCGTCTGTGGACGTAACGCTCCTAAAGTAAAGAGAAGATTTAACTTTTCTGTAATGAGGCGTCACTGCTCTGCTGGGTTTATCGTAAATCTGCTCTGAGAGCAGATAATGCCGCAGGATGAGACGGGGACACAGTCTCAACCGCCGCAACTCACAGAAGGGTTCATTATAGAAGCCCTCACTGGACTGGGCCACGGTGTTTGTTATGGTTTAACTCTAGCTTAAGCACTCAGATGTTTCTCACACACTTATTTTTCTGGGTTCAGTTTGATTTGTGGTAATAATTGTCTAGGATATATGTCGTGTATTTGTAAACATCTTACGCTCATGAATAAAATATATATGTATATATGTATGTATATATTTCTATATATGTACAGTATATGTATGTACATATACATATATAAATATATATATATACGCACATATACATGTATATTTATGTATGTATATATTTGTGACGATGTGAATGCCTTTAAAAACAAACCCAGTAAATTCCTTATGTTTTTCTGCGTCAACATTACTGTCACCACTGGCTTACGTTTCTAAGTCTAACATACTGTGGTTTACACACAGTATTGCGTAAGAGGTGTTACAGCAGGTTTGGGTGCAAAACAGTATCAACACTGTCACATAGACAATGTCATAAGAAGTGTTACAGC
Source organism: Cynoglossus semilaevis (assembly GCF_000523025.1). Taxonomy (NCBI): domain Eukaryota; kingdom Metazoa; phylum Chordata; class Actinopteri; order Pleuronectiformes; family Cynoglossidae; genus Cynoglossus; species Cynoglossus semilaevis. The sequence goes on from NC_024319.1 coordinate 21,586,808, forward strand.
AGGTTTGGGTATCAACACTGTCACATAGACAATGTCATAGGTTATTTTGAGACTAAACTAGTGGAGTGTGAGTTTATTTAACACTGAGGAAACATCAAATTATTACTGGACTCCATTCTGAACATGTTGATTTTGTTCTATTTTATTTTTAAAATTTTGTATATTTCTTATTTCGACTAATTTTTTCTTTTAATGTCTTGCTTGGACACTTTCCAAAAAGACTTGACCTAGGGTTGCATTTCACAGTTTGTTATACCTGTATAATGCTCATGTGACAAATAAAATCTTCAAATAGCATTAGCATGTCTAATAGTTGTTCCAATCACTACAAACTCATACTGCTTCTGTGTGATAATCCTAGTTAAAACAGTTGAAAACAGTCTAGTCTCAGTTCCTGATCATTTCAATTAACCAGCCGGTGTCCTCTTCATCTTCTCCCAGCCTCTGCACATATAGAGACCTGCCACTGACCATCCAGTCCTGTGTGCTGTCCAAGGACTGTCAGGTGACTGACTGGAGCCAATGGGGCCCCTGCTCCAAAACCTGCAGGGATATACAGTCCCCAGCAGGAAATCGCACCCGGAGCAGACAGGTACTCCAGTTCCCCGTAGGCGAAGGTGGAGAGTGTCCACCGCTGGAGGAGATGCAGCCGTGTGAACCTCAGGAGGAGCAAGCGTTGCCATGTACTATGTGAGTATTGTTAAGTACTTGGTTCAACTAAAACACAAACAGAATTTTCTAGACTTACCTCAACCTGCACTGTTAGATTAGGGTGCTGTGTCACTTCTGCGGTTGTTTTCCTGCAGGTACACCTGGAAAACCACAGAGTGGAGCGACTGTAGAGTTGACTTGTTGCTCAGCCAGCAGGACCGTCGACGCAGCAATCTGACGGGTCTTTGTGGAGGAGGTCTGCAGACCAGAGAGGTTTACTGTGTCCAGGCCAATGTTAAGCTGCAGAAAGGCCTCAGCGACGACGACAAAGGTGAAAAGAGTTAGCTTTTGTTAGCGCTACATTTACGAAATTCTTTGAAGTCTTGAAGTCTGCAACTAATGTACGTAGGGTGGCATAACTGCTACAAAACAAAACAACAAAAAACAACTGTGTAAACTATGTAAACCAAAAAAAGGAAAACATCTAATGTAGGGTAGCATAACTGCTACAAAAATAGTTATAACTGTGTAAACCAAAAAAAGGAAAACATCTAACGTAGGGTGGCATAACTGCTACAAAACAAAACAACAAAAAAAAATTAACCAATTATACGACTAAAAACTAAAGAAAATGTTACACCAAATCTAACATTTAGCTAAAATGTAGAATTTAGCTACAGATTAGCCAAAAGGTTCTGAAAGGCTTGAAATAAATATAGTACATATACAGTACCTATTTGTTGGCAAAATAACAGCCAAAGGCTTATTTGTGGCTAACTCGGTTAGCAAGTTAGCAAGAAAGATGAGGTAAAACTAAGAGAGTCAAGTTTTTTTTTTCAGTTAAAATAAAGAAAGCAAAAGAAGTAAAAACAGTCAGTCAATAGAGCATTAGAGCATCATTATACTTAAATTTAGCATAATCTGTCTAGTGTTGACATATTAGTCTATGGTTATGGTTAGTGTTGACCATAAAATTCTCATAAAATTATGACTTTAGTCTCATAAATAAAGACGTTTTGTCTTGTAATTTTACAAATTTCTCTCATAAAATAATATTTTTTCTCGTACATTTAGGACGTAATTTTATTTCATTTTTTTATTCCTACTGTGGCCCTAATACTCCATTGTAGTACCACAGATCTATTATAATCTTATGTATTTTCCTGAGGTTTTTTTTGTACCTCATCATAGCATAGCATAAAATACAGCCACTTTATAACAAACACCGGTGTGTTTACCACTTAATTATGTTGATGTTAGTCTGCTGAGTTCCTCAACTCACTTGCAGTACCTAGCAGCAGCCAGAAGCCAGGTTAATGGAGACCCCAGACCTGTGAATCCAGGTTTAATCCAAAGATTCAAAATCATTAATCGGGCGATTCCGGAAGCAACCAGCTCTAATCTCTTTGAATCACCCTGGTGTCAAACGCGTCCTCCAGTGTCTGTGTTGAGTGAGGCCGTACCAGGAAGACTCACTGCTGTTTGCTGCAGGGTTTGTGTGAGGATCAGAGTTTTTTTTTTCCACAGAGTGGATGAGAGTGAGACGTTTGCATAAAAGATCAGAGTCTGAGATTCAGAACATGTGGAAATGTTTCCAGCACTCTGTCAAAAGTCTCAGCCTCATTAGTGCAAGAGGGCTTAACAGACTCTTATCTTTAATTCTCTTTTGTTTCAACATTTCTATCTTGATTCATATCTGCTTCACTGTTTAGAGAATCTGAAGTCAGCTGACTTGGCTCCAAATTATAAAAAATAAAAAATATATTTTGTATACTTTGGCATAATTTACTACAAAAACATGTATTGGTTGTTGCACATGGCAGCAAGAATACGGAGGAGGAGCAGCTGATCAAATATATGTATATATATGTATTTATATATTTCTATATATGTACAGTATATGTATGTACATATATGTATATGTATGTATATGCACATACATATGCATATAAACATACATCTATAGACATATATACACACACGTATATATGTATATATATATATATATATATATATTTATGTATGTATGTACATATGTGACGATGTGAATGCCTTTAAAAAATTCAACACTGTCTCAGTTAGAGCAACACCGTTCTTGACTGGTACTGGTATCTCACATACTGTAGTTCATAGTCTTTGGTTAGCATATTTATTTATGTATGTGCAGATTTATTGTTAATCTATATATTTATTATTGGTGTATTTATTTATATTTGGCTGAGTTCAAGCTAGTATGTGTAGTATTTCCTTTTTTTAAATATTATAGATGTTAACATCTTAATTTTAGTTTTTTTTTTCTCAGCCAATGCTAGTTTATGTCCAGCAATTAATTTCCTAGCTAATATTAAATTTACTGTTTTATTTCTTTTTTTTTTATGTTACCTCAATATATGACTCCTATGCTTTTATTTTGTTAAATCTAACGCGATTTACAACGTGTTACGAGAGTTCTGGTACAGTATTTCCCGCAAAAGCAGTTTGAGAGTGTTGTTGTATCGGAGACCTGTGTGTACACACACACACACACACACAAACACAGAGAAGCAGAAAGTGCACAAAGTCCTTATCTTCATTGCACAGGGTTTTCTTTAGCTTCCATGTAGGCAGGTTAATCCCACACAGTTCGGTACAGACAGAGAAGCAGAAAGAGATTGCTGCAGCCTCACTCTCCGTCTGGCTGTCTTTAAAGTTCCATCAAAAAAAAAAAAAAAAAAAGGCGGACACAGACAGGACACCCTCAGGACAAGATCTGGACTCAGTTTACTGTCTTGTAAATCCTGTCTTTAATCCTTGTGACCAGAAACCTTAGATCAGACCCTGGATCTTTTCTTCACTACTTCAGATGAAGTTATTATCATTGAGGTCAGGAACTTCCTATATATTTTCACAGGAATTGAAATTTTTTTTCCGCCACTGATATTTTATCAGGAATTGAGTTTGATTTTTTTTTTAATCCTTCATGAAGTTTAGAGACTATTTTAAGTAATACACTGTATTTATTTGAACTATACTGCCTCCCGATGGGGACACAGCTTCAACCTAACCTTAGTCCCTCCAAACTCTCACTAAAGCTTTTCTTTAACTTGAGTATAAAAGATGCAGGAGATCTAAAGCAGTTGAGTAGAGGACAACTGGACTGTCTTGGTTTCTTGAAGACGTTTGACCTCTCAGGGTCAAAATGTGAGTTGTTGTAGCAGAAAAATCAATCATATTGTGATCACCAGGGTCAAGGTGTGAATAGAGGGTTTTGTGAGTCAAATGGGAAGTACATATCCACAATGTCCTTCTGAGTTCTCGGCCTTGAAAACCCAACCGTCTTCTACCAAGACAGACAGACTTGACCCACAGCCAACTGGATCCTCAGGTGATACCAAGCTCCCATGTGACTCAAAGAACCCACCATTCACTCCATGATCCTGGTCTTCCAGGCACTAGGTCCGGAACGACTCTCTACTTTCTGTTTTCACCCACTCTGAGGCTGAATAACGAGTTTTTCCAGCAGTCAGTTGGAACTGAAGAAGTCTCTTGAATGAGAGGTGAAACATCTTCAAGAAACCAAGACAGTCCAGTTGCCTTGTATTCAACTGTTTCAGATAAAATTACCTCAGACTGAGAACCCATATTGACACGATGAATGAAAAAAATGAAACATACATTTGCTTTAAACCTAATCTTAGTTTGCTCAGATGACGTTTTTCAAACAAAAAATGACATTGATTGTAATTTTTTTTTTTTTTTTTTAATGTAGGATACATTAAAAAAAAAAACAACTGAAAAATACATTTGCTTTAAAACTAATCTTGGTTTGCTCAGATTACGTTTCCAAACAAAAAATTAAATGATCAAGTCCATGTTTTTAGTAGTTATCATCGACATAACAAGTGTTTCATATTAGAAGCAGAAGTTCATCCTGAGCCTCCTAAATGAGCTTTAAACAGTTCCTGGAAAACATCTGAGAGCTTAAAGAATCAAAGCTGAATCGGGGGGGGAGGTAGTGGGGGGGGGGGGGTTGTCTGTGTGAAGCTTATGAAATGTAAAAAGGGATCGCTCCTCTTACAAATGGAAGTGAGAGCGAAGAGTTCACTAAGCTGCTGTTATTT
>NC_024319.1:21591597-21596455 GCF_000523025.1 Cynoglossus semilaevis
TGCATATCAGTTCACTTTTCTATTTTCTATCAGAAAACAGACGTGGAGCGGCAGGCGACGGAGAAATGCTCTCCTTTCCCTGCTTCACTATTGGTCTCTCTTCTAAAGGGTTGTTCTGGTTTTTTTGTTGTTTTTGTTTTTTTTCTAAGCTGCCAAATGTAAAAAGAACACACACAGTGGCTCCTGCTTGTAAAGTATTGTCTTACGTTGTTTAGATTTAAAACTCTTTCTCATAGACATGCAATTCAGTGGCTCCTGCTATGAAAAGTATTGTCTTACGTTGTTTAGATTTATCAGTTTTAAGTTCTTGATGGACATTCAAAAATCAATTTTCTCTAATATATGCTGTTAATTATACCTGCAGCTTACATTACCCTGAGGGTCAGTAAACACTATCAAAATGCTCTAGCTTTTTTTTTGGCTTACTGTAAGCCATGTTATCTATTTTTCGGCTTAATATTTAGCATATTTTGGTTACTCTAAGCCAGTGGCCATCAACCTTTTTTGTAGGAAGAACCAGTCTGCCGGTATCAGCTGTTACTGCGGACTAGTAATACCTCGCCATTGTTGAAGGATCGTTAAATTTTTAAAATCAAACCTCTTTCAGACTAGTCAATTGGTGGTCAACATTTGTCATATTTTCTGGGACTGGATATCTTCCAATTGATTTTGCTTTGTTTCTATATTAAATCACCTACATATGTGAGTCAGGGCCATTTTCATTTTTTTTTTTCTTTTTTTTTTAGATGCCTCTAGGTACAGAACCAGTGACTCACAGCTGCCTGATCATATTTAGAACTAGTGACTCACAGCTGCCTGATCATATTTTATTATTGCACTGTTGATTCGCGACTCTGCTGAGAGACAGAGGGCTGGACCTCAGTGTGTATTGTGTTCAGACGGTACATGAAATAATTGCTGCTATGTTTTCATCCAGACTTGACAGGGACAGAGAGGTGATGCTCTGAACAAATTGTGTGATTTTCACTCTGCAGTGGTTTCAATCAGAGATTTAATTCCAGGAATTAACCTGAGCAGCTCTTCTTACATCCTCAGCCTCTGTCTAATGTCACAAAACAAATAACCAAAAGAGTGAGAGAGAGAGTTATCGTTTGTCTTTTTCTTCATCTGTGTCAGCTTCCCAACCTGTGGAGAACAGACTGTGCCAGCGGCCGATCCCTAACAGGTCTCAGCTTTGCCATGTCCCCTGTCCAATAGAGTGTGAGGTCTCGCCCTGGGGTGCCTGGGGGCCCTGCACCTATGAAAACTGTGAAGACCAGAGTGGGAAGAAAGGTATGGGAATTTTTTCAAGTCAAATCAAATTCATGCCAACTGTTGGAGTTGCCCTCCTGTTCAACTTATATTTTTCTTGTGTTGAAAAAAACCACACCATGATTAAGGTTTTTGTACATGTTTTACTATTTTATATTATAAATATCATAGGACATTTGGCTATTTCTTCCTCTGGTTTCCTGTAACCAAACAGCTTAAAGTCCTTCTCATAGAGCGCGTACACTTTCCTCCGGTCCTCTAGCGTGACTGTTTTGAACCAGTTAAATACAGACTTAGCGGTAGTCGCATCGGCCTTAGAGGGTGAGAGCTTGATGCCTTCAGGGAGATTTAAGATCTTCATCAGCTGTTCAATGTCCTCCTCTAGGGTCTCTTGATGTCCAACGAAATCATACCTAAGAAAGATAAACAATAGAGAGGTAAACCGCATGGAATAAATAAAGTCAACTTTGTGACACTAGGTTTTTTTGTGCAGATTGGCATTCAGGGATAAACAAGAGGCTGCAGCTTGGTTGGGCTGATACAGACAGACAGATGGACAGATTTTATTGAGTCCAAGCTGGGATATTACAGTGTGCAGTGTGTACACTCCATGATTTTTTACATCCTCCGATGTTGTTGAAATGTAGCCAGGTGCTGCTGCTACTACTCTGTTCTTTGCTGACTGTATTCTGTAGCAGACATTTGTCACGAGTTTTTCCTGTTTTCCGCAGGTTTTAAACTAAGGAGACGACGGATCACCAACCAGCCGACAGGAGGTTCAGGAAACTGCCCCCACCTGGTGGAGGCACTGCCTTGTGATGATCCCTCCTGTTACTACTGGCAGCTGGTCAGCCTGGATCAGTGTGTCCCCGGAGACGGGAGGACGTGTGGCCCCGGAGCTCAGCTGGCTCAGGTCCAGTGTGTCAACAGCAGTGGTGAGGAAAAAAAAATGAAATCACTCTCAGAATTAAGAGGTTTCAGCTACACTTCACTGCTTTTACCTCATGAAAAGTCAGGGATGGTTGAAAATATATACAATACGGACAAAAACAGAGTTGTGTGCTTTAGCTATAAACCAAAAATAAAGTTGCGTGTACTTTGAGTTACTTCAATATCTATAGTCAGTTGAATTATTCAGAGTTTAGAAATGTTCTGATCTTCTCCCCAGAACAACAGAGAGTACGCAAAGTCCCTACTAAATAAAATACAAAGAATATTCTTAGTATTCTTAAAGAATTATAGGTTCTTGTTCTATTTCTCTGGAGTGTAGGGATGTTGACACAAATGTCCTGTCAGCATCATTCATTCCATCCATGCTTTTCTGTCATCTTTAGCTATTATATTACTATTAGCTTTCTTTTGGCTCTCTTTTCTAACGCACTTACACTATATCTTGATCCTTCGTAGAGTCTAATGTCAGCCTGGATCATTTCCAACCTCTGTCCTTCCAGCCATAGCAGCTTTAGAAATAAATTAATAATTGTTTTAGACTTGATTTTGTAATGCGTTCGTCCACTCTTGATTGACTGACTGCCTCGGTGATGCACTTCAGGTTTCGTCTTTGTGTGTGAAAAATATTCCTTATATAATCTTCAAAGTCACCTTCGTCCTGTTACTTCTCCAGCTCTGAGTGTAACATGCTGAGTACGTGAGGAGATTCCTGCACCCACTTCTTCTTCTGCCCATTCATTACCTTTCTCCTTAGGTGAAACCTCCAGTCTAATGCAGCGGTGCCCCCACTGTTCCTCTCTACACGCACTATTAAACCTCATTCCCTCTAAATCCTTTTCAGAGCGTCTTCTGACCTTTTCTGCTCCTGCTTTTTACTGCAGCTGGTGGTTACTGTAAATCTGCAATATAAAAGGCTGAGGAGCTGACATGTTTACTGGACCTCTCCTAGGGTTACACTCAAAGGTCGCTCGATGATAGGAGTCCTCTTGATTTGTTTCCTGAGTATGTAAGGTTCTTCTCTGTCGCAGTACACTGTCTCTCCAAATATTAATCCAGATTTTATTTTACTTGATCATCAAAACAGTACAATAATACTTTTTACTTCTTCCTGGTTGGAAGACTGTGGATGCTCCTTCCAACTCATACTCATCTTCTTGTACTGCAGCTGAAAATAAAAATTTCTCTGCCCTTTCTCCCTCAGGCTTCACTTGATCGATCCCTCCCTTGTCCCCTCTCTCAACTGAAAATGGATTTGTTCTGTTTTTTGAGTTTTTTGCTGCACTTTTTTTCCTCCTCAGAGGTTTTTCCACTGCATTCTCAAAAGTATATTTTCCAAGAGACAGTGTATCGTGGTCATAAAAGAGAAGGCCACACAGTCAAGGCCCCAGACAGCAGACCAAGGTCAATGTAAGTGTTATTGAAACCAGTGGCCATTGATATTCCCAGTAGTGACTGACTCACCACGTGAGTTGGCACTCAGGCAGCGAGGTGTTTCTGCTCCGCTCTCGGAGCTCAGAGGTTTTCCTCCTTAGCCTGCTTCTTCTCTTTCATTCATATTTACAGCCAGTCTGGGTGACACAGCAAAACACTGCTATCTGTTTTGTAAATAATACACATGTAAAACTGTGCTACACTAGGTAGCTTTTGTAAGTAGCATTATCTTTAAGCATTAAGCTTCAGCAGCCTTTTCCATTAGTATACAGTGGTCCCTCTCCTATCGTGGTAGTTGCGTTTCAAGATCCAGCGTGAAATGGGAAAAATTGCAGAGTAGAGGCGAGATAGTTATATTATTTACGTATATATTTACCCATTACAAACCTCCCCCACACTGTTATTAACCCTCCCTAGGCTGTATTACCCTTTCCAACACAATTATATACACAGTAGAGTTGTATAATGGCGACGCAGAGCGAAGTGAACGAGCAAGTGGCCGACAGACGAGGGGAGATGTTGAGAGATGCTACAATGCATGAGCCAATCAGCGTGAGGAACAGAAGAGCATGATCAATCAGCCAATAGTACACAGAGTACGCATCTTGTCGAGGTAAACAAAGCTACCAGTGATTGTTCGCAAATGCACTTATCTCAATTTTAAAACGAGAATCCACATTTTTAAAGCCAAACTTTTGTTTGTATAATTATTTTATAATGTCTAATTTTGCGATATAGCGAAAACATTTCATGATATCGGATTAAAAAAAAAAAAAAATCTGCGATGTACTGATGGACCGAAAATAAAAACACAGTATAGAGAGGGAACACTGTATACCTCTTTTGATAAAAATGCATTATGAGTAATTTAGTAGAACCAACATTTTCTTTGGACACGTTAGCATTACTAGTCTCACTAGAGTTTGACCTCCTGAGGGCAGCACCATCATTATCGTGGACTACTGCTATTGCAGTTGTAGCAGTACATAATGATTTACTTAGCAGCACATCAGCTTATACAATTGTAGGCAGTGCAAGATGTTTTTCGTGATGCATGTAGTGACCAAGCTATCTTTTATTCCCACTACAAGCAGGAGTAAAATCTTTTAGTGTTCTATTATAATTATGTAATATAATTATACCTTTTATGTGAGACCTAAAATAAGCTTGAGTAAAACTGCTCCTACCACCACTGTTGTTAGCA
>NC_024319.1:21596555-21644081 GCF_000523025.1 Cynoglossus semilaevis
CTGCTCCTACCACCACTGTTGTTAGCAGCAGTACCCTTAGCTAAGGCCACATTAAAACAACTTGACAGCCATATAGTGTTTGGATGATGCAAGTAAAATCTGCAGCTACACACACTTGCGTGGGTCAAAGCCTCATAAGTTACAACTATCCATTTGTAAATCAAATAATGCTGACATCGCTAAAGAAAAAACTTGGGATTCATTTTCCTTTTAAAATCAAAACATCCTGATCGCTATGCTGATTATGAGAAGACCAGGTCTAGTACAGTCCCTTCCAGCACATCCACTCTGTCTGTACCAGATATTTTTGAAAAGCCATGAAAGTTTTATGGGACTGTGCCAAGGCCAAGGGGTTTACGGAAAATATAATGGAATTCATTGCCTTAGATTATCAACAGTTCTCGGCAGTTGAGGATGTTGGATTTCGTAGGCTTATTTGGCACATTGAGACTCCGTTGTGTCCTCGTGGACGTATTGTTCAGACGTGTTTTAACTTGCATACATGATCTTACAGCTGCAGATATTTTAGTCAGATGCTCACATACAGAGCTCAGGTGCCAGTTTCACCAGTATGTAAATTCTAACCTCACAAACACAGGTTTGATTATAATTTTCTTGACTTTTATATTGTGCATTGTTGAAATGTTAACCTGCAAAAATTGGCAAATTACTTTATTTAGTTTATTGCCTAGGTTTTTCTTCCAGTCCAAAGAACCAATTATTATCTCTTGAGCACTAAAATTAGGGCTAATATAATTTATTGGTGGAATTTAATTTGAAATCCATCCTTTCAATTTGCCCATTTGAACTATGATTTATGACTGGTGTTATTATTGTTGTTATTGTTATTACTGAAACCTCTGTTTGCAGAATTAGAATTAATTGCGAGGTCATAGATTAGAGTAAATGTATCTAGGACAACATCAAAGGGGTTATTTTAGGCTACCCTAAGCAGAAATAGCATTTTAATTACTGTATAAAGATCACAGAGTACTATAAACAGTACTATTGTGGCCGACACTTGTGGGTTTCCCTCTCATCCTGCAGGACTATTAGTTGGAGGCGTGGGTTTTGTGTTCCCATAAAAGGCACGCTTTGGTTCTCTGTGTGAAGTACTGTCAGCAGTTGAAGAATAAAGTTTTAACCCACCTTATGTTTTCCCTGGTCCTGCTGCTCTATAATCTTTTAGAGCAGTGCTTCCCAGTTGTTGTTTTTTTTTGGCCGTGCACCTCCTTCTATATCTCCAAACACCACCCACCCACCCCACCCCCAAAAAACGGAACAAGCTAATTATGCTCAAATGACCAGAACACAGGTATAAATCATATCCCCCTAGTGGCAGCTCGCACACCCCACCACGCGTTGGGAATCCCTATTTTCAAAAGATCATACTATGCTTAATTTAGACATTTATCAAATGATTGTTTTTAGTTATCATGGCTCCTGTGTCTAGTATATCAGGAGGACATTAGGTTTTTCTTCACTGAGGAGGACAACAGTGTTTTATCTTCATTTCCACCATCACTTTCATATTTCTTTGCTCCCTTTTTTTCCCCATTTTCTCCTGTTTCAGCTTGTCAAATTCTATTTTTTATTCATCTCCAGTTCTTTTGTGATTGATTCACTGCAGAACTGCCAAAACTGACATCTTAATGCACAGTCCGGCTGAGTGTGACTTTTAAAGCTTCAGCGATTCTGTGCTGTCTGAAATTTCAATTGGAAGGATTAAAATTGTATATGTTTTTTTTTCTGCAAAGAAAACGCCCACTGTTTATCTGGTTCATGGAAGCACATGAAGCAAACATAAGGAGTATGTGGGTTAATTGAACCCACTTTACGCTGAATCTATAGGAGATCATTAATGAAACATGAGAAATGCGGGACTCCCATATGAATTTGCTAAGTGCATACCAAACACCTTCAGTAAGGCCTGAGTCAACAGTTCATCCATATTAATTTTTGTAGCCCATAACATATAGTCATAATGAGCTGTCCAGGCAAAGTAAAACCCTGCATGTGAATTGTGTTGAATAATTTCTGCAGCTACAGTAAAAGGTTAAATCAAACTAAAATATTGCTTTTAAGAAAGCTATTAAGTCAAACTTTTTTTTACAAACCTCATTTTTAAACAATGTGCAGTTATCTAAATTGCATTCACTCAATCTGTAAAATTAGTTTGTCAAGAGAACTCCCTGTGTGTCAGATTAAGGCCAGAAACATCTGCTGAAACTGCGTTACGACATGTGGACGAATACGTTTTCACTCTGCGTTATACACGGAAGACGTTTTTGTTTACATTCGACGGTTCTCGCGATATATTGGACAGCGCTTCACTCATTTTCTTTCTTTTGTGTTGTTTTTTTGGGGAACTTTTTGCCCTTCGTTATGGCTCCCAGGCGTAAGTCAGACTCTTCTGATGTCTTTATGTCCAAAACTATGCTGTTACCACTGTGTTAGCGTAGGTGAGTGATTTATGTACTGTATACGAGTTCCGACCTGAGATGGAATTGAGTTACGTCGCACCGAACTCCGTATATGTATTGTTTAAAATGAAGGAATGGTTTCTATTTATTGGTCAGCACCTTATATTCCAGAATATTCCAGAACATTTGTGTGCGCAGAGTTGGTGAGTAACGTTTAGAGACAAACTGGAGCTCGTCTCATGTTCTCTTTTATTGGTCATTCCCATTTGAATTGACACTTTAAATAATAATTGTATCTCTCAGTTGTTCCTTTATTGTATAATTATTATATAATAAAAAAGCAACGAATACAATGAAGGTTAATTGTATTCGTTGCTTTTTTTTACTCGCTCATACTGTGGGGATAAGGATATTACTGTGAATACTTAATACTAATAATTATAATAATAATGAATTTAGTCTAACAAATACTCAAACTGTCAAAAATGAAGCGTCTCAGCACGCAGAGATGTTGTGATGAGAAATTAAAACTATTATGTGAGAAAAAAGTCGATAATTGTTCAAGTTTGTGTTGGTTCACTTATTATATGAACTTTTTTATGTCAGACGCACCAGGCAGTAAATGTAGGGATGAGTATGAAGTGAAAAGACTGACAGAGCCGTTGGAGAAATCAAATTATCACCGTCACACTCGGGTTGGACGCGTGCACAGACGGAGCAGCTGGAAAATGAGCAGCTGTGTGTCTTAATTGATAGCACAGTGTCGAGCACACAGCCCGTTTCAAATCGCAGAGACGTGTCTGTTTTCTCAAAAAGTCTTTTCCGCCTGTCCTCTCCATGAAAACTCAGGAGAGAGGAGCAAGGAGAAGAAAAGAGGAGAGGAAAAGTGAGGAGAGGAGGAGGCTTTTTCTTAAAATACAGGCAGCAACGGCAGTAGCAGCAGCATTAGCAGCGGGTTTGCCGTGACAATTTATCTTCTGTCCAGTAAAGGAACTAAAGAGAACAGATGAAAAATAAAGCTTGTATATTATAGTATATTATAAATTATAGTTAACTTCATGTTTATAAAGTCTACTAGTTTTTCTGTAGGTGCAACATTGATTGGACCTTGTCAAAGTTCCTGTCACTAGTGTTTCTGTTGGACTTCCAGTTCTGCCTCTTTCCTGCTACCAGAGTTTGGATAATTCTGTAGGTGCAACGTTGATTGGACCTTGTCAAAGTTCCTGTCCAGACTCTCATCCCTTTATCAATAAGATAACTTCTCTTTTCTTTAGGAGATGTGGTGGACCAAAACCTCTGCTCCTCGTCTTCCCCTCCTGGACCCATTCCCTGTGTGGTTCCCTGCTCCAGGGACTGTGTCCTCAGCGACTGGACCCCCTGGTCCACCTGCTCTCAGACCTGCTCCAGTAAGACCATCGAGGGGAAGCAGATGAGGATTCGCTCCATCCTGGCGTATAATGCTGGAGAAGGTGAGTCCCCTTCTACCTATGGCCCGCAGTTCTAAATGTGTGCTTCCTAGTCTTATTTTAAATAGGGATGGCCCGATAGAACTTTTTTATGTCCGATACTGATACTGGAACTTAACAATATCAATCCAATACTTTTTTTTCTCCTGCGGCATGCCACAAACTGCTGTTGCTGAGGTGATAGTGTTCCTCTTTATGGCATGTCCCACCGACTTAAGTTTGACCAACCAATCCTGAGTATAGTATCGAGCCAGCCCTAATTTTAAAAACGGTGTCATTCTGCTGTAGTGGTTATTGTTTGTACTGTGTTTATTTTACCTTCTCATATAAGTTCTCAGCATTTTTGTTCTTTTTGATTTTGTCACATTTTTCATTTTCTTATCTGTATCTGTATTTATCTGTCTTCTCTCCCAGTCACTGCTATGGTAATAGCCTGGATCACAGTGATCGAGGGTAATGAATCTATTTAATGTTTTGTTTTTAGCTTTAATAGATTTCAAATTTCAAACCAAACAAGTTTTGTGTCAACACCCATGTCAAGAATAGGCGTCCTAAATGTCCTTCTGCACCAACCAATATCATTGAGCACTTTGAGTAACTTTAAAACATTGGCAAAAAAAAACATTTTGGTGTAATTTTCTCAGTATGTGCACTTCTTAGCAGCTCCCTTTAGCAGTGTGAAATAGTTGGGTTGTCTCTTTTCTTCCTTGTTGAGTTGTCGTAGCTTCAGTTTCTAAATATATTTGATTTATTTGTCACATTTTGTTGTTTCTTTTTTTCTCTCTGACTGAAGGTCTTTCGCGGGTGCCCAAGTTTCCTGAACTTTTGGGTAAATCTCTGACTGTAGACCTAATACAGTTCTAGTTCAAACTCTAGTTAGCAGTAATGTTGACTAGCTTTGGTAGTTTTTCTTTTTTTTTTTTTTTGGACACTTTTGTAGCTGCAAGTGTTTCTATTTTCTGTATAAACACAAAGAGAGACTGAACAGAAGTTCTCCACAGCTGAACAGATGAGATTATGAACCACTGTGTTCTGCCTTTGTGGTTTGATGATAAATAATTACAAACCTCAGGAACCACTCACAGCTAAAGGAATACAAGCTTTAAATTTGTGTACAAACACTAATATCATTGTCCTGTGATTATGTAGACATTACAAAAGCTCATTAGAAGCCTTTTTAGCATGGCTGCTCACATATTAGGACTTAATACGAGTTCTCATTAGGCTTTATGATGCAACCCTTTAGTAATTACACTCACTGTCGATTAAATGACACGGTAAGGAGCAGAGGTGACAGTAACTATGCTAGTACATGGGCAGCTACATCTGATTAAGGTGGAAAACATTTCGAAAGTGGATAAAAATTTAATCAAAACAAACCTTATGCAACACATGAAATGCAAAAAACAGTCATGATGTAAAGCTGCTGAATATATTCTGATAACACTTGGCTGTGTTTGCAGTTGCCATTTATCTCTATCTTTATCTATCTATTCTTCTATCTCTATCTATTTTTTAAACTCTAAAAAACTGGAATTTTTCATCATAATCAACATACACATTTCTAGCTTTTTGGGCTATGCTTTAACACAATCTCAAATTATTGCCATTCAAGATCTAAGAAGTAATTGTAAGTTTTATTCTCTCATTAAACTAATGACATTTTGAGGTAAAAAATTGGAAGAAAGCAGAAGAGAGAATCTTTACCTCCTTATACAGCGTAGTACAGCTGAAAACATCAAGTCTATCAGCCCAGTCCTCAATCTGCAGCCTCGGGAACAGCAAACACAAATTCAAAATCTCTGCGAACTATAAAAAGCATTGCACTGACACTTTCTTCAACTTTTTATTATTGTTTTTGAATAGAACTGCCTCTGAATGAAGGGAATTTTAAACAGTGTTTGGCACTTTTCCACAGAGGTAAACGAATTCCAGTTGTGCTTTTGCTCAATGTATTTTTGTCATCGGGTTGTGTTTTGTCAGGCTGCTGTACATTCACAGAGAGACTCCTGAAAGCATTTGTTATCAGTATGATTCCAGGAAAATCCAGGAGTGTAAAAAAGCTTTATGTGGATTTTCAGAATAATAGTATTTATAGAATTCCTGAGGGATCACAGAGTGTGTGTGTGTGTGTATTAGTCTGAGCAGTGGACATATATTTACTATAGGTAAAAATACTGTATTCACTAATGTAAGCTTTTACTTATTTCCCTACCTATGTGTTAAATCAAACTTGTGAAAAATAGAATTCACTTATGGTCTGAAGAATTACAATCAAAAATCCAAATCAAATGGCTTCTCATCTCTTTAGAAAAATACAAACCGTAACAATAGTATTGTTCTTGTAAAATATCAAATGTAACTTTAAATGAGGTGAAGACCAATGTTTTCTCTATATCAACTATCAATAATGCATTTCCCATCAGGAATGGCCTTTTCCCTGAAGTGGCTGGGGGTGCAGGTTCTATCTAAAGTCTGGTTTAGGTTGTCCGAGTCGTCATCACAGTTACAGTGTGGTCTCGAATCTGATTCAGACAGAAAGGTTTGACATTCTGCATATCAGCAGCTGTTGTCTACTTTGGCCTCAATACACAAAAAATGCATTCTCTGCACTAAATCAGTGCACTGTGCACTAAATCAATTGGTGAACTACGATGACACAGTGTACACTTCACACTCACTGACCCATTGAAGTGACGTGCTCTGTATTTCTCACCTGGACCTTCAGTGGTGTCCTGCCTGAACTTAGAAACCATCAGTATTCTGCAGAAATGTGAAATCATAAAATTGCCATTCCAAAGCAACAAACAAAACAGTACAATGCATCAAAAAAAAAAAAATCATCAAAAAGCTTCAATAATAACATAATACATTTGCAATATCATTAAAAAGACTCACCAAAACATCTAATTCAGGTGTTTTCATGCAAATATGTGCAAATATATTAGAAAATATTTATATTAAATTAAATATCATTTGACAAAATATCTCTGACTTGAAGGGTTCACTTTCAAAATTTATCAAGCAGGCTGTGTTGAACCGCACAGTGGGATGGTTTTGACCCGCAGGCCATATGTTTGACACCCTTGGTCTTATTAGTTGAAATATGATTGGATTAAAAAAAGAAAAACTATGCGAGTGGAAGCAGAACAACCAAAAGAAATGATGAGGAGAGACTACTGTGTATTATTTTATAAATATTCATGTAAAGAATTTTGAACAATAAGACTGATTCTGGTACTGTGTAGTCCAGCAGAGAAGATCTTGCTGGCCTTGATGGTAGACCGCTGTTTTAATGGTTTCTGTGATTATCTGCAGTAATTAAGTTCTTTTTAATCTACCATCCACTGTGCAACATTACTGTTAGGACATGTTGGTTATTATTGATTTATTTTATCAAAGCATTTGATCAATAACTCTCTCTGGCTAAATGTTATTGTTTTTTAGGCGGTGCTCTCTGCCCAAACAGCAGTACTCTTCAGGAAGTACGTAATTGTAACGAACACGCCTGTACGGTTTACCACTGGCAGACTGGACCCTGGGGCCCATGCACGGAAGACTCCTCCTCATTCACCCCCAACACCTCCGCTGGGGGCCCTCAGGGTTCCTGCTCCATGGGAATGCAGACCCGTAAAGTCATCTGTGTGCGGGTCAACGTAGGACAGGTGCCTCCCAAGAAGTAAGCAGCCTTTTATCTATTCTGTCTTAATCTCTCATCGCATTTATCCACTTTAACACCTGTTTATGTTTGGCTCTGAAGCCACCTTATCTCACCCGGTGCAGATTTGTTTTTATCCTGCAGCTCCAACATTTAGAATCAGTGATTATTTAAAGGTCTTGTCTGATTTGTAGTTGTGGAAGGGTCTCAAATAAACTCCTGGTAAATATAAATATAAAAAACACAAAATAACAAACTTCAGAAAATCTAAGAGTTCAAGGCCTTCAAGTATGTGACATCAGCTAGATTTTATTTTAAATAAGGTGTGCAGTGCCAAAACTATAAGGATGACCTAGAATTAATTTCTGTTAAGTTCTTTAATTTATGGACTCTTATTACATGAGCAACAAAGCCAATATACAGTATGTCATAATTTCAGTTGAATACTGTCATTTAAATATAAAGTTGAGGGAGTCAGTATGGATGTGTGCATGTGTTTACGTTGTCTATTTTAATTGGAAATGCTTATTTAATAATATTAATTATATTCCAGTTTATAAAGTAATCTGAATTTCTCCAATTCCGAGGGCAGCAAAATGTCACTGTGTGGAAC
Organism: Cynoglossus semilaevis; assembly: GCF_000523025.1. Lineage (NCBI taxonomy): Eukaryota > Metazoa > Chordata > Actinopteri > Pleuronectiformes > Cynoglossidae > Cynoglossus > Cynoglossus semilaevis. The sequence continues at coordinate 21,604,716 of NC_024319.1, forward strand.
AGACATTGGCAAACTACGGCCCGGGGGCTGAATGCGGCCCGTTTGGCTTTTTAATCCGGCCCACCAAATTTGTCTAAATTATGTTATTAAGTTATACTATCATTACACATCTGCCTTTTCCCTGCAATGCCTGAATTTCCCGAATAGATGGCGAAGTAAAGGCTAATAGCCTTTTAGCACTTCATCTTTAATTTTGAAGTAAAGGCTAGCAGCCTTTTAGCACTTCATCTTTAATTTTTGTTATCCACTTCTTTCTCAATATGGAAGAAAAACTCTGAAACGTGCTGGTTTGTAACCAATGTTGTTATCAAACGTGCAGTTAAAACTGTGGTAAAAATGTTTTAAATATTGATATAAGAACATGAGTTGATGTGTAAATGTACTGGTAGTAAGTAAGTATAATTTAAAACAGAAGAAACATCAAGGTCTCTTTCTCACAGATATCTTCCACAGATAAATATATAAACTCTCTGTCTCTTGAAGCCTAATTAACTTTGCTATCTTTAGGAGCTGGTAATTTTTCATTGATGATAATGACAGTAATTAAATGGCTCTCAAAGCTTAAAGGCAATTAAATCATCAGGCGAGACAAGATGTCTGAGGATGACACTGCAGCAGGAGGATGCATAAAACTACTGTTGAGGTCAGGAGAATCTGCAGAGATTTCAATTATGACAATGCAAACAAATACTCAACCAATTAACATAACAGGAACTTTCGAAGTATATACAATAATCTTCTACATACTTACTTGTACCAGAACGTTAAGGTTAATCCTTATTTTCCTGCAGTTCAAACGTAGGTCCACATGTTCTACTCTTCCATCAGTTTTTTCCAACTATACATAGTGTACAATGCAGCAGGGGTTCTCAACTCCTGGTTCTGGGACTGGATGTGGGTCTGTAGATCATTTTGTACCGTCCCACAGGGGGACACTATTTTTTACTTCATTCAAAAAAATCCAGTCATATCCCTTTACTGTTTTCATTAAAAGATAATCTGGCAATATTTCAAAACAACAGGTCATTCAGACTGATACCGGCCGACCGGTCCTTGGTACTAAAAAGGTTGGGGACCGTTGCAATACAGAACACTGTGCAGCTTTAGACAGTGATGTAGTAAAACCCCAAGCATCAATGAATACCTTCAAGAAGGCTGTTTCAAATGTTATTTTCCAGCAAGTATACTGTAGGAGTATTACAAAGAGAGCTAAGGCAAGGAGACTCTGTATGAAATAAATGAAGGGGCTGCAAGTTAGATAGGATGACAGGTTTTTATCGGCGGAGGAAAGTTAGGCAGAGTAGTGTATGTAGGTCGTGGGAGTTGTACAAACAGCAGTATCTCCATTCAGGGGATTCACAGTGGGAATATACACACATTTACAGCAGTGCTGTACGTTCTACTCTAGCTCTTTCAGACAACATTCATACCACCTTGCCCCCTACTCCATCATAGATTTTGGTATGCTGACTGCTTATGTCTCTCTCTACTGATCCAAATAATTGAATCACGTCAAACTATCTCTACCGCCTAGTCTCACCTCTTTTTCATATGTTGATATGTAACTTTTCAAGGTGGTACCAGTAAGTTTTTAGGCTGTGTGGCTTTTCATACTATGAAACTCATTGTCATCTTATGAAAAGAGATTTATGCTGAGTAATGCGAAAAGACCACCCAAAAATGACAAGCATGCCATTGAACATGTTGACATCTAGAAACACACAGAGACACGTAAAGTGCACTCACTTTAGGCAGTCGTACTGTGGCTAAGCATGTTAGTCACCCTAAAGTCTGGATTCTATGGCTAGTGTGAGTTCAAGTGCACCGTGCTTGAGCACAACAGTACACTTGGCCACACATTTGTACAAGCTCACGTTTCCTGCTGCCTCCGCAACAAATGTTATGCATTCAGCATGATTGACTGCGAATCGCCGCTCACGAATCAAGTGAACTCTCCATCGTGCTGCTTTGATCGAATATGAACATCAGTTACTGACATTTGTGTTGAAGGCAAACAGGCTTCAGCACTCTTGCCTTTAGGGTAATGTGAGTGCAGGCCAGGGGGCACGTCATGTGTGCACCCTCACATGACTAACAACAAAATTTGGAACACAGTTTGGAACTGCATGGACATGTGACTGGAAGTATTGCTCACAATACTAGTTGTAAACAGCAATCAAAGGCAAGGAAAAGAAAAGAAAGTGAACTACTAGTTATTGTGACACAGCAACCAAATGTGACTCCTGTTTTTAGTGCGGTTCCGGCCACTTATAAAAAAATACATTCAATTTCCAATTCCTCTTTGCCTTTATTACTGTATTTTCCGGACTATAAGTCGCAATTTTTTCATCCTTTGGCCGAGTTTGTGATTTATATTCAGGTGCTACTCATATATTAAAATATATAATTTCACGTTTGTTATTTGAGTTTGTTATTTGAGGGCGCTCTAGCTGTATGGTGGGAGCTATACTCCGGAGTGACTTATATATGATTTTTTCTTCTTCATTATGCATTTTTGGCTGGTACGACTTATACTTCGGAGTGACTTATAGTCTGGAAAATACAGTACTCATAAATCTTGTGTACTTCATTTTTAACTTAGTCACCATTTCCTGGATAGACAGCACACTTCCTCTGTACTCTCCTCATACATCTTTTATGCCTTTGAATACATTGAAAACATTACATAAAAACCGAGTCACCAGAATCCTGTTTTTGTTCCTCGTTTTCACATTCCGCTGTTGTTATAAATGAGGAATGTTGCAACTACCAAAGACTTAAGCGGCAAGTGGGTGACATACACAGGAGGAAGGCCTGATAAAATATAAAGATGAATTTCCAGTTTCGTTCAGCAGCTGACCCACTCCAGCGGCTTTTATCAGGCAGCAGAAAGGTCATAGTCCAGAATGTCTGCTGGTGTTTTTCAGTTTTTCTATAGCAAACCAGCTGATGAAAAGGGAACACAAACAGCACCTCAGCAGATTTCAGAAACATGGGGTACAAAAGAGAGGGTTCCAGTCGATTTGCCTCTCATTATCTTTTTGTTTTGGCTGGTCAATAAGAACGGTGGGGTCCTAAACTCTGACAACGCTTTCCCACAAAAACACTCTTACTGGTCTTATTGTTTCCTTTTGGCTGGTAAATGATGAGGCAGTGTGGAATTGCTGAGACTTGCTGTGTGTTAACACAAAAATCAAAAACAGTCCATTGGGCAAAATCACAGGCTATTAGTCTGCACGTAAACAAATGGCCACTTTATAAACCACTTACCTGAAGTTAAAAAGTTCAAGTGAAAGTGTTCATTGTAAAAATGTTAACATCATTCAATGAATTCCCTCTGACTGGCTGTAGAAAAGGATGATTTTTAGATTCAACCATAAAAGCAGCAGCTTGTGCTGCAACATTTTTTATGTGTATTGGTACTACAATAAAACCTTAGGATTCAATTTGGATCTTAAACCAAAAAGGAACGGTGGAATAAATTAGACAGATTTCCACTTCATGTCTTGCTAGAAACAGGGGGCAGTACTAGTAAGTTAGTTGGTAGTAATGTTGCACAGGTGGAATGTAACAAATTGTATATACCCAAGTTACAGGGGCAGTTGTGGCTTGGTGCTTAAGGAAGTGGACATGGGTCCGGAAGGATTCAGGTTCGAGTCCACCACCAAGTTACCACTATGGTGCTCTGAGCGCTTGAGCTGCCCCCCTGTTCACTTTGGTGATGGTTAAAAGCAGAGGTCACATTTGGTTGTGTGTGCAGTGGTCTGCTGTGTCACAATGACAAGGAGTTCACTTTCACTACCACTTACTGTAATTGAGTAGTTTTTATGAGTAATTTGTAATTTTTAGTAGTTTTGTAACTAGATAATTTTAACCTTTACTTCAGTCTACAAAGCGGTGATAAACATACAATTATGCTGCATGCATACAAAGATTTTTGCGGAGGTAGCAATGTTTTTTTTTAGAACCATTGCCTTTTCTTTTATATTAGGATAAAAGAAACACTATTCTATATTACTTTTCAATGCGACAGAAACTGATATTTTTGACACTTAACTATCTTATAACAAATTACATCTTGGTTTTATGAAATTAAATTTGCTCATAGAGACGATAAGCATTCTAATAACCGATGGTATCGGTGTCTGATTAGTGTCAGCTCCGTGCCAGTTTTTAAACACAACTGCTTCTCCAGTTTTTTTAACAGGCAGATATCCAGTGTTTAAAGGGATATTACCTTGAAAACCGATGCTATTACTACTGTCCATAGTTAGTTCACTTATCAGATAAACTCCTGATAGACACTGCCCTGGAAGCTCAGTTATCTTAGAGATGCGGAAAGAAGAGCGACTGCTACTGGACATTCCAAAAACTGTTGCAGTCTTGTCTTTCTAGGAAGAGACAGGACTGTTACACAGTCATCCAGAAAATATCAAGGAGATAACATTTCTCAACCTGATTGGGATTTCCTCCCCGAAAATGCTTGTGGAAATAGCTCGGGAAAGGAAGTGAGCTGCTAAGATTGCAGCCCCCTCCCCGATCCAAATATCAGAGGAAAACAGGACGATTTATGCACTGAAGCTTGAGGAAGCCATAAATTACATTAGGTTTCCATGATTCATTGGCAATGTCGCTCTAAAGAAAGAGGGATATCCTTCTTTTTACGCCCCCTTTGGCCGTTCAGCTAATGACAAATTATTTTCTATATTTGGATGATTAAAATCCAATTGCACTTCAGTTTCTCAGGTATGTTTGTTGCCAAGAAAAGAATTCCAGTCTGGCCATGAAGGTGGGCAAAGAGACAACTAATAATCTAACATTTTAACATAACGTCTCTAGATTATTTATCCTGTTATTTATTCACAGATGTGGGACTGACTGTTTATATAACAATTATTTAAGCCAGGTGCCCCCAAAAAATGTTGGAATGTTTGTACTGTATTTTCTTGGGATAATTCCACATGGACAAGGTAGAGCATAATGATTTTCTGTTTATACAAAAACAAACAAGAAGACAGTTCTGGGTTTGATGCCACCTTTGGGGAATTCTTATTTCTAATTTTGCAAACATCAATCTGAATAAGCTCTTTTGGGGACACGAAGAAAACTTCATCAGACGCTAGTCTAGTCTGTGGTCTGCTTCACCCAAAAAAGAAAGAGAGGGAAGACAGCAGAGGGGAGAGGAAAAAGGGAATGGGGGAAGAGAGTGAACAGTAGCTGCGTGACAACACTACATCCTATTCATACACAATCTGTTTAGATCAGGGGTGTTTGGTTCAGCGGCCACATACAGCCTGATTAGATGTCAAGTGGGCCGGACCAGTACATTATCATAACATAATTACCTAAAAAATAACAATAAGTCCAGGTTTTCCCCTTTGTTTTCCTGCAAATGTACACATATATTAGAAGAAATATCTAATGAAATACTTGACAATACATCAGTAACATGCAGTGTTATTTTTCAGTTTAACAGTCATTAATCGTGGTGTACTGAACCCCTGCATGGGCTGGTCTTGGCCCGCGGGCCGTACACTTGAAACACCTGACTTAGATCTATGAAGACGTAGAAACAACTTTGTCAGAAATGTCAGATGTAATTTATATATATATATTTTTATATATATATATATATAGAGAGAGAGAGAGAGAGAGAGAGAGTCCCTTATTCGTTCCACAATAGGGACATTTACGGTATAAGTCTTTGCATTGAAAACAAGCCACCACAGAAGGCCATTAGGGATATGTGGCTCCACAGGGAATCTCTGCTCTCTGTTGGTCTAGCTGGTGTGCCAACCACTACGCTATGGAACTAGACATGGCAGTGAGAGAGGGGAGGAAAAAAGAACAAACTAGTCAAAATAATGCTTATATGATAATGACATTAATAAATATGTGTGTAATATAGTGAGGGAAGGGGAGTGCTTTAATCCCCGAGCAGTTCAAATGATAACTCAGGTTCATTTGAGCCAGTCCTACATACAGTATAACTTCAGCAAAGAGAAATATTTTAATTCCTGCTATTAATGTAGACAGGGCGCCTCTTTAAATATGTTTTGCTTCATTGTTATATTAGCCTTTTACTGGACTTGTAAAAACATAATGAGAGTAAGAAATCACAGTAGTTTAAACTAAAAGCCATGGGCTACATTTATAGCTTTATTGATTTGTGAAATTTAAAATTTCTGTCATATTAAATAGGATTAGGGGAAAGGGCTAACTAAAAAAAGGTGCTGAATTTGACCTCAAGAGGCTGATCATGTTAAAAAGAAAACTCCCAAGAATCCTCAGCGCAGAACTACCTGTATAGTCTGGTGAAGAAAATCTCTTTTAAATTTAACAACCTGTTTCCTTGTAATAATTATAAAGGGTCAAATATGACTAATATACTGTAAGTTAGCCCATTATCTAGAACCATAGTAGGGTTTCTGTATGATGCAATTTATTTTTTCTGACAAATAGTCAATGTAACAGATTTGCAACAGCGTTTCAAGTAATTCTGGACACAGGTGAGGTCAGTTATTGGTCTATAACTACACAAGGATGTAGGATCAAGGTTAGATTTTTATTACAGACCTTCCCAATATCCTTGCTACATAGCCAGTATATGAGAGTAATTTGATTTAATATGGATAATGAAGTCTTAAACATTCTCAAAACTGTCTGTGCAGTATTTGGCCCTCGACCCTTATCCACCTTCTTAGTGCAGTCTGCATTAATACAACTGGGACAAGAAATGATTGACCCGGCCTGAACACAGCAACATAACAACATCAAGTAATTTTCATTTTCTGTCAATTCCACATTATTGACTGTGATTATACACACACACACACGCACAACTGGTTCTTTTCAGCACAGACACTGTCACAATCAATAAACAGACGTTGTTACTTTTAGTTTCCCTTATTCACAGCAGTTTTCTGGAGAGGATGGTGGCAGGCCCACCCTCAGGCTCTGACATAATTCTCTCTGCAGTGTCCCAGGTTTCTTTCTGGGCTCTGACAGTCAGTGTTTACGCATACACACACATACACGTGTGTGTATGTATGCGTGTGTGTGTATGTGATGCTGTGTGTGAGGTTGATTGCCTGCAGGCAGACAGTGTGTGGGGAGCAGGAAGAAGAAGACAGATCCGATCCATCTGCCTGGCTGCGATGGAGCCACATCTGCATATGTTTGTTTGTTCATTCTGCGGGAGCATTCCCATGGGGGCGCTGATCAACAGTGCCTGCCAGTCAGATAAAGACATGCGGGGAGGAGAAGGAAGCGAAGAAAAACACACACAATAACATTACTGAGTCAGTGCTGAGAGGATAAGATATAAACATCTCAGCAACAGATGGTCGGGTGAAATGAGCTGTTGCGTCTTTATGATTTTAGCTCTGGTTAAAATTTACAAAAACAACCGTGGTACAAAGAACGTCACAGTTTTTCATTATAAAAGGTTCATGTTTCTTTAAAGTTGGTTGAATGAGCCTGTTGCCTCTGAACTTGACGCTATTTGAATAGTTTATGACCTTTGATTTCACCATAACAGTTTTTACCAAGCAGAAAATTAGTTTTTAAAATAATTCACTTCCCCCCCCCTTTTCTAGAGAAAATCAGTTCAAAGGCTGTGTTCCTTTGACACTCTACTGTTTAATATTTAGTAAATCTGTGTCACCGAGTTAGACTCCAGAAGTACATACCGTAACTCCAAAATAATAATAAAAAAAACACTTTCAATAATAGAAGCAGCAGTGGGACAACTCCTGCAAGCTTAAAGCTAAGGGGTTTTAAAAAGTCACTTTCTAGATTGACAAGTATGTATATAGGTAAATATATTATTTATATATTTTAAAGTAGCAATTTGTTGACTAAACAAATGTATGAGACATTACTAATATGACTGTGATTTAGAACAACAAGTGGCATTATTGGATGAACAGTTGTATGAGACATTACCAATATGACTGTGATTTAGACCAACAAGTGGCATTATTGGATGAACAGTGACATTGGCTGCCGGGGGAGGAACACAATTCTTGTAGTAACACGTTATTTTGCCTTTATTTTACCAATAATTTCACAGCATCAGCAACAACAGTGGCAGCACTGATGGTTGGAAAGTTCTTTTGTGTCTGTGCAAGTTATTAGTAAAGCCACTCCTTATGAAGTTTTAATCTTAAATGCTTTACGCTCTTCTCTTATTTTTATTAGCTAAATCCTAAAAAATTGAGTCCCATGTTCGTCGCACAATGTGGAGATTTACAGTGTGAGTCTTTACACCCAACACTTGCTGCCACGGGAGAGGCTCCTACGTACGTGGTCGTAACTCACAGGCTGCCACACAGGAGGCGCCATAGAACAAAATAAAGTTTCCCTGACAGGGAATCGAACCCAGGGCGCAGTGGTGAGATCGCTGAATACTACCCACTAGACCACCAGGGGGCTGCTCCAAACTGAACTGTACTAAATTGCAGAAATGTTTTTTAGTAGTGTGATATCGCAGCCTGAACTATGTCAAGGCTATGTTTTCTGTCTTTTCCTACTGCTTTCCTCCACTACCTCACTCTGTGTATGATGAAATTACAATAAAAAATAATTAGATGAAAATAATGAGAGAAAAAGAGAACGACTTATACTACAGCTCTCAGAAAGGAATCTTCATCACCTTTTTGTTTGCAACCACATCATCATTATCCAGTGTCACTGAGCAACGACCCGTTAACTAACAAATTTACGTTAAATTGTCCACCCCTAATTTTATTTTTATTTAAACAATTATTGAAAACAGTCGGATCAGTAGTCGGTTCATCTTGACCTTTCTGTCTAGAGGGTCAATATGAACAAGTGGTCATTATAAATCTTTTTTTTTTTTTACCAAAAATATCAGCTGTGAGGACCAGGCAATTATGATCGACCATATGTGTAGTGTATGGGGAAAAAAATCCCTGCTATTTCAAGCCTACTAGCTTTTTGTTTTTTATTCAAGGGCCATTCACTTGCATGAAGACACCAGAGGATTTGTACTCGTGCAAAGGGATTAAATTTTGTGCAGCGTATTAAAAATAAATCCCTTCTTGTTTCTATGTTACGTGATTACATTTACCCAGTAAGGCTGAGCAGTTTTTCTTTCATAACATCAAGCTAACGAGGATTGAACCCTTGGAGGAGAACTGACTCTTAACAACATCAAATGTGACCCTTTAGATGATGATTATGTCAGACATGAGGGACAACAGCAATAATATCTGGCTACGAAGTGCAGGCGGATGAAGATTAGATGACAAGACATTTATAAACAGTTTTAAGTAGACATATTAATCCCTGTATATCACTTTAATCAACTCAGGAGACCTTGGCAACGCAACTAAGGATTTACCGTAACTGTGCTTGGAGTAACATCGTCTACATATAAATGAGAGGCCTTCTATATTGAGATTAGGTTGGGTTTATGTGGCTTTAACATCTAAGGTCCAGTGGGACCATAACGTAAATATACAACCTTTAAAAAAGGGGGAAACTATTTAGAAGTCTCAACCTATTCATTCTGTGATTATCTGAAATCACTGAATTGCTACCTCAATAGGTAGCTACTGGGTGTCGATTATCGGGTGTACTAACATCTAGTCCTAGTACGCATACATACAGTCAGGACAAATTAATGAAGAATAGAGATGTCTGATGTTAATGTTTTGCCAATATCGGATATTGTCCGAACACTTTCCAGTTGCGATATCAACTGATACAGTTATAGCGTTGCAGTGATCGCCTAGTGGTTGGGAAGGTTAATTGTGCCTTCTCACTAAGGTGATGGGTTAAAGCAGTGTTTTTCAATTATTTTCTGCCTTGCCCCACCTAGGGGACAGAAGTGTTTTCACCCCCTCCACTACCCAAATTGAAATACTATTGAGTATTATTATTTATTTATCTGTACAAACTATTGTATAAGATGCTGGCACCAGTGTTCTGCATACAATCAACTAATTATTAAATGCTGCCATCTAGTGGCTTTCACTTTCATATACAGCTGTTTTTCCCCAAAGGGCACATAATTCGGCAAAAGCCAGGCATTGCGGTATAAAAAACGATAACGATTCTTACAAATATTATATAATTATGCTAATATCGGGCTGAATATCTCTGTGTTGGTTAGTGTCGCATGCTTACCTTTTAAAATGAGGGCTTAAAAAAGCCAGAGGAAGTTTCATCAAGTTTTTATTAAATAATTGGTTTATAATGCCAGCTTAAAAATAATCTCATTGTTTGAGGAATTTTCAAGCTGCTGTTGGATCTGACGTCCAGCTCCTCTTCTTTATCAGCTGTCATCCAGATGGCACCCATCGGTCATAAACTGGATTTGATTGGTAGGGGATTTCATCGGTTCTTATTGCCCCACATTCAGCCTGGAATAATTGCATTTTGTATTCAGACGCTGCTCCGACGGATGGATCAGGCTGATGTTTATTAAAGCTTTAATGGAGCTTCATATTTCTGGCGGTCCTCGTTTTTAAAGCCACTACGGCTAAGATTAAAATAACCAAGGCTGGTTGTTTAGTTTGGGTAAACTGTCAGGTCACGAAGGTCAGCTGCTGATTTCAGACGTCTAAAAATGGGCCATCCTTCTGGCGAAATCATAAACCGCAAGTGCTTAAGGATTCACTTGACATTGTATTTATCTGAGAGAGTGATAGTCTGTGTCTAGTTCTGTTAGTCTCCACTATTTGCCTCTGAGTCACTGAAGAGAGCAGCTAAAGTCCAGACCTGGTTTTAGATGTTTCTTCAAGTTAATAAAAGACTGCTTAAAAGTAAAGTTACTCATTTGATTTATAAAGAAAACTTTTATCTGTGACTTCATGGTCATCGTCACATTTCATCTTCACAATGACAAGACAGTGGAATAGCATAACTGTTATGTAGGGATGTTGATTTAAGAAAAAAAAAATCCCACAGCTGTATATACTTCAGATTATGCAGTAGGTGTCCACAGTTATAGTAATAAATAGATAGATAGATTGATTGATTGATTGATTGATTGATTGTAAAAGGGAACTCTTTAATCATTTAACAGTGGAAAAACACTCAAATACTGAAGCAACCTGTACTTCCAAAAACCAGCTGCCAGCTAACGTGGTAAAGACCATTCCAGCAGAATGTATGACACAGAATGTTAGGAATGTTTTCATTGAATTGTTCCCTTAGACATCTCAGTGCTCACAGCTCCCCCCTACATGTGTTTGTGTTTTGTCCAGGTGTCCAGAGGGTCCTCGCCCCAGCACAGTGAGAAGCTGTCAGCTACCCTGTAAAAAGGACTGCATCGTGACACCCTTCAGTGACTGGAACCCATGCCCTGTCACCTGTGATGCAGGTAAAGTAGAGTGAGTCTCCTGAAGAGAAGATTCAGCTGCTTTTCAGACAGATTAATCGTTTGTTGCAAACATTACTTAGTCAGTTACAGTGATTTACAAGAAACGATTTAAATAAATTAGGACTAAAATACAATTTAAAAAAGCGTTAGATACTTTAGATTAGTGTCAAATTGTTATTTCAAATCTATCATAACTTGAATCACATTGTATCATGTCGTTACATTTTTCATATCACCTGTAATTTTTTCTTTTACTTAACATCTCCTATCTGAAACAGTTAAGTCAAAAGCAACTGATCTCAGTTTCTGTAAGGCATTTCACCTCTCGTCCAAGAGACTTCTTTAGTTCTGGGGCTTAGCCTCAGAGTGGCTTAGTAACTGGTGAAGAAAAATACAAACAAACAAAACATGCGACCCAATGGCAGGTTTTCCGCAATGGGAGATATAGGTCAGTGGTCCTCAACCCCGGATCCGGGGACCAGTGTATGTCATTTGGTTCCGGGCAGCAGTGGGACACAGTGAATAAAATGTACTTCAATTTTATTAATCTACTAATTCCAAAAGAATCCAGTCATATCCCTTTACTTTCTTCATTCAAAGATAATCTGTCATGTTTTAAAACAACAGGTCATTCAGACTCTGATACTAACAGAAGAAAGTCTAAAAGAGGATTGATTTTGAAAATTTGATGATCTGCATGAAGGAGAACCGACACAGATACATCTGTCATTTCTTACTTTCTTATCTCTTCATATTTCCTGTCTATATTGTCTGACCAGATCTGATCTCCCATCTTTTGTCCTGTCATCTGTTATAGCAAATCTTTTTTTTTTATCACAGAATATTTCATTTCATTTCATTTCTTCTTTTGTATAATATTCATTATATACCTGTACCCAGTTGTCTTTTAAGCTTTTAAGCTCGTCTTTGTTCCAGTATAGCACTTCTTATTTCTCCTCTCCTTTTTGCATTAAATTTGCCATGTGTATTTTGGTCCAGCTTTTACTTCTGTGATTATCTTATCTCCTGATCAGAATCTGTGCAGAGTGAAACACATTTTTACTCCTTCACATTCTCATGTCTTCCTTCACACAGCCAGTTCGACAGATCGTTGTCAGAGCTATAACGACGGTCACTTTACACTTGACACTGTCTCAGTCACGTCTACAAGGGTCAAAAACTGCTGTATTGCAAGTAAAGAAAAGGGGGGTGTTGGTGTTTAGATGAGGTCACCTTCGTGCTGCGGCCTCTGCCTGAGCAACTCAGCCACGGCAACAAAAAAAAAAAAAAAAGTTCCATTGATTTATGAGTGAAAATCATTACAGTCCATATTTTGACGACCTCCTCGTTTGACACAAAGGCATAAATCACTGCAGAATGAGCAGCGCAAGCTGGGGGCCGTGCATTTTAATGTGCTGCTGTTGATACTTCTAACCTTGTGGAGAGCATTTCAGACGCACACATATTCAAATCTAATCTGGACCAACCAGAGGCTCGTTTTGTCTTAATTAACTATTGCGGAGGGGGGGTCTCCTCTACAGACGTAAATACCATAAAATATATTTCAGACCTCAGGTCTGCTGGGATTTTCTAATCATCAGTGTTGTTATCGTCATCATCATTGTGTTTATTGAACTGTTGGCTGTCAAGGCTATCAATTAAAGTATAATAGTTTGGGTTTTTTTTTTCAATTGAAGGCATATGAGTAGGTCACATCTACTTTAAACAAACTTCCCTGCATCTTCTATCGATTAACCGATTTCCCTGAGAAACAATCTTCTATCGATTAACCGATTTCCCTGTGAGGTAGTTCAGCAGTTTTTAATAGAAGTCATTATAAGGCGTTGCCTGAGCCAAACAAAAAGTAACAACAATTGGCAAAAAAGAAATTACAATTTCCAATTTGTGGATTTGTCAGATACCAAGAGTTTTACTGTGGCTGCTCTGTTTCTTCCTATTCTGGAAAACGAATATTTGAGCAGATTAAACCCCGGCCTCAGGAAATTATTTTATTAAAAATTAAAGTACATTAACACTTAATGTAATGTTATAGACTATTCATTTTGAAATTCTCCAGAACAGAACGTTTGATTTTAAATATATATATATATATATATAATATATATATAATTAATAGTGTTTAAAGGTCATTGATTTGTGTGTTTGTGTGTGTGTACAGCCGGTAATGTAGCGAAGAGAAAGCAATCTAGGAAACGTCTGGTCATCCAGCTGCCATCTAATGGAGGACAGGAGTGCCCAGATGTTCTGGAAGAGGAGAAGGATTGTGAGCTGCCTACTGTGTGTCCAGGATACAGGTACAATCTCCCTGAAATTATAGTATAACTCTGAAAACTGTTTTTAGGACCTCTGCCCTTTTATTTTTTACAAATTATAGGTGAAACTTTCACATCGACCACTGAAGAGTAAATATAAGGCCTGTGGAAACTTCCGTGTACTCTTTATATGCATTCAATATTTTTTTGATTTTTTTTTTTTTTAGTAATTTTTGCTTTCGTCGAAGCTAGGTGTAGCTGTTTTGTGCTAGCTTAAAGCTGTTCTTTGTATAATTTGACTAAACTCTATGTATTTAAATATTTTTGAGACCCTTGATCATAGTCCATGTTATAGCTTTAGCTGGCCTTTCTCATAGTCAAATTGACAAATTTGTCACAAGGCCTGGTGAACAAATTTGTTTTGGACACATGATAACAATTAGGAATACACCCGTTCTTAAATCCCAATGCAGACTGACAAACAAGAAAGGGAAGGTCCTATCAGGCAGTCATTGTAGAGGGGAACACAGGAACGTGGGAACAGGTAGATGGAAGTTTGTGGACACGAGCTGGCTATCTATCTAGATAGAATCTAGATAGATAGACAGATAGACAGATAGATAGATAGATAGATAGATAGATAGATAGATAGATAGATGTTATGTAACATTGAAAGGAGACTATTAATTAGGAAGGTGGTGCTTCCAGAGGGTTAGAGTGCAGAGGTGGAAGTAGGTGTAGAAGAAGGGAAATACAGGAAAGTGCTAGTACAGGAGGTGCTCTCTGAAGAGCTTGGTTTTCTAGAGCTACTTAGAGATAGATAGGGATGATGCCCCCTGCTCTGGTGGTGCTCAGTAGGTCGTTCCACCAGCATTGAAGAGACAGTTAAAGTAAACTATAATAAAATCATCATAGAATTTTAGAATATCACAAGGACATTCTATAATCTTGGTAATGTTGATTCAGCACATGGTTTCAATAAATAACTCCTGATATTTTGTGACATTTTAATCAACCAAACCTTCTGCGACGGCATTGTCGACCATATCGAGAGTGCTTTAGTGTCACGCCATAGCAACGTGTTACAGAATATACTGGTGTCAAAGTGATCACCATGACTGCACTGACATGAATTCAATGTTCTGATTGGTTCCAGGTGGAAAACACACAAATGGAGGAAGTGCCAGCTGGTCCCCTGGTTTCTCAGACAGGACAGTCCCACTGCACAGGAGACCTGTGGGCCTGGCATACAAACCAGAGGTAGAGGAACACACACACACACACACACTAATTTCCCCCAGCCTGGTCAGTAAGCCAGTCCTTTTTGGCATAAATTACATTTTCCCGTTGCGGTACATCTGGATCCTAGCCATCAGGCAGCAGATGGCAGTACCAAGGTTCAGAGAGAGGGCTGATTTCACCAGGAGCTGATACTTCACATCACCTCCTCCTCTCACTGCGAGATACACAATCTGAGACTGACACCTCAGGTTTAGAACCCTTTGGAAATGTATTTTTTTATTTATAATTTTGGCTGGGTAAGTTTACAAAATAATGTGGTGTTAATGTATTAAACAATTATTGACAATTTAAACAACACATATTTGAACAGTAATAGGACAAATTAAAGATTCCTTTTTAATACTCTCTCGTCTTCTGTCAGAGAAAAGATATTCCAAATCTTTTGCTCTAGAACTATTTGGGGAGAGATTGTTCCATGCATAAGAATGCTTCAACAATAACTTCCGACCCATTTAGTCTCTGCTCTGTTAAACTCCTGACTGTGACGGCCAGGAAAAAGTTTAACAATATTTTAAAGTATATTTTATATAGTATAGTATATTTAATAGTATTCTAAAATATAAAGTGAAATAATAAAGACTTGTAATAGTTCACACAGTTATATAACTACCATAGACCCCTAAATATAAAACCCTGTTGCATTCACTAATTAAAATAAAATAAAAGTAGGAAATTAAGTGAACCTTGTAACAGTAGTTTACATCTAAACCTAAATTGATTGGGCAGAAAAGTGAGAATACCCACTTCAGACAATGGTTGGATTAAAAAAAAAATCTTAATTGTAGGTGTTTATTGTCATTTTTTAAAAACATTATATACAGGGGGTGATTGACTTATAAATACATCATTTTTTAAAAACATTATATACATACAGGGGGTGATTGACTTATAAATACCTATGTCATGCACCTATACTAACACAGTGGTAACATCATAATCTAGGACATAAAAACATCAGAGGAGTCTCGCTTACACCTGGGAGCCACAATGAAGGGCAAAAAGTTCCCCAAGAAAGTGAACCATCCAATGTATGACCAACATACGGCAAATTCAAATAAAAACTGTCTTCCGCGTATAATGCCACATGACGTCCTAATGATGGAACAAGACTTGAATCTAGGTTTCAAGAATTTATGGGAGCGCCATAGGTCAAGGACGTCGAGTTCTCAAAATCAAGTCAATTAAAAATTCCCGACATATATTAAAATTTTAAAAACAATTATTTTCAGACTATGTTTGATGAAATAAAAACACTAGTCCTTCCCTGCTGTTCCATTTTACTGTGTCCTTAAGTTGAACTGAGATTTTTCCTGCTAATACAAAATTATTGATAAATACACACATATACACACACACAGTGATGCCTGATAGGACGTGACCTCAACGCTATAACGCAGTCTTATCAAACCAATAGCGGCACCCACGGGGGGCTCAGCAAAATTGTGCTTGAAGATTGATTTTCCTGTAAAGGTGCAGTCCTGCAGAACAGCTGCATCACAGAGAAATAAAATACTACAAAAACAGGAGTGAAACTCTCTCATTGAAACAACCAGAAATAAAATGTTATATATAAAAAATCTGATGGACTCTGATAGGAGATGCATGAATGTCTCCTGTGTTTATATCTGGTTGATGCTACACAGCTATATCACTTCAACTCACCATATTTACAGTCCCCAAATAATTAAATGGATTACAAAGAACAGTACTGTGTCTGCATGAATAAACAGACAAGGTACATGATATGACTGGCTTTTACAGTATGTATTCTTGGCACACTAAAAAGTATTAAGGTCTAACATTAAACTATTATTATGAGGAAACTATAAAAATATAAAATATATGATACATACTGTATGTTTATACAATTAATCCAAAAGTCTTATTTATAGGATTATAAGGTTTATTCTTCATTATGATTGAAGATTACAAGAATGAAATTTTGGGAGAGGAAAGTCACGAATTCAAATTTTAATTTAATTTAAAACAGTTTTTAAATAGAGTCATAAATAAGAGAGCCCGGTTTAATGTCTAAATTCTAAAATGACATAAGAAGTCATAATTATAAGAGAAAGGTCTTGATTATGAGATCCATCCAAACTAATGAATACAAATCTGTCTATTGGTTTAATAACCTGATGTGTGCAGTTTTTGTCACGTGATTATGACCTTCCATGTCAGAATTCCGACTCTATTTCCTCATAACTGTGAATTACTGGTTGACTTATTTCACATGGCAGAAAGTCTTCCATAGATTATGGTACCTTAGCATGAAGAACGGAAGCATGAAATGAAAACCCACCAACAGACTTAAGTGTTCGCTAATTAATTTGATTTATTACTGGCTGCCATTTGCAGTTTAATGGTGCACAGTGTGCTGGACTATTAATTTCATCAGCTTCAGGACTTTTATAACCCCCGACCAGCAGCAGCTGGCTACAACTTATGTCCCATATTTGTCCGACAAACAGTGTGACCTTAGTCTGAAAGAACATTTCTCCAAATGTTGACATCAACAAGCCAAAGCTTGAAAATATATTTTTTATACTTTTTTGGGTCACTGGACCAAGAAAAAAAATCTCGCTTAGACGTTGCAGACCTTTCGGTCTCTTATACCAAATCCAATTGTCAAACACAGCTATTTTTGACCGTCAAGGACAATGATGCTGCTGGTCCACTAGACCACATCATTTTTTTTTAGTCATTCAAGTGCAGTAACAAAGGAAAATTCCAAACCTGCAAGTCACGCAATAAGATTTCAGAGCGTCACATTGGAGGCAGCAGTACAACATAAGTTCTGTTAAGTTTATTATTTTCTTCATATAAATTCAATCCCCATTATTCAATTGAACTGATTTGCACTTATCAATCACTTAATATTTAATTATTGTTAAGAGACTCGGTAGTACATTGGTCTTGTAAGACTTCCTGTGCTTCTTTCAGCTGTTTCCTGTCGCCAGCTGGACGGGACACAGGCAGACATCAGCCAGTGTCTGAAGTTGGCCAAAGCCATGCCTGTCATCACTCAGCACTGTCAGCTGCCCTGTCAGGATGACTGCCAGCTCACCAACTGGTCCAAGTTCTCCTCCTGCACCGCAGACTGTGTCGGGGTCCGAAGCAGGAAAAGGACGCTAATTGGTAAGAACCAGGATGTAAATTTTCTTTTTATTGAACAGCTTTTTTATGGCCTACACTCAAGTTTTACTCTAATTACTGTAGTTGGTTGAATGTAACTGTAAATTTGATAGCTCAGTTTTTTACTCTTTTTTTTGATCGGGGTGCCCAACAGGTGGATCATGAGCAATCAAATGACCCCAACATATAATTTATATAAATGGTAAGATCATGAGCAATTAAATAATATAAATAAATTATAGAATTCTATTTTTAGCCATTTATTCAAATGTCCCCAACATATAATTTATATAAATGGTATATTCAGTTTAGTGAAGTGAAGATGTATCTTATTTTCCGGACTATAAGTCGTTCCGGAGTTTTCGCACAAGCCAGAAGATGAAAAAAAAGTGCGACTTTCAGGAGTAGCAGATACTGGTACACAAGCCTAGGGTGCCCTCTAGTGGTGGTAAGAGTGAAAATAACAAGCGTGAAATTACAGTATATACAGTATCTTATATATAATATATATATAAGTTGCACCTGAGTATAAGTCACAAACCCAGCCAAAGGATGAAAAAAGGTGCAACTTATAGTCCGGAAAATACGGTATACCAAATTTTTAATGTAAGTAGATGATTTTACCCTGGTATTAAGAAACGTTAAAAAAAAGGGTTCCTTCTAATCTAGAGCGTGTTCCTTTATGACGGGTCACCAAAGCAGTAAATGGATGGATGGATGGATGGATAGATAGATAGATAGATATATAGATCTATCTGCTAATATCTTTTATTAGTTTAAAAAAAGAAGAAGAACAACTGGCACAGCCACTGTATAAAGTCTTTCCACAGAGCCTATTTGTTGTCTTATTGTATAATTAAAACTCGTTCAGGTAACAAGGTTATTTCAGGGGGTAGCATTGGTGGGCAGCTTTCTAAGCGAGTCGCAGTAACGTGGGGGGAAGAAAAGGTCATAAATTTGCTCAGATAGTTCTTGCCAACTAAATGCTCCGGTGGGATTAAAGCAACAAATCTCAAACAACTCCTGAGCCTCTATCATCCATCAAACCGTCCCCAGAGAGACGCCGCTGCAAAAAAGGCAGCATGACGAAAGTGAGAAAATGCATTAATGCACCTCGGCAAACGTTCTGATCCAGAGCAGGGGAGTGAAAAAGAGACAAGAAAAAGGTGTGGGAAAGTGGATCTAAATGGCTTTCACTTTGCCGTGGCGTAAAAGTTAAGTATCTTTTGACCCTTTAACCGATGTGTGCAATAAGGCAGGTCACAGAGAGCATGGTATCACGTATAAGAAGTAGCTTAGCTTTTTTTATACCCTAGAAAAGACAAGATTGTGTGATTATCTTAAAAAAAATTACACAAATGGTATTGGTCTTTTCTCTGGTGGAAAGTAAGAATATTCTTGCACTACCTGCTGATGAGAGTGACCTTTACACAGAAGTGTACGCAGCCGAAGAGTCATTTGTCATTTGAGGCGTTAGTAGGAATGATTTCAACACAGCAAAATAACAAGTGCTAATGATGGACCGCCACAAGCAAAATGTCTCTTTGCATCAATCAGTGACAAGTTTGTATGAGTAAATATATAAAAAAAAGTCTGGATGATTCACTGAAAGATCTCACTGCATGAAGCCACTTTAGCAGAGTGATGTTTCCCGAGGGGCTTTCTGTCTCTGTCAATGAGTCGACTGAGCAAAAAAACAGGGCCAGGGAAGAAAACGAGTCGTCTCCACACCTGGGGACGAAATTAACAGAGACAGAAATCCACCGACTGTGTTGACTTCTCTCTCCTGACTCACTTTCATTCCTCTTCACTCCTGTTAGGGAGGAGCAAGAAGAAAGACAAGTGCAAAAACACGCAGATGTACCCACTGAGTGAGACCCAGTACTGTCCCTGCGACAAGTACAACGCTCAGCCGGTGGGCAACTGGTCTGACTGCATCCTGCCCGAGGCTGATAGAGCTGAGAGCAGCCTGGGGATGAAAATCCAGGGGGACGTCAAGGAGTGTGGACAGGGCTACCGCTACCAGGCTATGGCCTGCTACGACCAGGACAACAGGCTGGTGGAGACGTCACGCTGCAACAGCCATGGTGAGTCCATGTGCAAACTGGAGGTACATCTATGATAATAATTTTCATTCTCTCTCAGTTGAACAAGAAGTTAAAACCTATTTTTCTTAGTGATTCTTAACCATAGGAAAGTGGCCCAAACATGGGCGTCCAGCACCACATCACAGGCCACATCAACTTTCAGGTCTGCATAAGTTGTCAACTGAAGACACCAGCAATGTTATCCATGCCTTGTTACAATGCAGCCTTTATGGAGATGGAGAAGTTTTTAACATATAACACAATAATTGAAGACATGTCTTAAGCAATCCCACCCATAGGGAATGTAAAAAATGCTCCTACGACCTTAAACAAACTATTGTCAAATTTCAAAGGTCTGTGAGCAGGATTTCCGTGACCTCACATGGTTGGTTACAACCAGGACAGATCCAATATTGGATTTGAACCTTTCATAAACTAAAGAATATCCCAGGTTTAAATTAGATTTTACTACAATATGGTGCATAACCTTCTAACGCATGTCCAATTTTCTGTCAATACCACTACCCCGTAAGTCATTAACAAGCCAAAAAAAGGTTAAAATGACAAGAAGATAAATATATATGTACATATATACATATATAGAGAGGGAAAATAATCTCAGCTGCTGAGATTGTGAGCTTGTGTGAAATTGCTGTGAAATGGAACATTGAGAGACGTTCAAATGGATTCATCAGCGGTGTGTATGTACAAACATGGATTTAGCCTCATGGCATTCAGAAGAGGCATGTCACCTAATCTGAGCGTGGGTGTGACGAGTGCACACAGTCAGGGTGGATCTGCGTGTGTCAGTGCGTCTTTTACACCTACCTATAGGAGCTGTTGTTTGCGTCAGTGCGTGTGTGTTTTCATCAGTATATTCTTTTTGAAGTGCCTCAGAGAGTGGAAATGGCTCCTTGAGGTGCGCGAACGCAGACAGACAAACAAACACGTTGCTGGATCTCTCTGTTAGTGCATTGGAATGTTGATGATTATCATCAAATCCTCCTCTCTCCTCCCATCATACACCGATCTTCCTCTCAATCGCTTTCCCTCCCTCTTCATTTTCTCTGCCATTTCCCTCCATGACAGCCATTATCGCCATCATCACTTTCATCATCTCCACCATCACAGCTTTTAATCTCGGTGCCGGAGGAGACACAAACGTTCTACCGGCTGACACGATGCCCTTTGGCTTGGATGATGATCAGAAATCATGTCGATCTGGTCTTTGTATTCCAAAGGCATTAGCAGAAAAAAAATAAGAACGGGGGGATTATATTTAAGAGAGGGGGCTGATCCCTGCTCTGAGGTAGTCCTTATTTTTCAGATTGCTACATTCCTCTGTAAGACAGAGCTGCAGTTCTGGATAGACATTTAAGGTTAGCATTTTAATGCTAAACCGTGCAGATAATTGCCTTGTAATTTATTTGAAGTATTTTTTTAATTGTCTATCTGTAATGACATGAACAAAGTCAGAGTTTAGCTAAGTAAAGAAGATGCAACAAACAGACATGAAAAATGTCTAATTTTGAGCGATTAGTTCAATTAGAAAGGGATTAAAATGAGTTTTGTTAACAGTTGATTATCTACTCAATTCTGCTTAGTTTTAAAAGTGTTTTTTTTTGTATGGAAAATAAAAAAACAACAACAATCAGTCTAAAAATGTATTAGTAAGTTTTAGTCATCATAAACCCAACTATATTGATGGTCTCTGGCCTTTAGCAACAAGCACAGCATCTGCTGAAACATCCCTGCTTAAAACTAAACTCCTTACCTGTCAAAACAACCTCTACTAAAAATGAAACTCTACGATCTGGCTGGTTTTTAAAAAAAATTACTCGAAGAAATGCTAAAACTTTTAAGAATTGATGGCTTTAGGGAAGTGGTTCAGTGTGTTTGTGATCAATCTTACGAACGGAGTTTGCCACAGTTTCTGAGTTTTTTTGCATCAATTTATTCTCCATGCAGTGCCAATGTACATGATTAACAGCGAATTCCTAAGGTAGGCAAAGGGAACTGGAGGAAACACAGACCAAATTAGAAAGATTACTTTTTTTTGTCAGGTTTGTTCATATTTAGTTGTACATCACGGACACATGATGTCAAATGTATAAATATATTTTAAATTTTAGCTTCTTTTTTTTTAATCTTTGCACCCTTTAACTTTTAATACTGTCTAGGTTAAATATTTTACATACTGCCACGTTTTCAAAGAACATTTGATCGATTTGGCATATTCTTTGATTTTGTTTTTTTATGTTTGGTATGTCTTCTGTGCTCTATTTCCCCTGTATTTTATTATTTATTTGCTGCTATATTCATTCATCCGTGTTCTCTGGCTGTCAAAAATAAAAGTAGTAGTAAATACTCAGCAAAACCTAGAAAGAAATATGATTTTCATATAGAAGACCATCAGTTTTACCTGGGTTAAGCTGTTGACCTTTTCATTTAGGCAAGAGCACTAATAGTCCTTCATTGTGTGGACAATGGAAGCTTCATATATGAATCTATTTTTTCTAACCAGTGATCATTTGTCATAGCACATTTATCAATTTCTTGTCAATGCAAAATAGGAGGTAGCAGGGGACATGGTCGCCCTGCCAATGTTGACAGGGCAATGTAGCGTGAGGAAGGTGAAAGCTTACCGTCAGTGCATGTTCTGCTAATGAAACACCTGTTTGTCTAGTGAGGAAGGTGAAGGTGTTCTGCTAATGAAACACCTGTTTGTCTGACTTCAAGAAACTTGAAGCATAAAAATAACTACAAAATAAGATTACCCAGGCAAAAAACAAGTTCAGAGCCAAGGTTAATCACAGTATTCTGTACGTGATGTATTTTAGTCCGGGGTCAGGGTCCAGTGGTCATGGCGACTGCTTCAGGGAGGTTTAGCTGCAGCTTCTGCCAGATCTAAAGGCATCAATAGCGATCTGTCTCCTGGACTCCTTCCAAAATCCTTCTCAAGAGCCTGGCAGGAATCCTAACAACTTTATATTGTTTGAACTTGAGGTGAACTACAAGCTGAAGTGTAACTTTTGCCCTGAGGAGATGTATAGTGGCAGCAACAGTGAATGTGAACAACCAGACTGACTGTTGGGTTTACAGTGTGAGGTCAGAGTTGCTGGAACTCTGCCTCCGGCAGGTGCTGAACTCAGCGCATTAGTCATGCTGATATGTTGATGTGGACATAAGAGTTATAGAGTGTTCCAGACCTTATGTTCCTGTCGTTGAAGAGTTGTAGGGACGTTAAATACTTTCCTAAAGGTGTTTCTCACTGACATTTAGGTTAGTGTACGATGTCAATGAAAAGAAAAATCCATACTTGTCGTCGGTGGTAAGTACTGTTTAATGGGTGGATAGTACTGGAGTACTTAGACATAGTACTGGAGCTTAGATTAGATTAGAACTATGGGTAGCTTGATACAACTTTTTCATATCTGATACCGATACTGCAACTTAGAGCATCTGTTGATACTAATATCAATCCGATACTGTCTTCTCTCCTCTAATGTGCCGCGGACTGCCATTGCTGAGGTGATATTGTCGGAAATTAAGGAACAGTACATGTATACATCCACTGCTACTCCCTAGACACAGTTGATGGGTCACATTCAGAGGACAAGTCTTCTAGTCTTGGTTTCATATGTGTGTGTATATCTACAATGTACGGCTGTCAATCGTGATTAGTTGGGATAAAAATCATCATTCGTAAATCTGGAAAAAAATCTGTGTATTGCTGGAATAGATAGACACATAACAGCAGGTAGATGGAGTTATTTGTTACTAATCCAAATGACCTTGATGAATCAAAGCTCCCATTGTGTTCAAATAATTATATATGTGTGTATATGTTTCAGCCTTGTAGTCAAGCAAGGATAAGTGGGTGGATATCAAAAAATTGGCTTGATATAATTAATACAAAATTAATCAAAAACATAAAAGATGTCAATGAATCTTGTCAGCAACTCTCAATTTTTCCAGGTTTTTAAAGTAAGGGGAAAATATCCTCTTTGTTTTTAAAGTAAGGGGAAAATATCCTCACATTAACGCTGCCGTATTGATTTGTTAGCTCTGAGCCGCCATCATTAGATTCCTCTCCACTCTGTGTAAAGTTTGTTTTTGGAAAAACTCTCCTCATTCCGTATATAAAACGAAATGTGTGAAACAGTGAATGAAACGCAGAGCAGGCACAGTACGAACCGGCTCTCATCAAGAAGAGCAAGTGTTTAGGAAACCAGACTGACAATCCACTTTCCCGCCTCATTCGCTTCATTGATTTTCTTAATAAAGAAAACTGATTTACAGAGCATCGCTGGAACAACAACCAGGTTCTGCTCCCTCACAGATCTAGGTTATTTGGCTTAAGCTCAGAGCGAAAGAATGTGAAAATCTAGGGGAGAGAAATAAGATCCAGCTGCACATCTGACCAGGCAAACACATAGAAGTCACGGAGCAGAGATGGAGAACCATTAAACGGGCCTGAAAAGAACCACTGTTACTGCCGTGACCCTGTGAGCTAAAGCAAAACAGATTGAAATGATAAGGTTGGCTGCCACACGTAGCCACAGATTCACTAGATGTGTTTTCATCTGTAATGTAGCGTTAAATTGTGGCTTTGAATCGAGGGCACCTCGATTCCACCAGGATGAAAATCGATAACTGCGTTTATATAACATTGTGATTAACAATTAATATTACGGCTGAGCATGTTTCTTGATCTAATATTTATAGAGTCTTTGAGCTGTAACAGCTGTCACTAGAGAATCAGAATTCAGCCAGACCTCTGAGGTTTTATAAAGATTAGCAAAAAAGCAGCTGAGGCAAAAGATAATTAGAACAGCCTGTTCTTGGACAACAGAGCTGCATTTAATTTACCTTCTGTTTAAGAGTGCACTCTTCTTTTGGATAGAAACCTTTATGACCCAATAAAACCAGTTTGTTCAGTATAAACTGAAACAAAACAATGATATTGTCATTTTCTCCCATTGTGTGTGTTTGGGATCAGGTTACATCGAGGAAGCCTGCATCATCCCCTGTCCTTCAGACTGTAAACTGAGTGAATGGTCCAACTGGTCACGCTGCAGCAAATCCTGTGGCAGTGGGGTCAAGGTTCGCTCAAAGTGGCTTAGAGAGAAACCCTACAATGGTGGACGACCGTGTCCTAAACTGGACCACATCAACCAGGTAGGGACAGAATGAAGATACCTTATGCACATCCATCCATCTATCTATCTATCTATCTGACTGTCTGTCTGTCTGTCTGTCTGTCTATCTATCTGTCTATCTGTCTATCTTTCTGTCTATCTGTCTCTCTGTCTATCTATCTATCTGTCTGTCTGTCTGTCAGTCTGTCTGTCTATCTATCTATCTGTCTGTCTATCTATCTGTCTGTCTATCTATCTGTCTGTTTATCTATCTGTCTGTCTGTCTGTCTATCTATCTATCTGTCTGTCTATCTATCTTTCTGTCTATCTATCTGTCTGTCTGTCTATCTATCTGTCTGTCTATCTATCTTTCTGTCTATCTATCTGTCTGTCTGTCTGTCTGTCTGTCTGTCTTTCTATCTATCTATCTGTCTATCTATCTATCTGTCTATCTATCTATCTGTCTGTCTATCTATCTATCTGTCTGTCTATCTATCTATCTGTCTATCTATCTATCTGTCTGTCTGTCTGTCTGTCTGTCTGTCTATCTATCTGTCTGTCTGTCTATCTATCTGTCTGTCTGTCTATCTATCTGTCTATCTGTCTATCTATCTTTCTATCTATCTGTCTGTCTGTCTAATGTGTGATAAAGCTAGAATTATGCTCTGTTTGACATTAATATTAAGTTTTTGTTTGTTATGTTAATGTCAATCAGAGAAAACCATCATTAGTGTGGACAGGTTGGCATTATTTCAATGTTGCAGTGGCAATGGCTGGAGAGAAGCACCAGAGTGTCATAGCAGTCATAGCAGTTGAATATTTTCATGTTAGTGATATTGTGTCCCCCAAGTGTCGATCCTCCGGCGTACGTGGTTGCACGTAGGTATTTTTTCCCACCCAAGGTTTGTCTGACAAGATCCTCCTGAAGCACAGCATTGATTACAGTCTGTCTCTGTATGAACAGTTGGCATCTGCTCATTAATCCATCTGTCTCTCTTTAATCCACACGCCGGCACCCGCTGCACACCATTCACCGCTACAGGCTCAGGTAAGAACTGCTTCCCTCTGCCGTTCCTCATGTTGGACGCAGATGTTGAGTGTCACTAAATGTCAGTGTGTCACAGACAGATTGATGTACACTATGGCAGATGGGAGTTTTATTTAGACTGGCATCATTTAGAGGAAGAGCCCATGCGCTGCAGATAGTCTAGTTTTAGTTTAACAGCGTTAAAGCTGTGGGTTATTTTAAAAACAGTGGACCTTTTATTTTAATGTTGGTTTGGTTGACACTTAGGTATATGAAGTCTTTTTTTTACTTCAAATTAGTGTAAGGATCTGCACATGTACTCGTTTCTTTTGTAATTCCTGTGATGAACCCCCTGGTATTTTACTTCAAATTAGTGAAAGGATCTGCACACGTACTAGTTTTTTTTTGTAATTCCTGTGATGAACCCCCTGTGTTTCCTTCAGGTGTACGAGGTGGTCCCGTGTCAGAGCGACTGTAATCAGTACGTGTGGGTGGCCGAGCCATGGAGTGTGTGGAAAGTCAGCAATGTGGATTTGAAAGAGAACTGTGGGGAAGGAGTCCAGACCAGAAAAGTCAGGTAAAAATGCTAACTCTTGTACGAGTTTGATATTAAAGCAAAGGCAACAAATGACCCCCATTAGAATTCATTAGAGTCTAGAGTCTACCCAGATCTACTTTCTAGGAATCCCATGGTGGAATCAATGGTTGTAAGTAGATCTGGATCTAAATCCCATCAATGGTTGTAAGTAGATCTGGATCTACCAGTATAAAATAATTATAATTATTTGGTTTATATGAGCAAATATATATATTTTCAATGTATGTTGATCCCCTTGTCATTTGAGTAGCAGCGCAGAAGACAGGTTTGTTAAACAATTCAGATTACAACAGCTTACAATAAAAACCTTTTCGCGTCTACTCCACCAATCATGCTAGCGCAGAAGACAGAAGACAGGTTACAGATTACAACAGCTTACAATAAAAAGCTTTTCGCGTCTACTCCACCAATCATGCAGATGCATGCTAAACACCATCGACGGCCCCTCGGAATCAGTGGAGGATTACCTCTGTGACCCTGAGGAGATGCCACTGGGGGCGAGAGAGAGCCGACTACCCTGCCCCGAAGACTGTGTCCTGAATGACTGGGGACCCTGGAGCCGCTGCAGCCTGGTGAGACCCGAACCCAGATTAGAACATATAACAGCATCAGTGTGTATATACAGAAGCTGCAGACATGTGTGAAGCCCTCATATTTTTTTCATTCTGAGAGGCTCATGGAATTCAAAGCAGAAGATGCTGTGTGTTATTCTGAGTTGACTCCATGCACGGTATATTTGTGCATGAGGGAGGAGGTGCATATGTGTGTGTGAATGGACAAAGGTTTTTTTTCAGGTTGGTTCTTGTCCATGAAAGAAGAGGTAAAGAAGTGAGATATATATGCATTACACACAGAGAGGCAGAGCTTATGCAGTACGTCACCTATATAGCACCCTACTGTCAGTTCTCACAGAGAGATGAATCATCATCTATGAATAAAAAAAATGAAGTCAGACTGATACACAGACGGCAAATAAATATTACTTTGCCGTTGTGGCAACAACAATAAAAGACAATAAAAACAAAGAAGTTGGAATATTTTTGATCTATGGTAAGATACACAGGGCTGACAGGAAATAACTTCATAAATGTCAAGTCCGCTGGTGCTGATAGTAAACATGAGTGGATTTATGATTCGAATCCAACCCTGTAATCAACCCAGACTCTTTACTATTCACTGAGTAATATGAAGAATTTGCATATTTACAATTGAAAGTGACAATTGAGGGTTTTTTTTTCCCCACTGAGGTAAATCTGGATTTCCTACACTTGCATCACAAAATAACTACGGCTACAATTTATAAATGCTTTTCAAACAATGCTGGTAACGTAGTATTGTCATTGATCATTGTCTCATCCTCATCGCTTTTACCAAGAAAGCTAAACCAAGAGCTGCCGCTAAAGGTTTCTATTTACGAAATAATGACGTCTTGTTTATGATGATAACAAATGCTAAGATGGGGTAGAAACAGACCGCTGATGATAATAAATGCTAAGATGGGGTAGAAACAGACCAAACTGACTCTAACTGACTATATTCAATAGTCTGTTGGTTTATTTTCCACTGAAGTGATACTTGGGTTTTGTCAGTGAAATAACAAGTAATACGGGGGTCGGCTTACGTCAGAGTTTTTTTCCGATGCAACGTAACTCGATTTCTGAAGTCTGAACTCACATACTGTACATAAGTACCTGTGTCATTCACTGATGCAACATCATAATGTAGGACATAAAAAAGCAAAAGAAAGCGAACGTAGCACAATCCAATGTACAGTGAAACCTCGAGATACGAGCATAATCCGTTCCAGGACCGTATCTTGAATAATTTTTTCCCATAAGAAATAACAGGAAAAAAATGAATCCGTTCCGGCCTTCTAAAAACTATAGTATATAAGGATTCCTGTCATATAAAATAAAATGTGGTTTTAATTATGAGTTCTTACCTTCGAGACAGACGATACAGTAGAGGCTGATGGCGGAATGTGTGTGAGGAGGAGGGAGGGAGGAAGGGAGGGAAGAGCTGGCCTCATCACTATTAGAAGATTAGAAAAATAGAATGCACAAAATAGAGAAGTAGCGAATACATGAAGTGAACGGCGTGGGCTGCTCCGAGTGCTCTGCCACCTAGCATCGGCTTCTGTAAGCGTGCTAGTATCTCAAATCTTTACTTGTATCTTGAAGCAAAAATGTGCTCGTATCTGGAGGTTCCACTGGATGTAAAAATATGTGAATGTAAACAAAGCCGTCTTAGGTCGAGGACGTTGTAAACCGAGGACCCCCTGTATATTGTTAAAAAAAACAGGGTATAGAAATGTTATGGATCTGCCCATTCTCCTTTATCACAGGTATTTAGTGTAACTCAGTGTTCAGTTGCAATGTGGCAGCCTGACCACAGCTAATTTAAGGCTGAATAACTGTAGCAGTACTCCCATTTATATCCTGGTCACTGCAGCAAAAACACACTTAAGGACTGGCTATGGCTCAGAAGAGGAAACACATTAAACCTTTGCTGTGTCGTGTGTGATCACTGCCGCAGTTCCACACCTACCGTAGTGGCTGCTGCACCCACATCTCACTTGAACGTTTTGTTCCCCATGTTCTTTGAACTCTGAAACCTCTGAGTCATGGTAAAAAACATTGTTCTAAACGTTTTGGTTTCTCACGCTGTGCTCCCAGCACCACGGCGCCCATTGTTAATCACATGTCATTCTTTTCCAAAATGCTTGACACACACTTTTTGCACTTCCACTCTCAACATGGAGGCTGCTGCAGTGGCACCAACCAGGCCTCTCACATGTTTTATTCATCTCGTCAGTGATGGAGTTTTTCTAAAGTCTGTCATTTTCCCCTTCGGTGCACTTTTGTGTGAACAGTGGCTCAAATGAATGTGGTGGTTTGCAATTCCTGCAAAATATTAGCCCTGTTATTTCCCAATGGGAAGAAAATCTAATTCTAAATGCCAGGAATCTCCAGGAAGACCGTCTTTATAACAGACTGAATTCAGGTTCAATAAAGTTCACAACATTTCAGCAGTAGGAAAACGAGCAAAATACAACAAGTGAATAAAAGCATCAGTGACAGAATGTACTATTCATTGAAAAAATCCCAAGTCTGTAAGTATTGATGGCTTGTCTTTCTGTGTGTTCCAGCCCTGTACCCGAACCAATAATCGAGTTCGGACGGCGTACATCCTCCGGTCACCCAGTGTCGGGAGGCTGTGTCCGGCCACCACAGACGGAGAGCCCTGCAGCCTGAACCTCAACTGTTTCAACTACTTCTACAACATCACTGGTAAGGGAAATGGTGTAGAGTTCATAATCTAATAATAATACACACATACTACTGCCATGCAGCACCAATGTTACCAGTGTTAATTAAAAAAAGCCCATATGTATAATTTAGAAAAAATGTTTTTTTACTTTGTTTGATCCAATAATCCTGTATAATAAAACAGTGAAAATGAGTACAAATAATTAATTAACAAACAACTTTTTTTTTAAATCCTTAAGATGAAATTGTTATTGACATCCAGTTGCAGGCCAGATTTTAGGGGGGTTAATGAACCAGGAGTTTGAAAACCCTGCAATATAGTAAAAATAAAAACAATTCTGCTATGGTTTTAACACATTTGCCGTTACCAAAGTAAACCTAATCTTGTTTTTAAAAAGTGATGCCTGCAACAGACTGCACAAATTTGGGCAGCGAAAAAGTCTTAGATAAATCATTAGATAAATGTCTTGCCTTTCCGATAAATTTGGGCAGTGAAAAAGTCGGAATCATTAGATAAATGTCTTGCCTTTCCATTTAAAAACAATATTGTTCAGCACAAGTTAGCAAAGACATTTAATAATATTGTAGAAAGTTTCAGGGAAATCTTCAGGGTACTGTTCAATGAGCGTGACCATACAGAAATATATTTTAAAGTGAAAGATTAAAAAAAAAAGGATCCTAGAAGAGTATGCGCACGTCCTGCGTCTCAGATATCCAATGCGTATCTTCTAA
This sequence comes from Cynoglossus semilaevis, assembly GCF_000523025.1. NCBI lineage: Eukaryota > Metazoa > Chordata > Actinopteri > Pleuronectiformes > Cynoglossidae > Cynoglossus > Cynoglossus semilaevis. The sequence continues at coordinate 21,635,633 of NC_024319.1, forward strand.
TTTGTTAACATGCGTGCCTTTATAAAAAGAAATATTTGATGCTAACAAATATGTCTTTAGGCTTTGTCTTGTCTTTGTCTTCAGGCAGTGGATTTACACCCTATCTGACCCCCTATTTTATTAAAGTGTGTGTGTGTGTGTGAGTCATTTGGCAGGGTTAATGAGCTGAGGCAAACTCACAGTATATGACAAGTACAAGTCGTGCTCCTCAATCTGCTGAGTCAGTGCCACTGCCTGAATTCATAGTCCCGTCACGTTCATCTACAGAGATCTATTCTGATATGTTGCCGAAGGGGAAAAAAGTTTCGGTTCTTGTCAGCAAAGACACTGTTGATTTATTCTGTAGTAGTTCAATACGCCTTGTCAGAGACCTGTCTGTGAAATAATATCTATTTTATATGTAAATAAGGATGTCTCTGTGTGTCCCGGGACACATTTCTTATCCTCACATGAAGCTTAGACATGGAAAATGGTAAAAGGGACAGTTCGGTATATTTTCTTCGTTGAAGTCTTTTGTATGAGACATTGTACTGTACTAGCCTCTGGCACACATGGCACAAAAATCTTGTTTTAGCAACTAACAACAGTCTCACCTGATGAAAACCATACCTGCTGATGACTGTAATACCTGATAACATAGTTGTTTTAGTTATTTTACCTATCATTTTCTATGGTAAAATCAACCCCTAAGGTCACAGAGAAAGTGTAATTTTGCATAATGCCATAATGTACACGGGGTACTCGGTTTACGACGTCCTGGACAAATTGTGATCGCCAGATATTAAGAAAGTCATGTTCCATCATTGTGAAGTACGCTGTTGAAAGAAAATATGCACGGGAACCAGTTGGCGAACTCAACGCTATATATGATAGGGCTTTGTTTACATTCAGTGGTTGTACGCCATACATCGGGATTTGCCACATTCGCTTTCTTTCGTTTGTGTTGGGGTTTTTTGAGGAACTTTTTTGCCCTTCATTATGGCTCCCAAATTGTGAATAAGGTTCACAGTCAACAGTTAAATGTTGCTGCATGTATGATTGTAAAGTAGAGATAGCTTAATCCGATTTGTAGGATTGGTATTGGTCCAATTTTTGTCAAAATGTCAGGATTGGAAAAAAAAAACAACCATAGCCTGTATGATCCAATACCTAAGCCCAAATGCTAATCCTAATTTTGTGCAATGTCGTGAACACTATCGCCTCGGCAACGCCAGCCTGCAGGATGCTGCAGGAGAAAAGAAGGTATCAGATTGATATCAGTATTGGCGGATAGTCCAAATTGCAGTATCGGTATTGGACATGAAATCGTTTTATCGAGCTGTCACAACATATAAGTTGATCTGCATGTTGTGTTCTGTCTAGGATTTGTCTCAGACGACCCCAACTGTAACCCTCCTGTGTTTACCAAGGCTTGCATCTGTCAAGGAAGACTCACTGGTTTGACTCTTACAGCGTAGGGCTCAGCAGCTGCAAGTCTAAATCATTGTTTTCAGTCAGAGGAGGGTTGTAGTTGTTTGTGGCTTAGTGCATGAATATGTAATAAAGTAGGTTGTTGAATAAGATTTGAACAAAGCCTGTTGAGGAGTCAGTGGAAGCAGTACTAGCCAACCTTGGTTGGCCTGTATTTTTTGTTGTTGTTGCATGTACTCCATGTCAGAGTACGCTTAACGATGCTCAGTGTTCAGACTGTGGTTGTTGTGGGCCTCATTATATATAATTGCTTCATAAAGAGTGTGATTTAATGCAGGGGGACTGTCTGCGTTGCTAACACTAACAGGCCTCTGTGGTATTCATATTCGTACTCTTGGTCCACTCCTCTGTGGGTTTTATGACCATTCAAGGCCCGCATGGCAAACATTGATACCTTTTGTTTGTTTTTTATTTTTTACAGACTGGAGCACGTGTCAGTTAAGTCCCAACGCCGTATGTGGGAGTGGCATCAAGACCCGGATGCTGGATTGTGTTCGCAGCGACGGCAAATCAGTGGATTTAAAATTCTGCAATGAGGTAAGTGGTGAAAAAGTCGCTCTTCCTCATCATCATTTTCTTTTACTCTACATTGGGATGAATGAGACCTCAGGTCAATGACTACAAAATTTGTGTTATTTTGGTCCTAACTAAACAAGTGATTTGAGAAAGTTAGGGTTCTTTTGAGGAGTTTGGAGTGCAGCTTTAAATGAGCTGTGTTCAGCCCCCTGCTGGCTGCTGTGTGCCAAGAAGAGGCAGTGAAAATGGTTACGAGTGGAGAGATATTTTTATCCCATTGTGACCTATTCCAAATAGAAACTACTGTTGGCTGCTGTGGTTGAAATTATATACCTCTTTTCTAGTCCTTTGCGGAAATTTGTGATTGTAGCTGGAAGAGGCACCGTTTCGACAGATCCTCTACTGCCTCTAATGGAGAGTTTATGTCGCGAAGAAAATTTAAAAAATTAAAACACTTCAAATCAATAATTATATTGATTATATTATAAAAACGTATGGTTGGAGAAAACAGTCTTACCAAACTGCGTTTGTCCTCATGGAATGTTACTAGACTTTGAAAACCAGATGATCTAATCTTTAAATTTCTTTAATTTCTTCTTAAAGTCCTTGAATGTCTGAGTCTGCAGCGGTGGTTTGTCTTAATGACTTAATTACCTCATTTATTACCGCCTTATTGAATCCACACTCTGCTCTTAGTCCCAGGGCACCATCAAAAATTCACAAGCCTCACCATTGTTTCCGTTCCTACGGGCTGAGGCTATGACTCATTCATAATTCGTCCGTGCCTCCTGTAACGGTAGCCGTTGTACATGTGATGTCATAGCTCAGCCCAAATACTTATTTTGAGACACTCTTCCACATAAAAACATTTGTGTGTGTGCCAGAACATCTGACAGCAGCTTCAGTGTTCTGCGTTTTTTATAACTTGGAGGTTAAGCTGCTGTGATCGACGTGAATGTTATTCTGACTGTTGTGAAGAACTCAATGTTGACACATTAGTCAATTATTCTCCCATTTTTGTGAATGTGCTGCAGTTGAACCTGGAGAGAAAATGGCAGATGAACGTCTCCTGTGTGGTGGAGTGTCCCGTCAACTGTCAGCTGTCAGAGTGGTCATCCTGGTCCGAGTGTTTACAGACCTGCGGGCTGGAGGGTGAGAAAATGACATTTCTATTGTTGATCACATTCCTTTTTCTTTTCTCTAGGAAATAAAAAAACATTTTTGATGGCACAGTCTAGGTTTATTTTAGATTTTTATCAACTGTTTTTTGTGAACTCTTTTTAAAAGATCTTTTACTACTCATGGATTAAATCAAGGTTATCCTCCCACTTGGGGAATTTAGGAATTATTTATGATTTAGTCCAACAATTTTATATTCCTTTTAGTTATTTTGGATAATGTTTGTTTGTTTTTGGTTTATCTTTATCCTTGGGTAATAGGGCCTAGACATTTCTTTAACACATTTTTGTTATTTCTGCGATATATTTTGCAACTTTTAAAAAGTTTTTAAAAGAGGGGGGGGTGGCTTGGTGGTTAAGGAAAAGGATTTGGGTTCCGAAGGTTTCAGGTTTTCTCTAGGAAATAAAAAAACATTTTTGGCTTGGTGGCTTGGTGGTTAAGGAAGAGGATTTGGGTTCCGAAGGTTTCAGGTTCAAGTCCACCAGCTGCAAAGTTAGTTAGTGAGCATGGCACCGTCCCCGCACGTTGTTCCCCGGATGCTTAAGCCGCCCCCCCCGTTCATTTTGGTGATGGGTAAAATGCAGAGGTCACATTGTGTCACGGTGTGTGCAGTGGTGTGCTGTGTCACAATGACAAAGTAGTTCACTTCCAACAAAAGGAAAAACCAAATACCGATATCCAGGTGACCTCCCTTGACCTACCATCATCACCTTCTTCAAGATGAAGCTTTGGTCTACATTTGTCTTTCTTTCCCCCAAGAAATATTTTGTTCTGTTTTTCTGTGAAAGCAAATACATAAACATGAGTAGATACAGCAGGAGTGCATTGCTGCACAATCCAGTTGCGCATGTATGAATATAAAACAGTAAGAACCTGGATGAGCCTTTGTGAAGCCTTAAAATACATTTGCACAGACTGGTTTGTCCCAGATCTTTGAAGTATAAAAGGTTTTTTTTTACATCTACAGTTTTGTATCTGTCTCTTCAAACCAAAGAACCGCCGAATTGTGGTCCTTTTCTCTTTGGAAGGATGATGCATTTATTTAAGATAAAGACGTTACAGTGTTTCTCAGTGATCGGTGAAATGCATCTCTCTTTTTTTTCTGGTTGTTGTTTTTTGGACGGTAGCATCAGTACATCCTGGTCCTCCTCAGGGCAGAACTTTGAAGGAGAAGCATCACAGCGCATTTGGCAAATCACAAGGAATAAGATGAAAGTTTAAGAAGGGCTGAAGGAAGAAGAAGGATCTTATTTGATGTTGATGTTTTTTTTTTTTGTCAATGTGTAGGTTGTGCTTTGGTGGAAACACAGGCTAAGATTATAAAAGTTCCAGTGTGGGAAGCGTGGTTTATGTCCTAAATGTTTACAGACATCTTTAATTTGTTCAGGCCTCATTTTTGAGTTGTTGCTTTTCTTCTAACTAATTTTACATTCAAAGTCATTATTCTCTACACAGGCACAGAAATGTTCCATGATTCAGTCATTACAAAGAAATAAAGTTACAAACACATTTACTGACTATATTAAAGTTAGCCCAAAAACAACTCAGTTTGAAGGCTAATAACGGGGAGGTTTAATAAGTAGATAAGCAAAACAGTTACAAAAAATAGCTAAAGGTGGAATCATATCGCATATCTGTCATTAAAACAATGCTAACAAGAGAATAAAAGCGAGAAAATAAAATTATTTTATTGAAGGTACAATTTAACAAAAGAGTTCTTTGAAAACATTTGAATACAAAGAGCTTGCATATTTAAATGTGTGTATGTTTAATATACTGTACGTCTGTTGTTTTTATTTAGTTTTTCTCTGCTAAATTGATTCACCAGTCAGTGACAGCGTGTTGATTTTCACTGTATTTCAAAGAGACTCAGATGATGGATGTGAATGAAAACGCCATTTCAGTCAAGTGTGGCGATCAGGACCAAGCCGCGTTAAGTGTTGTATTTCAGACTGTTTAGTATAAAAGCTCTGTTCCCTGCACTCAAGTGCTGTGTGCTGAGGAAAATTAATTTAGAGTGTTGAAAGCAACCATGCATCTTTGGAAATGAGTTGTTTACAGGGGGAAAGCGCTGGGTGGTTAAACCACAGCGGTCACTGCATGTGTCTGATGTGTTTGAATTTGTTTCATTCTGAGGGGAAAAAACATCCATTTTACACCCCAGATAATTATAACCTAATGAACAAATACAAATGTCTCAGCACAGAAACAAAGTTTGATCATTTGTATTCTCTCCTGCTGGTGAGACGCGGGAGCCCTGGTTTCACTCTGAGTCCGCTGTAAATCCACAACCTCGAACGAAAACAGGAAATAAAAAAGCCGTGTGCATTTGTGCTTCCTTTTAAGGTAAGATGTGGCGTCGTCGCTCGGTGGTCCAGGCCTCTCAGGGTGATGGCCGACCCTGTCCCTCTCAGATGCAGCAGTGGAAGCCCTGCCCGGTCCGGCCGTGCTACCGTTGGCAGTACAGCCTCTGGTCTGAGTGTCGGGTGGAGGTGAGTCAATAAGCCATCACAGTAGACCTTACTGAAGAGCTGTTAAATATTAACTACAGCATCGACTGCGTGTCAGCCAGAAGAAATGCGGCCTGGACACGTCCAAGTCTGCGCTGAGCTTAAATCAATGCTCTGAAGAGTCGGAGCCAAAACATGGATTTTGGATGACTAAAATCGCTGCATCAGGCTCAAAATAATGGAGTGCTTAGTATTGATGAACAACCTTGTTGGCTGTGAGAGATGGGCCGTAAAAGTCTACATGATGCACTTTACAGCTTACACATTACTGCCAGCTTCGTGTCTTTTCGTACTCCTTTAGCTGCTGTTTTCTATTGTGTGTTGTGTGTAAGGAAACAATTGTGAGAATGTGCTTGACAGGAACCTGATGTCAGTGGTAGAATGGTTTTTGAAAGGTAACTTTTCTGGTCTCCTTACTGCCCTCTGGTCAGAGTGTGGTGTGTGGACACGGCCTGCGTTACAGAAACCTGTCCTGCTTTGTGTCAGACGGCTCTGATGAAGACAGGCTCAGCCTAGTGGATGAGGAGCTGTGCAGCAGCCTGGAGCTCGCCGTGGACGGTGACAAGAAGATCACACTCAAGGAGGCCTGCACTCTTCCCTGCCCAGGTGAGAATTATTGAAAAATATATTCTAGTCCAAATGCTGAACGGACTCCAAACTATTGTGATCTGTGTTGACTCCAGATCACTGTACAAAGGTTTGGGTCAAGCTATTCTTATAATATTTTAATGTCAACTTCTGGGCAATATTAGGAATAAATATATGCCTGCTAATGTATTAATTTGTTAATCCACATTTAGACTAGTCTACTTTGAAATTTCATTATCTGCTGCACAATAGTCAAAAACTCAAAAGGCTCAATGCAACTTTATCATTTCCGACACTGAAACTGCAACTTCAATCAATCTGATACTTTCTTTTCTCCGTTAATGTTTATGGCATGTCATTGCAATATTTGAGTTTAGGTATCGCATCAAATCAGATTTGTTTTTCAATGTTTGATCCTTTGACCTTAGAATATTGAGTCTACAGACTATAAGTCTCTCTGGAGTATAAGTTGTGAGTCTACGAACTATAAGTCTCTCTGGAGTATAAGTTGCACCAGCCAAAAAATAAAAAAAGTGCGGCTTACAAGAGTAGCAGATACTGGTACACAAGCCTAGAGTGTCAGTGGTATACAGTGGTAAACATGTAAAATGATATATTTTGATATAAGTCGTAAACCCAGCCAAAGGATGGAAAAAAGTGTGACTTATAGTTTGGAAAATATGGCTTTTTTTTTTTTTTTTTGCGCCATTTAGGTAAAACCTACAAAATAAGTCCTGACTTCTGTGTCTGACTTCATTAGCCCTGGAGGACTTTTGGAGTCTGGATTTGGAGTCAGATTTGAAAAAAGAAATGTGACTAAAGGCAGCAGATGAAATATCTTTCCTTTGTTCAAAAAATCTTTACATCATTTTCAGATATTTGCCAAGGTGCTGCATGTTTGTTGATGGCCTGTGTGTCTCAGGTTTACTAAAAGGCAAACACTTGCCTGCCACACAACAAACAAAGGCAGCAACAAACGTTTTGCTTTTTTTGGTCTAGATAGATATCCTGTTGTTCATCTTAGCTCCAGATCTCTTTGAATTCAACAAAGAAGTAAAGAGAGAGGAAAAAAACAAAAAACAAACTTCCCAGATTACTGATTGTAGCAGAGCAGCTTTGGTGGGACCACAGGGCTAAACAGTCAGACCCATCTGTATTTCCATCTATATCAGGAAGCAGCCACTAAAAGGCTTATGCTATATTATCTCTCACAATACTCTCTGTGTCCGTTCATATCCTCTGAAAGTGTAGAAGCTCACCTGAAGGCAGGATAAATGGACTGCATTAAGGCAGGAGCTCTGAGAAGCTGCTCTGCTTCATGTAAATTAAATTTACTAAGAGCCTGTTTTTTTTTATTATAGAACAACAGAGAATGAACTGTCTTCAGCCGAAGTAGTGTGTGGTCTAAAGTGTATCACACACTCTAATTTGCAGAGAGTAGTGGATACAGGGTTTCCAATGGTGTCCATAGCAAAAAGTGTTTTTTAGTAAGGTTTGCAGAAGTAGACGGTAACAAAGGGTGACGACTGTTATATCTTTAAACTGTATATAAAATATACTGTATTTTTCCTCAAGAACCCATATAGCAGTAGTATGAAAAAGTTTGGGCACCCCTGATCATTTTCAAGATTTTCCTTTATGGCTCGTTGGTTGTTCAGAACAGCAATTTCAATTAAATATATCATATAGCAAACAAATGCTGTGATATTTAAGAAGTGAAATGAAGTTTATAGGATTTACAGAAAGTGTGCAATAATTACTTAAACAAAAGTAGGCAGGTGCATAAATTTGGGCACCCCAACAGTAAAATGACATTAGTATTTAGTAGATCCTCCTTTTGCAGAAATAACAGCTTCTAAACGCTTCCTATAGCTTCCAATGAGGGTCTGGATTCTGGTTGAAGGTATTTTTGACCATTCTTCTTTACAAAACATCTCCAGTTCAGTCAGGTTTGATGCTTTCCGAGCATGGACAGCCCGCTTTAAAACAGACCACAGATTTTCAATGATATTCTGGTCTGGGGACTGAGATGGCCATTCCAGAACATTGTACTTGTTCCTCTGCATGAATGGTTTGGTAGAATTTGAGCAGTGTTTAGGATCGTTGTCTTTTATTATTTATTATTGCACACTTCCTATAAACTTCCTATAAACTTTTTCAATTTCACTTCTTAAATATCACTGTGT
>NC_024319.1:21644111-21661131 GCF_000523025.1 Cynoglossus semilaevis
TCTTCCGAACAACCAATGATACATGGAAAATCTTGAAAATGATCAGGGGTGCCCAAACTTTTTAATACCACTGTATAAACAGAGTACAATTTTCTACTTGTGGTATGCTAGTAATTGTAGGACAGCGAGATGCAATATTAAAACTGACAGTCAGTCAATAGAGAAAATCCTTGGTGGCTTCATATTACCAAAGAACTAGTCAAACCTTAAAATAATGGTCAATCGATCCTTTCCCCTCAAAATCGATGAAACGTTCTGAATGACATGTACTTTAGCTACGGCTAAATGTTATAGCTACGTAGTCATAGCTGAGAAACTACAAAAGTAATGAGGCCTGCAATTACTTCCGTAACAACAAAGGGGGGCGTATGCTTTCACAGACACAAGGTTTTTTTTTTAAAGGCGCAGGTAGATGGCGTAGCCTGCTAGCACTACGCAATTTAACTGCATTGGAAAGAGCTTAGCTGATGTTTCCACAAAACGTGTCCACCTCTTGTTTATTAAAGGTGTTTCTGTCCAAGATAGAGCTATGTAAACTTACATTTTATTGTAGGAAAAAATAATTATATTCACATATAATAATGTACGTGTACTTCTTAGCATGAAAACAAATGGGAAAAACATGGACTTATTGATATTCATTGGTAATTATGTTATGACTGTACTGGTCCGGCCCACTTGACATCTAATCAGGCTGTATGTGGCCACTAAATCAAAATGAGTTTGACACCCTGGTCTACACTTTTATATAAAAAGAAAAATGGATAATAATATCAGCAGAGTAATGTTTCTACTGGGCTTCCTTTAGCCAACATGAATCGTAGTGGGTTTTTTCGAGGTACGCTTCAGGGCAGGATCATCGGTGTCAGGAACTGTTTTCTGTTTTATCATCAAACACAAAAGCTCTTTTTAGACCACCTGCTCTCCAGGTGTAGTCACATGAAAGCACTGGTCTCTGCCATCAATTTATTCCACCTGTACGACTGAGAGACACAGAAGCAATATGAATATACACACACACACACACACACACACACTGATGAATGGAGAAATAGACATAAAACAACAGAGGATAGAGGCTTACATCAATAATGGGCTGTGTGTGAGGCAGATAACAAAAGTCCTCCGAGGCGTCGAAACAGATGAGGTTCGCCGAGACTCAACCCTTGGAATAATAGTAATAATCTGCTGAGCTGTAAATGAAAAGTCAATTTCACACGCTGATTTAAACACTTCATATGTCTAAAGATAACTGGGCTCAGAGCAAACCTGTGAAACCAAGGGAGAAGATTTAATTATATAACCAGCGACAGTGGAAAATGATATTTATCGTTGGCTGAAATATTCACTTCACTCACAGTATACGGTGACAAGTAATCCAATTCCTCCTCATGCTTAAAGATATTGGCTCCCTTATAGCTTCTAAAGCTAATGGTGTGTATATGATAAGGATCCATACTACACTCATACACAACAACACTTCAAAATGGTCACACATACAACAGATGTCTGGCTCAGTGTGAAGTCAGAATAAAAACCCAAATCACTTACTGTAATGAAACATTCATCATGTGCAGGTCAGTGATGATTCAACGCTGCCAGGTTTGAGGCTAGGTGTCCTGCTGAGGTTACTCATGTTGAAAATGTCAGCACACACATGGCTCCTTGACAAGCTCCGGGTACTTCTTACGTCAGCTGCAGATTTACCACATACTGTATATTCAGGTGCTGTGGTTATCTGCCATGTTAACTCTTTCTAGGTCCTGGACCAAACTCCATAAAGAAAATTCACATTCTAGGCTCACAGTAAAACAGCTGCAATTTAGACGAATAATATTTTAAAGTGACCTGGTGATATTTCTCAATGTTTTCTTTTGAGCAAAACTATTTAAGCAAGTACGGTAATTTGTCAATTAGGCAAATTGAACTCAACTTGATGGATGGATGGATGGATGAATGGATAGATGGATGGATGGATAGATAGGTAGATAGATTATTAGGGGTTGTGCAAAATGCTAAAGCTCCAAAACTACATCCTTAATAACTCATTACAAACAATAGTTTCTGTTTCATGCCCATGCTTCTAAATCACTTACAGGATAATCGTTATAAAATTATTGTGAGAATATTCGACTAGTATGTTTTGCTGTAATTTGTGTCCTTATTAGTATGTTTTGCTGTAATTTGTGTCCTACTCCTGTCTCATGACCTACGAACCGGCGCTGCGACCAAGGGTTAGAGACCCCTGATGTATACAACATTTTTAGTAAAATGACATCTTCATGATTGAAAATATAATCCTCAGGGTTGATAGGTTAGATTTTTTTTTTTCACACAGCAACATGTTCTGTTTCTCCTCCATCACAGGTGATTGTTACCTGATGGAATGGTCTGACTGGAGTCCTTGTGCCAGCATCTGCATCAAAGGATCTGACATGGACTTTGGTGCTGTTCAAGCTCGTTCCCGAGCCGTTCTGGCCCAGGAGCCAGAAAACCTCCAGCTGTGTCCAGACCAGGCCTGGGAGTCTCAGTCCTGCACTGGTGAGTCCTGCCCTTCTTCCACGACAGTCTTGAGATTTAGACATATACATTTCAGAGAGGTGAGAAATGTTTTCATGTCGAGGATGGTGGAAAGGTGAGGTTCAGTTGGATTGCAGGCAGAGGAACATGACAGACGGTTTGACAGTACATCTAAGGACTAACACAGGAAGATAATAGGATTCAGGGTCGTACCTTCAGGCCAGTTAGTCTACCATCTGTTTGAGCTGTCACATTAGAAGTGTCAGAGGAAACAGAAGAACCAGCACAAGAAAAATATGATGAGACTCAGGAGAGAGATATTTTTAGTGGGGAAAAAAAAAGATGTATTTTTTTGCTGCCAGGCGACAAAATCTTGGCCGCAGGATTAAGTATGACATTGGAGGTTGACATCAAAGGGCCATGAGGTTTCACCTGGACAGTGGCGGATACACTTGTAAACAGAGGTGAAATAAGTACTAAAAAAAAAAGTAAAAGTATCTTTACATTGCTTAAATTTTATTCAAGTAGAAGTAGAGTAATAGTACTCATCTAAAAATCTAGTCGAGTAAACGTAAAACATTTTTATTTTAAAATTAACTTTGAGTAAAAGTTACTTAGTCAACTTATCAATTCAAATACAAATACTTTGTGACAACTATGAATGTTGGATGCTGTTTAACTACCTGACTACGGCATGAGGTGCCTCCCCCATATTTATTTATTTATTTATTACAGTTCTAACTTTTAAAAATTATATTACAGTGTGAGGGAGAGTGTCGGACATTATCTTTAATGGTTGTTTACTTGAAAATGTCTTCACACCACTGCTCCAATTATTTTTCTTATATTGGGAATCCTTGGATTCTTTTGTACTGTTTATCTTAGTGAGACAGCTTTGAAAACATTAAAAAAAAAAAAAAAAAAAAAAGCTTAAAATTCACCCACTCAAATTTCTCTAAGGATTTTGCTATGGTTTCATGAGCGCATTACAACCTTCATCTTCCAACCAAGAAAGACTGACGTATAGAGAGTAGAAAACTGTATTTTTATGATATTATAGATGTGATTTATATTTTATGAGATGAGTCTTTTGGTAAGTGGATGAAGTAAAAGAGTCAGGCTCCACTGTAGCTCCAACGGAAATGGCAGAGCACTTAGAGAAGTCGGTGAAGTCTGATACTCTCTAATGTAATATCGCCTTTAACAATTCCTCAATAAACTCCACCTATCCCTTTAAGCAAAGGCCCTAAAACATACATCCTACTTCTGCTTAATGGCACAAGTACTCAGGTGAAAGATGCAAAACCTGAACTGCGTTGGCATCTTTGGTGGTGATTTTTTTTTCTCTTTAGACACAACTCAACAACAATGCAACAATGATCTTTTCCTGTTCTCCTTAACTTCCATCTCTCCCACCCTTTTCTTCTGATGTCGTAAACATCATGAGAGCAGCCATCATCAGCATGACCTGGATACACTGCATCACCGAGACAAGTGCAGGAAAAGTTAAAGGAAGGCAGGGAAAGGGGATGCAGACGGAGAAACTGAAGCAGGAGTCGGGGGAGTGAAGTAGTTTAATTTAGTCACTATAGAGTCACTATAAGAAAAAAAAGAAAGAAACAAGATATTCCTCTAGTGACACCATTTGAATTTCTTGAGGGATTTTAAAGTTTACTATAAAATATTGAGTTGTTGAGTTGTCACTGAAAATGTTACAAAAGTCATAGTTAAAATAAAGTAAAACTAAAATTGGAAGGAATGGAGAAAAAAGGACAATTATTATAAAGTATACTTAAAATAACTGAATATAGAGTTTAAAAAATGTCACATATAACCAAAGAATGGCTTTGATTTAGTCAATATGAAGAATCCAAATATTGTCTAAATAGTTCACTGACAAAACAGTTTGATTAAACAGCTCAGAAAATATTTTTATGTAGTATGTACTTATATAGTATTTACTTCAGCGGTTCCCAAACCTTTTTGGCTTTTTTTTTGCTGAGCTTTTAATTTTAAATGTTTATTTACGAATTTATTGTGTGGCGAAAAAAAAATCCTCGCACACTCCCTACTGGCAGGTCGTAGACACCTTTGGCAATACCAGATCTACTGCAAAGTAGAGCTGCTTTTATCCAAGTGAATAAAATGTCCTAACAGACCATAAAGGTATTTTCAAACAGAAATTTCGACTCACAATAAACCTGTCCATGTGCCACTGCTGCCCCCGGAGGCCTTACTTAGAACCAGCCTGCAGTGAGTGTTGTCTTTGAAGAAGGTTAAACATTTAAAAGAGTGAACAGAAAAAGGAATGAGTCCACAGGGAAATCCAGGCTTTTACTACCCTGATGGAAATATTGATAAAATCATAAAAGCACTTATAAAAAGTCATTAAGAAAAAAAAAGCTCTTAGTGCAGATGGAGACGTTGAACTGGACCTCAGCGAGGAGACACTGTGATAATGATGTGATATAAAAAGACAGCAGCTGATTATTAGAAAGCATAACTCAGCAGCTGCTTTGTTCATCTGTCACTGCTGGTATTAATGAGGCTCCCAGTTGCTGTTTCACAAACTATGCATGTTTTTCGTTGTTTTTTGCCTGCAGGGGGCGACTGTTACGAGTACAAGTGGCTGATCAGCGTTGACCCGAACTCCAGCCGTCCTCTGATCTGGTGTCAGCGCTCAGATGGACTCAACGTCACAGGCAAGACGTGGACGTCATAGTAGATTAGTTTGTCAGTTATTGAGTTATAAAGATGTTATATCTTTTGCTTTGTCTAATTTTAGCTAATAATTTGTGTTTGGCTGCATTTCCTCACTATTTACTCTGTATTTCTGAATAATTGTTAGAATATTGGCCTACATTTACAAATTATGGTTCCCGTGTTACTTTTTAGCATTTTGCCTTAAGCTACTGTGCATGTAGCTATCCTTACAGTACTTTTTATATATTTAAATCACTTGTTAAACCTCCACGCTAAAAACAACAGATCTAGCTAATTTTAGCTAATTAGCCTAGCTATTTAATTTTCTTTTTTTTAATCTTCCACCCAAAACCATGTGACCAGGATTCAAAAACGTAACTATAGAACAAAAGTTATTTGGACGTGAAAGGCAAATTAGCAAAATAAGTTAAAAATCTGTGCATTTTCTTAGTGACTGACAGAATGATCCACGTCTAGGTAATAGTGCTAAGGGTTTCACATGAGGCTGACAAGAACAATCAGCTTAGTATTTAGTCATTTCTTAAATATTTGACAAAGGGGAAACCCTCTTTCCGTCACTCTGCAGGAGTCGTCTCTGATTTAGTTTAGTGTGAATATTTTACCTGCTTCTCTAAAAAGGAGCCGACAGATCAACTGGGGCCACAGAGAGCCTTCTCTACTCTGTCTACTATGATATACTGTGTTGACATATATTTTAAATAGGGCTCTCTGATGTTAACTTTTTGCCGATATCCGATATGCTGATAGTGTCCAAACACTTACTTTCCGATATAGCAGGGCAGTAGTCACTAAGGTGATTGGTTAAATCAGTTTTTTTCCATTATTTTCTGCCATGCCCCCCCTAGAGGACAGAAGTTTTTACTCCCCATTTATTTATCTGTACAAACCCTGATTGTTAAAATAGATTAATAAAATAAGCTGCAATGCTCTCATCTAGTGGCTTTCACTTACACATGCAGCTGTTTTCCCCCAAAACTATTTTAGGGCACACCTCACTTGGTAAATCCAGGCATTGAGTGATCGGGTTTTCATTATTGAAGGGAATACCAATAACGGTTTTTACAGATATTACATAATAATGCTAATATCAGGCCGATAATAATGGTTAGCTATTAGATATGATTGGACATCCCTAATTTTAAACAGCCAACAGCTGCCTTTTTATTACAAGATGGTTGTGTGGGGAAAATTCCACTTACAACCTAATTTTATAGCTGTTTATTCATTTCTAAATTGTGAAGCAGAGGTGTTGATGGCAGCTGCATTTACGTAGGAATTTACACCAGCCTGTCAGAGATACACAGTGTTATTGCACAGTGTTCTGTAAAAAGAAAAAAAAAATCATTACTATAATAAGCCCTGTTTCCTTGTTGAAAGCAGCCTGATTTTCTCTACAATTAAATGTCAGCACACTGTTACACAAACATTAGGGACAAGCCCTGGCTTCAAAGGCTGCATGGGTTCATTAACAAAATAATAATAAAAAAAACGCAACAACACTAAAATTAGGCTAATTACTCTCTGAAAAAAAACAACCACACTAAAATTAGGCTAATTACTCTCTGTGATTGTTGCTGAGGTCCTGAAACAGAATTTGAAAGTAGCTTGAGTGAGGACCACCGCACAAGACCTGAGATCATTTTAATGTACAGTAGAATATATACATAGAACCGCTGACCTAGAGGTTTATTGACTATTGTTAATAGCTTCGACTCCAACGCAAAAGTATTTTTCACAAGGATGAGGATGATATCGATGATGATGATGAAGGTTATTACGCTGAATAGTTTATTAAGGATAAAGACAATGCGGACTACCATAGCACGGTAGTACTGTAGGATCATGTGATAATATTAATAATGATGTTGACAAAAGTCAAAATGATTATGATGATGATGATTAATAAAGAAGGCATTTCCTGAAAATAATGAGGAGGGAGGAGATATTGGTGACAAATAATAATAATAACAGTGGCTACAGTGATGATCATTGGAGCAGCCCCTGAGCCATGGGTACAGTAGCAGGCTTGTGATAGCAGAGTTGACAGTTTGAATTTACATTCATCACACCGATGGTTTAAAATGACATTTCAATGTGTGAACTAATGTGTAAAAATGTCTTAGAAGGGTCTTCTTTGTCAGTGTGGATGATAATGATTATGATTATAATGAGCAGACCATGGTAATGACAGTGAGAATGAGGATGATTATAATGGGGATAATAATCATGATAAAGACGTCTATAACCACGTTCGTTGTCTTATCTTCCTCCGTAGGAGGCTGCCTTCCCATCAACCCTCTGGCAACCAATGGTTCCTGTGACCCTCCGTGTCTCATGCCCAAGTCCTTCTGCAGTGAGGTAAGGTCATCTTACCGATTCACAAGAAAACAAATAAAATAAAAGAATGGTGAGACTTACTGAGAGTGCAGGTTTTGGAATATGGCTGAATGACATATTCGGAAATCGCACTGACACACAAACATACTTTGCGGACAGAATTGAATTTAAAACCCGGCAGAGAATGAAATGGTGGCATTATGGAGATGTGAAAGCTATTTCTCTGAAGTGTCACTCATCCGTCCGGCAGCAGAGTGGAGGATATAAAATCGGTTTGTCCAGCAAATGCAACAAACAAACAAACAAAGACACTCTAGGTGGTCAAATCTTCTCACTTCACTTCATTCCTTCAATCAATTGTAGTTTTGAGCAGTAGCAGCTGCTTCTGTTAGCTGACTGTTCAGACACTTTATAACCACAGAATAAACAGGTTTGATTCCTCTAGAGAAAATACATTTAAAAGGACAGTGAAGAGATTATAACGTTTCATAACTTGTATTCAGTATTAAAAAATTATCATCCAGGTTAAGTTGATGTTATTCCTGGTACCATTACCTATGAGGAAATACATTTTATGTTTCTTTGTTTGTTTTTCAGTTTTTCCCTAATATTCTTATTGGTCCTGGTCCTGGAATTACTTTTTTTATTTTTGGCAGAGGATCTTATCATAAAAACACACAGTGCCTGATTCAGCTCTTAGTTCTTGGTATTTCTGTTACTTGTTTAAAGGAAGTTATATATAATGCAGACAATTAAAAAAAAAAAAAAGCTCCAAAGCTGAAGTAAATGTTAAAATTTCCAGATAAATGTGGTTCAACAAATCGGTTGCTTCACTTTTTCTCTTCCACTCCACCTGAAGCGGCTGCTCATGTTAAACGTTGTTGCACACTGCCCTCTGCAGGCTGGCGATTGCATCTGTGAGGAAGGATTCACAGAAGTGCTGTCACCCCTGGGTCTCCTGGATCAGTGTGCCCCCATTCCAGTGCTGGAGATCCCCACAGAGGGGGACAGGAAGGGGGACGTGAAGACCAGCCGAGCTATTAATCCCACCCAACCTGGAACTGTTCAACCTGGGAGAGCGGGACGCTCCTGGTACTTACAGCCATATGGACCAGGTGAGAATACTTTACGCTGTGTACCAGTCATGGTGAGTTAAAACGATCTTTATACATATATATGTATTGTATTTAATGAAGGAGCCATAAAACAGCTGATTTAATTCTAATTTATTTATTTTTAAAAACTGGTGGTGTCTTTATTGTCAAGAATTAATTTAAAAAAACTGGTGGTGTCTTTATTGTCAAGTGGAGACAAGAGAGACAGCAGTCCATTACAAATGAATTACAAGTAACAGAAAGCTAAATATAGCACAGAGCTCCACTGTCATGTTGAAACCTGGTTATTTTTGCCCTAAATTGTGTTACAATTTGAATGATCTGCGTGTCTAGCAGCAGCCATAGATAAAGGACAGTTTCTGCCGCAGATTTAGGTACTGTAACTGCTTTCACTAAACTGTCATGAATGGAAGCTAACCCTGCTTTCGTTTTTTTTTTTTCACTTCTCCAACTTTTTCTAATATTATTCTCACTAATGTTTAGTTATAAAATGTTTCAATAACCAGTCCTCTATTAGCATTTCAGAACAAAGTCCTTTACCTTACACCTGAGGAAGTGACCAATACCAAATAATATTAAAACCACACCGAATGCAAATGAACGGAAACACTGACCAGCTTCCTCCCACTCCTCCTCCTCCTCCTCCTGCTCAAACTCCTCTGCAGATGGGAAGCTGAAGATTTGGGTGTACGGTGTAGCAGCTGGAGCCTTTGTGCTCCTCATATTCATAGTGTCTATGATATACCTAGCTTGGTGAGTGCACCACTTTAATGTGCCCCACGTCTGTGACATGTGATCATCTCCTTCATTAATCAAATCCACCCCCGCCCTTTATTTTTCCCTGTCACAATTTGAAGTCCAACTCACCCTCCCCTCCTCATGATGTTTGTCTTATTTTTTATATATTTTCTTTCCCCTTTTGCCTTATTCATGCCATGTGAGAGCAGCAGCTCCTGTGCGAAGCTGCATCGTTCTCTTAAAGCACAAGAGTCTGAAGCCAACGGGATGTGGGCCTGTGTGGGTCATAACAGCCAGCAGGTGGCGTTCACCTGTCCTGAGTGTCAGGAACAGGCACAAAAAAACAACAACAGCAGCGGCAGCAGTGACTGATGAGGGTGTGGAGGGTTTTTACTGCCTTTTTACCCCGCCCTCCTCACCCCACAGACCCTGACCCCCTCACCTGTGACTGCTCTGAACAGTGTCACATGACCTGCCTTAATAACTTCACCAAAGTGTCGCAGCAGGTGAGATGGAGAAGACCAGCTCGTCCTGTAGAAATTAGTGTGGGTAGAAAAGTAGACGTGGCATTGTTGACTTCTCAAAGACAGCGACATGCTCGTACCAGACTGGAGAAACTTCAAGACATTTAAGACATATGTACGGTAATCTATTGAGGGATTTACTTACATACATTTTAGTGCAGTTGATGGTGTTTAATTTTTTGATCAAACACTGCACCCGTGTGGACACAGAGAGAAAGGCAACACCATTTACATTGTCCACACACCACCATCATCCTCATTATAGTTCATTATGTCATTTATACTTTTTTGTTTCCTTTTCAGTTTCCTTTTTTTTTACCTCTGAAAAGTCATTGCGTTCTTAAAGACTTTTTTTTTTCAAATTTGTTTTAATTAACCGCTCACAAACAAGCACTGCTTGCTGACGCATGTTTGTCTTCTTATGTTCCCTTTAGTTATGTGTGTGCTTGTGTTTGTGTTTGAGAACTTTATCTAGTTTTATCTCTAGACCCGGAGTCCCCAACACTCACCAGTGCGTAGGTCATTTGGTACCTGGCCGCAGCGGGACACAGGGAAAAATGTATTTCAGTTTTACCAATTTACTTCATTACAAAATAATCCAGTCATATCCCTTTACTGTTTTTATTCAAAGATAATCTGACAATGTTTCAAAACAACAGGTCATTCAGACTCTGATACTAACAGAAGAAAGTCTAAAAGAGGTTTGATTTTGAAAATGTAATAATCCCTTAACAATGGTATTACCAGTTCACAAAAATGGCAGACTAGTCCTTGGTACAAAAAGGTTGGGGACCACTGGTCTAGACTGTTTGTGTTCATATAAGAATGGACGGTAATTATATCTGTTATTTCTTGTTTTGATAGAAGCACGACTCTTAGAAAGAAAAAGTAGAGTGAACTAGAGAGGCTCATATATAGTTTGTAATATAGAACAGCAGAGGTGAAGTATGTTTATATTAAGTATATCTAAATAAAAATCGAATTCAGTTTGAAGTAAGAATTTGAAGTGCAGTATAATATGGCATAACATGTTTCTGAAAGAAGAAAGATTGTATAATATATAAAGGTAAATAAATATGTAAAAAATAAAGGTAAGGCTTGCAAAAGAAAATCACAGTGGAATTTAAAAAAAAATCTAGTTTGAATTTATCAGAACATTTTCATTAATTTACACAGTAAGTTGAAAGTAAGTTTTCTATATTTTTTTTTACAGCAAAAAGCCAAAAAGACCTCAGAGACAGAGACAACAAAATAACCGGCTGAAGCCTCTGACTCTGGCCTATGATGGAGACACTGACATGTAAACGTCCAGAGGACGCTTGAATGACGACCTCACCATCACCAGGAGGACGAACAAACACCTCGACATCCTCATGTTTGTCTCCTGTCAAGGACACGATGTCACAGAGTGGAGACAGAGAGTCACTGGTGAAGTTAGACTCCAGTACAAAAAAGAAAAAACAACAACAACAACTCCTCTTTTCTAACCTTAAGTGATACTCCTTCCGTTTGTTAAAGCCTTTATGTCCTGCTCATGGCTGGGTTTCTGTCCAACCAGGGAAACCGAACAGTCAGAGTCACATCATCAAGTGAGAGGTTTTACGATAAAAGTGCAATGAAGTTTTAAAGAGAAGTTGCTACTGCAGCTAGATACTGCCGAAGGTGGCATCAATGCTGCCATCTAGTGGCTTTCATCTGAAGGTGGCATCAATGCTGCCATCTTGTGGCTTTCCCATCTTGTTTTTCCCCAAAACTATTTTTAGGTCATATAACATTAGGCTAAACCCATGCATTTCGTTATTGGGTTTTCATTATCGGAGGAAAAACCGATAACAGATATTATATAATTATGCTAACATCGGGCCGTTTGTGAAGAAGCTTTAACAGAATTTACATGTGACGATGTGACATTGATTTATTGTTTTCTCCTGGTTTGACAGAAACAATGTTTCAATATTCTCACAAAATCAATTAGATCAGCTGAGTAGAGATTTTACTTTTCGCCCTCTGTTTATAAACTCTTTTTTTTTTTTAGTTTTTGTTGCTGAACAAAGAAAAAAGAGAAAAAGTAGCTAAAGTCTTAGGAAGGACTGACTGTTCCCACGTTTGCCAAAAGTCACTGCAGAAGGAGAAAAGACGGATGAGGGGGTTCGAGAGAGTGAGAAGAAAATCTGCGTTAAAAAGGTTTGGACTCATATTCTGCAAACAGAGGATCTGAATCTAATCTCATTTACAGTCTTAAACTACAGGAGGCTTTCCTTCTCCTCTGTCTTTCTTCGTTTTTTTCTTTTCTTTTTTTGGCTTGATTTCGAGGCTCACAGGCTGCAGGAGTTTCTGGGATGAACTGCTCAGTGATCACCTGATCTGATCAGATCCTCAGCACCTGTCTGACTCCACACGTCTTTGTTTTATCGCACTATATTAGTGCAGCATGAGATGCACACGTGACTTCTGCCTTTTTATTGCCATTAAATGTTCGAATCACTGCCTCTTAGACAAGAGAGAAAAACAGAGCAGCTCAGTATTTCAAGGACAAAATAGGTCACTTATTATGACCCTTTACTGGCCCACAAGTAGACTTCACATTTGGTCCAGATTTATGGAAAAAAAAATAGAACTGACCCAGATAAGCCCCTATGTTGAAAAAACAGGCTTCCAAAACTAGTCTTTTTTAAAAAAAAAACAATGTAGCCCACATGGACCAGATACATACAGTATGCAAACAGACTGGGTCTACACATTTATGTTGTATGATTTAATCCTGGCCAAAAGACACTTCTGTTAGTTACTTTATTGGAATGTAGAACACATTATGAGTTAATAACTGGGCCAAACGACTTCATTATAGAAAATAATTTTTCAAATGTCTCCAAATCTTCACCATAGGAGTGACTTTTAGTATAAACTGTGATGGAATGTCTTTATTTCAAGACTGTGGTTTTATAATTATATTTTTTTTTTCCATGAGTTTGGTCTTAAGCAGGGGTGTCAAACATATGGCCCGTGGGTCAAAACCGGCCCGCGAGGGTGTTCAAAACCGGCCTGCTTGATGATTTTTGAAAACAAAAAAAATACATAAACACTGTTGTTCAGGAGATTTTTTGAAAATTATATTTAATTAAAAATTATTAAATAATCATAAATATCTAATATACGTGTACGTCTTTGCCTGAAACTGGGGAAAACATGGAATGATTGTTATTTGTAGTTAATGATTGAACTGGTCCGCTCCTCTTGAAATCTAATTATGTAAGTATGCGGCCCATGAACCAATAGAAGTTTGACACCCCTGGTCTAAAGAGGTTTTTTTTTTTTTTTTCTGGTCTGGGATCTTCACTGTAAACAACACTGGTAGCATAGCATTGCTTCACTCTGTTTAAAAGGTGGTGGTAAGGTGGTAATTGTTTTATTTTTTCTATTTTTGATGTTCTTGTATGAAGTACTGAGTCTATTGGTTTTACTAACATTCAGACACTGGGTGCCCTGAAACATCAGTGGGAACAAAACCTACAAAAACTGAAGCCCTTTGACATTATTCTAAAATATTATCTTACCAAATATTACAAACTAGGCCTTGGTTTACAGCCACATCTCAAGTTAACTTTACATTGTCCTTTTTTCTTACTGAGTGTTAAAACTCCTTTATTCAATAAAACAAGGAAATCTGAAAGTATTAGACAAGTAGGGCTTCATACCTATGACGCAGTAATGGGGTCACATTGGGAATGAAAAAAAAAAGTTTGAGATTAGAATTATGCATTTACTGTATGTGAAAAAAGTTGTAAATTTATGAAAAATGATCAAAGTTCAAGTCAAAATATGAGTATAAACAGAAAAAGATGAGAAACTAGCCAGAACACTGGAGCCGACGGTGATGTGATGGTGATGATCTATTCTAGAAGAAGTAGTTTCTCCTTATCTGTGATCCCAATACTAAAGTTTAACTTCATAAGATTCTCTGTGTTTCTCATTCTGACAACATTATGGTTAAAGCTGTGTGCTTTTCTCTCGTCTGCCCCGAAATACATCATCACTGAAACTTAAAACGAGTAAACTTACAACTTCATTCTTGTAAATCTATTATTTTAGTCTTGTAAGCTTCTTTTTTCCCCCTCTATGTTCCTATAATTTAGGGATGTCCAATATTATTGGCTGACTGATAATATTGGCTGGTATTAGAGCAATATAGTAATATCTGTAAGATACGTGATTTCTTTCACAAAATGACATGTGCCCTAAAAATAGATTAACGCCCTGGCGACAGACCAGTCAAATATTGCCAGGCGCTCAATAGTATATAATATAATTTGGGAGGGGTGGGATGTGTGAAAAAATTTCTTACCCCTAGGGGGCGCATGGCTTTAACCCTTCACCTTATTGAGCAGGCGGCACTTAACTTCCTTAACCATCAGACCACCCCTGTCACTCTATATCAGTATTTGGACAATATTGGCATATTGGATATCGGCAAAAAGTTAATATTGAACATCCCTACTGTCATTCCATAATTTTAGACATTTTTTTCTATTCTCAGTGTGGCTCTAAGACTTCATCGTACATAAGATTACAGGTTTGTAAAATAGATGAAAAGTATTTTATATTGCTACGCTTTTTGTTGTTCGGGAAACCTAAAGTTCTACTTCGTCCCTGCTGGATGCCATATTTTCAGTGTTTTCAACTCAGCAATTGCAACATCTGTGACGTTTTGGTGAAAATACTGGACTTTAATTTGTCCGTAAAAAATTGTTTATTAACCATTGATCCGGATGAGATCTATTACCTTTTGTATCTGCAGGAGCCGGTTATTGAAACGCTAACGTTTTGACTTAAATAACAATCACCTCATGCATTAAAAGTTCTTTCTGCCTTACTGAGAGTAAGAGACAGAAAATGAATACTAACAGTCGTATGACTCAAATGAGCCTTAAAATGAACATTGACCACCACACAGTTCACACACTGTTGGCTTAACACAGAGTAATGAGGAAACGCCTGTGTTTAGGCTGTTCTTAATAGGAAAACCCTTCGTTCTTTAATCCTAGTATTGAAACCAATCTCTTAGATCCTCTGATTTTAGGCAAAATACTTAATATCCTAAACAGCAAAATACTGTACATCCAGAGCAAGGTTTTATTAGGCCTGCATGCAGTAATGATGTAGGGGCATTTAGAGGCCTAATCAGTGTAGCCAGACTGGAGGCCCCTTCTTTATCCTGGCTCTAATGTAGAGCTAGAATACAGTGGAATTCATTCCAAATACTGGGCCGGACAAGGTCATCAAGGTCAACGAGGGCAGAAGAGATTGACTTTGTGATATGATGTAGCCCACAAGCTTGGATTTCTGATGTGGATGTTGAAAGTTGATCTTTTCCCTCACTGGGCCAACATAACATAGCCCAAATTATGGATGCTTGCAGATCAGATGTGGGCCACCAGGGGCCTATACTTCAGTGCTAATGTACAAGTTAGCAAGGTAACAACGTTACTGTGTGGGATACACTAAAAATAACTGAAAATACAAATATATGTACGTAACATAAAAAAACTACTACGAGAACACGCCTACTCTGAGGTGGACGTCAAATTAAAAACTGGTGTAAGAAAGAAGTTTACCTTTTAATGTGGGGTTTGTATATAATGTTTTTTTGGGGGGGGGCCGCGGGGGTAAAATGAAAGTGTGTGTACATTAATTTTGTATGGCAGAGAAAATGTTTAGTTTGAGCGTGTGACATCTATGACTGTGGTTGTCATGATGAAGTGGCCTGCTGTGGAAAAAAGAAAACCCAATTGAAACGAGTCAGTTGTTTTTTGTACAGGTTGTGTTTATGTTCGAGAAGAGATGTTCAAAATAAATAGGACACAGTTGGTAACGTTCACGGACTGATGACACGTTTGTTAATTCATTTTCCGTGGTGGTGTTAATGCGGCGCTGACTGTTAGCTATCTTCTGTATCTAGTCCTGACTGTCTTATTTTTTTGTCAACAACTTTTCAACATTTAACTTTTAGTTCAATGAGATGTAGCTGTATCAGTCATCGTTACTATCTTTAACTGATTTGTAGGTTTATATTCAGTTACTTTTGCTGTTTGCTATCTTGTTTGACCATTTTTTTACCCTAACCAACAGCTACTGTTCTGTCATTTCATTGGCTGACAGGATGAATCATCACCAACCATCTTCCACTACTTTTAAACCTGCCATCTCCAGGTTCTTTCACTACATCCACAAATCTTCCTCTCTTCCCCCCATCTGAAAATATGCTCTTCTAAGATAGCGAGACGTTGTTATTGCAGCTAATGACCAGCAGATGGCAGCTTCTGATGAGACTTGGAAAAAAAAAAAGTTGCCTGTTAAAAGTCTTTTTGTGAGGTTTCTCCTCTGCTCTGCTCTGCTCTTGTCTTTCTCTCCTCTGTTTCTCCCCTGGTCCCTCCTCCTTTCTCCTCCTCCTGCTCCTCCTCTCTGATCCTCGGAGCAGCTCCATAAAAACCTTCTCTCTGCCGTGACACTCACATCCACAACCTCCATCCCACCTCCTCTTCTTCTCCCCTCTCCTGTCTGTCTCCTCCAAACTCACTCTCCCTCCTGAATGAAGTGGACAGGATTCTCCTCAGTTCTGACTCCGTCTCCTGAACTTCAGTGCACCTGATACCTGCTCAGGCTGGACCGGGGATTTCTCCCGTTTTTATTGGCGGCGTGACATGAGGAGACAGTTTCCACGCACAGACATGAAGACCAGATGTCTGTGGACGTCCGTGCTGATGCTGCTGCTGTTGTCCATCTTCTCTGTGGTGAGTCCATATTTCATGGTTATTTCCTTTTTTCCCCCTTCCCTTGTGTCCAATGATAAGTATTTTTAAAACTATCTGGTATGGGAACAGTCAGGGGGACGTCCACTAGGAGACATTTTTTTCACAAGCTGGAAGTAAAATGTGTAGCGTAAAAATGTATTTTTCACTGTTTGTCCGCCCCTTTCATTCATTGTCTTTGTCACTCAACTAATGCCCCCTTCTCACCCTGTCTGATCTTCTTGTCCTCCTTCATTACGTCCTTAAATCATCTCCC
>NC_024319.1:21661170-21672622 GCF_000523025.1 Cynoglossus semilaevis
TTCCGTCTCAGTCAGAGCCTTTGTCTTTTTTCCTTTTAATCCACTCGGTTCTGTTAAAGTTCCTGAACCCACTGAGGAATCGTCAGTTTCTAACAGCGTTGGTCTGACGTTGGTCACAGTCTCACATGTCTTGGTCTAGATCAGGGATGTCAAACTCATTCATAACAAGTCCAAGTCCCATGTTTATGGGGGGGGGTATTTGAATGAAATATTTGACAAAGCGTCACTAGCATGAAGTGTTTGTGGGTTCCCCAGTGGACCAGTTTTGGCCCGCGGGCCGTATGTTTGACACCCCGCTCTAGATCTTTCACAATTTTACCTGACTGTTCCTATAATGGTTGTGGTATTATACGGATTTATGGTTCTTGTATACTTTATTCTGTAATCCACTGGCAGAGGTAGTGCTAGAGGTAACAGGCTAGTTACCAGAAGATTGCAGGTTTGAATCCCGCCCTGGCTGTAGTGTGAAGCTCCAGAGTAAAATGCAGAGGTCACAAAAATTGTATTCTGATCCAGTATAAGACACACTTTGATGGTGATCTTGTCTCAGTCACAGTTCATAAAAATCTCTTGTCTTTATCCCTGTCTCAGTACTTTAGTCTTGTAGCAGTTTGGTGGACTGGATCCTGCCTTGGTTTAAATGCTGTCAAATTCATTTTAAAAGTCTTCGTCTCCTTCCATTGAACATCAGAACATAATGCACTCTGCCATCTCCGACGCCTGCCTTCGGGCAGTGCTCATGCCTCTGAATTAGTCACAGCGGCTCGCACTATTAAAAACGTACATTCATCTGAGACTGCTACAACTGTTGTTGCCTTCGTCTTCTTTGGTTTGAAGGCAGGAGGCGTTAGCAGGTGACGCTGTGTACGATTAAGAGAAAAAAGAAAAAAAAAGAGTTGAACCAGGTGAACCAGATAAATCAGGTCTGTATCTTTGTTCTGGTCAAAATGTCAGAACCTGCCGGCGGTCAGAAATGGAAATTTTCAGAAAGAATGTCCTCTCCTTATTATAGACAGATCTGTGTGTCACAAATGTAAGATATGACACAAGAGTAATAGAGGAATTAACTCAAATCTAACAGTACCTGTCACTCACTCGCTTTTTCCTTTATGAGTAATGTGGTTCTTTACAAAGGGAACAAAAGTTCTCCATCTGAGAGCGTCAACTGCGTCAGCGTATACTGAACACTTAGTTTTATGCATTTAATAGACGCTTTTGTGTTGTGTTTAAAGTGATTTACGCGAGGAGGATTAAGTATGTGATTCCACTGAGGCTCAAACCTAGGACCTTCTGCTTGTAAGGCAGGCAGCACTACACTAAGGAATCCAAAGATTAAAAAACAAAACAAAAAACGGCCCATTCATTTAAAAAAACCTAAACGTAGAGTGGATGTAGAACACACGTGTCAAACTCAGGCCTGGGGGCCAAATCTGGTCCGCAGTGTAATTATTTTTGGCCCATGAGATCATATCAAAGGTGTACTAGAGTTGGCCCACCAGAATATAGTCCCTATAATGACAGGATTTAGCAGCACACCACTGCACACAACCAAATGTGACCTCTGCTTTTAACCCATCACCAAATTGAACAGTCCACTTCCTTAACCACTGAGCCACCACTGGCCCGATTTGTAGTGTGGGCAGTGTATACGCATCTTGTGTTTTGTTGTTGTTGTTGGCCTGTGAAAAAAAGATTTACACTAAAAAGGAACTTGAAAGTGTAGAGATAAAGAGACGTAATAAGAAACAAATACCACTGATGTGTGACTTATTTCAAAGTGAATTTCTCATGTTTTTATAGTATTAAGCTTTGGTTGTTTGTTTTTTGATACGAAAAAATTCAACGTTACAGATCTGGAGAGAAGGGAAAACATGCACGATTGCCATCAATTTTTCAATAATTATTAAGTTTGGCACCCCTAATGTAGAATATATAAAAGCGAGCCAATGTAAATAAAGTTGGCCAAAACCAAATCGAACAAGTCGTCATTAAATCTGTGTTATAATTTTAGGATACAGAAAGATGTGAATGTAGTGAAATTAGCAGAAAAATATACTAACAACCTTTATTTGACACCTAAATAACATATAGAATAAAATATATATAAAATATAAGAACCTTTTTTTTGAAAATTGGTTCATATATTTTTAAAGTGTAAGTGCTTTAAAGGTCAGACAAAAATGTAATATGCCAACAGATACTGTGAGTTATGAAAGTTATCGAAAAAGTAAGAGCATATGAAGCTGAAATAAAGTCAAACACGAAACAAGAGACCCAAGAAAAGAGACTTAAGAAACATGGGCAAAAATGACGAGTAGCCAAGACATACAGAGTCAGACAAATTGTTTTTATTATTCAATAAGCTAAAATAATTGAAAAATACATAGAACAATGAGACATTTAGCTAGGGAATCAATTTAAACAGACAGGATGTTTTTGGTATTTTAACTGAATAATAATTTGAATAATTTGAACTGTATCAATTCCATATTTGGGAAATTCTTGCAGATCTGCAGACAAGGATTTCCCAAAAAGGGGATTGAAGTTCAAATTATTATTTAATTAATTAGGAATTAGTATTAGTATAAATACATTTTTTAGGTTATAGTATGTAGTTTTGATACAACTAACATTTTTCAACCCAATTATACACATGACACACATATACTAGTATTAGTAGTCAATAATTGAACACAAACTACATACAGTACAAGACCAAGGTACCATGGTATTTGTTGACTGAAGTACAATGCAACAGTTTTCTCAGCAAACGTAGACATTTGAAGCCATCGTAGACAGAAGCCAAACGTAACTTTTCAGATTCAAAGTTTAACAACAAGAGGCGAAGTTACCGCTTTAATGGAGTGATCGGGAAAAAAAAATGAGTAAAAATTGTAACTCTCATTCTGGAGGTCATGTGCAAATTCCTTATGCAACAGCTCCAACTGTAACATCCTGGTACTTACAGAGACACTCAGTGATGCTTTAATCTCTGCAGCAGCAGCAGAGAGAGTGAACCCTCAACCTTCAGACAAATCTGTCAACAAAGCAATCACTGCAAAATAAAAAAAAAGAAAATAAATTCCAATAAAGTTAATCCCTGCGCACACACACACACACACACACAGTCGCTCTCTCATCGACTCTAAAAAGTGCTGTGGCCTTAAAAAGCTCCTGCAGCGTTATCTCGCCTTCATTTGCATAAAGTGATGGAAGGAAGTCAATTACTATTAATTATTCTCTACAACTTAATTCCCATTATCAAATTGAATTCCATGTGTTGGAAAAGGAGGAAAAAAACAACCATAAAGTCAATTTCACAGGCGACTGAGCAGACTAATCATTTTACCACCACCACCAACAGCAGCTCCGCCCACAACACTTTCTTCTTCCTCTTCCTCAGCTCACTTCCTGCTTCAGATCAACAACCGGAACCTCTAGTTTCTTCCGAACTTTTAACATTTTCGGAATTTTTTCACTCCCTATATTCTGTAGGTAATTCTTCATCCAAACCAAACAATTGAATTTCCCTTTTTTAATGTATGTTTGTTTATTATTTTAAAGTGAATTACATGTTTTTCCACAGGTATGTAATATCATGGAAAATGATGTTTATTTGTACACAACTTATGTCATATTTTACAGATATGGTTCAGTATAGCCAAAAATAAGTGACTCCAACATATTAAAAATATAATCATAAACTCAGAATGTGCCTTCAAATGACCAGGAACTACCATATTTTTAATTGGAGGAGGAAAATTGGGAAAACTTTAAAATGACATCATTAGCTTAGCAGATAGCTGAGAAACATCCAATTAGCAGGTACATTAGAGAAACTTATTATATACCTACATTTTTAACCTCAAATAGCAAACTAATCTAGGCCCGCTAACATGGCCATGAATACTGTATAATACTGTATTATTATTATACCATATATTGTATGTATGTATATTATTATAATACTGTAAAATTAAAACATCTCCAGAAAGGCTTAGAAAAAGTTAAATGTTAGCCAAAATTAAAAAATTGCACATCATGTAACCTTTAAATCATGTGTCAAACCCAAGGCCCGCAGTTCAAATGTGGCCCGCCAAGTCATTGTGTGGGGCCCACGGGAGTTCAAAAAGTGTTTAATTGGTGGAAATGAATTTGACACCTCTGCTTTAAATTGTTTGAGGAAGCCTCACTGTTTCCAATTTGGTAACAAGATAGCTCAAAGAAAACAAATCATTGAAAAAAGCTAAGATGGATGGAGGGATGGATGGATAGATAATATCTGTTAAAGTGTGGCCAAGAAATGGTTAAAACCCATCAAATATTTTCAGTGTTTGCTCTGAAATTTTTAAAGGAGCAAGTTTTTATAATATTACCAAACAAATTCCAGTGTTTTGTTGTCATTTTAATTTCAGTGAGATGATCAATTTTGATTGAACAACATTTATTCACCAGGAAGCACTCAGCTCTACAAAGCTGATAACATTTTTTTTTATATATATAATTTCCCTCAGAGTGAGCAGTCACACGGTTCAGCTTTGCTTTAACGGGATGACGATCATAATTGTTTGCTGGTCGCTGCCTCCTCAGCTATTTCGCCCGCAGCTCCTTTAGCAGATTGACAAACCCGCGGGAACCTCACTAACTTATTTTGGCTGCCTTTGAACCAACTGGTGTGTGAAATAATATGATTATAGAGTTTAGTTTTTATCCTCTGGGTACGCTCCTCTTCCTCCTCCATCTTCTCCACGCTGGCCCCTCCGTGGTGGGCCCTGCGGTGAGTCCACGCCGCTGTTTACCCTGCTCACAGGTCACGCTCAAAATCTTCAGCTACTTCCTGCTCTTGCTGTGATTTTCACTGACACACTTTTTCATTTGTCATCATCAGCACTGATTCTCCCCCCTCCCTCAGGTAACACTTTGATATCACACAGCCCAAACAGTGAGCCGTCCCACCGTCTGAAGTTAGAGTCTGATGGTGCAGCAGCGGTGGCAGCAGATCAACTCGGTGTAAATCCACCACTGTGCTCAAGTTCAAAGTTTTGCCATTAGCATCTGGAAGCGTGCGTTGAAGACAAGTTTTGAGACTCCGCGCCCCCTTCACCACATGCAATATAAAAAGTATTTAAATGTCGTTTTAACAAAGTTAGACCTTTCGTTTGTTTTGTACAAGGTTTGTTGTATCTCAAATATTTTTTACCCATAAGAAATAACAGGAAAAATGAATCTGTTCCGGCCCTCTAAAAAAGGAAAGTAAAGTCCTAACAGAGAGGAAGTGTTCATTTTACTACAGATCTTGAATCTTGATGTAGTAGAACCTGGAGATACCAGCATAATCCGTTCCAGGACTGAGCTTGTAACTCAAGGTGCTCGTATCTCGAATATTTTTTACCCATAAGAAATAACAGGAAAAATGAATCTGTTCCGGCCCTCTAAAAAACTCCTTTATTAGTGGTAACAACAATGGAAAAAACATTTAATTGCTAGAGTTCTTACCTTTGAGATAGACGATACAGCAGCGGCTAATGGCAGTTGGCCTGTACGTAGACACTTGATTCCGTAGCGTACCTTACACGTACACTACGTAACTTACATAAACTCAGAATTAATTTAACTTAGCTTACGTATTTTTTTTTAACTTTTCTATTTTTTATTTTTTTGCTCTTTGATTTGTATTCTTTCTTTAGCGGGCACTACGCTCACGTTTATGCCTTTCTTCTTCTCGCTAGGACTCTTAGAGTCCTAAGAGAGTGGATGACTCATGGTAGATGCGTACAAAAGTTGACGAACACGTGAAGTGACCAAGTGAGGCGGCGTGGGCTGCTCGGCGACTTAGCGTTGGCGTCTGTAAGCGTCCTCGTATCTCAAATATTTCGTCGTATCTCAAAGCAAAAATGTGCTTGAAGCCTTGCTCGTATGTCGGGACGCTCGTATCTCATGGTGTTACTGTATTTTGTCAGACTGGCTATCCAAAATTTTAGCCTATTTTGGCAGAATCATATTCATTTTTGGACTATTTTCTTGCTAAAGTGTAACGCTTTCCAAATATTTTGTCAATATATTGACCTGTTGTGTTCATCCATTAGGGATTATTTTGCTGACTTTTAGCTTTCTGTCTTGCCTACCTCTGTATTAACACCAACAACGTCCTTCAATGCTGTTAAATTCCTTACTCCATACATCATTATATCATGTTCTTTGACTTGAGGGGTTTCGATGGAAAGAAAAACACTATAGAAATCTGGGTGTAACTGAGTGGCTTGGACTTGTAAATGGCGTAAAAATTGAATGAATTTATGTCTTAATATCAAAGGAGGAGCATTGTTATTTTAAATTTTAATCTAGACTCCCTTGAAATATTTTTGGTCTCTGAATGGAAGCAAGTAAAAATCCCTTATGAAATTTTGGAACGACATCATCAGCGTATTTGTTGGTTTGTTTGTTCCGATGCAATTAAAAACTATTTTAAGGGCAAACAGTTTGACTGCTATGTTTGCCGGTGCTGAATGTGTGGATGCTGCAGCGTCTCATCAAGATTTCTAAAGTGGCAGCACCCATCAAATCTCAGCCTCTCCCTTCTTCTTTTTTTTTTTTCTATTCTGACTCTGTTATTGAGCAGAAAAGTGTCGCATTCACAAATCCTCCCTCTTCACAGCAGTGGCAGCGGCAGCAGCAGCAGCAGCAGTCACTGCTGCAGCTCCAGGTAAATGAAAAGTGACACACACTTTCATTCTTCCTCACAGGGATTTTTTTTTTTTTTTTTTGTACGTCCAGTCTCAGCGCAGAGTCATCCTCCTCCTCCTCCGGTCTTTCTATTAAAGCTGGAATTTGTTGGCTGTTCCGAGGTCCAGACCATTGAATCTGTGCCGGCAGCCTTCCCTGGAGAAGTTGTTTATCTTCCTGTTTGAAAGAGGCGACGCCTGCGCCTTATCACACTCTCTCCACAGAGCAGATAGCATTTAAGTTTGTCCGACTGACTGACTATAAATATAAATACATGTCCCTCTCTCTCTCTCTCTCTCTTCCTCTCTCTCTCTTCCTCTCTCTCTCCCTCTCTCCCTCTCTACCGTACGTGCTAAAGGAACCGGTGTTGTGTGTTATCTGCTGAGAGATTCTCCCTAATAAACCGAACCAGGGAACAATGTAAACACAGTTAAATGAGATGGTTCAGTGGCGGGCGGGGTGTTTGTGGGGGGAGCCCTGCATAAAAGGCTGGAAAATTGCATAGAGAATAAAATCCCGCAGAGTCCACATCTTACATTGGCAAATTTTACCAATATTTATCCAGAAAATTGTCCTGAACAGAAGAGGTAAATTATGGATAGATGGTTGAAAATGTCAAAGTTACTCTAAAAACAGTCCAGAGTTCCGTTGTAGCCAGCGGACGACTAAAAGCTAGCATATTATCCATGTAAACTATTAAACAGTATTTAAGTTTGATTCCACCTTTTTTACTTTCCACTGTCCTCCGGTTTGCCAAAGAGGTTGCCAAAAGGTAGCGACTTAATGTTTGAATTCATCCAAAGATGAATAACCTAGACAAAACTGCAAGTTAACAAAAGGTACCGTAACATTGCACAAAAATTGAGTAGACAATAGTTAAATGCATGCTGTAGCTAAAAGTTAGCTATTTTTTCAAGACATTTATTGAAAATAAAGGTTAGCCCCAAGGTATACAGTTGTGCAGCGTTGTACGCTAACAGAGTGGTAACGTCATAATCTAGGACAGTGGTCACCGACCTTTTTGGAACTGAGAGCTACTTCAAGGGTACTTAGTAATACAAAGAGCTGTTTGATACAGACGTCCTGAACAATGTCATAATAATCAGGTCTGGGACATCCAATAGTAGACACTCTTCTTGTCATAGTCATTGCAGGTCCGCTTCACTCGTTAACTAGTTCCTGTGTGAAATTTGTTCGAGTGCCGTTTTTTGTTTCTTGATACATTTTTGGGAGATGGCATCGTATGTCGAAGACATTGAAAATCGAACATAACACAATGTGACGATGTATTCGTCCGCTCCACTCGCCAACTAGTTCCGCTATACGTTAGAATGATGGAACAAAACGTTCCTATTAATTCATATATAGCATATATTTACATATTACACATATACATATGTTACATATAATAAATTCATGGGAAATGGCAATGCTATAGTTCAAGGACGATGTAAACCGAGGATCCCCATATTAGCTCCAAGATTAAATGTTAGCCTTATGACAGCTAAATTATCCAAACATTAGCCGTAGAATGGACCAATATTGGCTAACAATAGTCACGTTTCCCAAGTGCCACTCTGTTCAAAGGTGATTTTGTCTTGCAGCTTTAACACTGTGTCACCGTGTTGTTACTTAACTGTGATGTAAAAACATTTTACAGCCTTTATTTAATCAATGACAGGATCAATAACAGGCTGCTTTGGCAATCAGTGACATTAGGTCAAATCTATTCATGCATTAAATCTTTTCAAATAATCCACCGCAGTGAAGGAAAACTGCATCGAGTTTTTTTTTTTTTTTTGCAGACACCCGTGTGTTTTATCTTTGATATTTAATTAAAAAAATCCAATATCTATGAGCCAATATCTGTTAAAGCCACAGTTATCAGAGTGTGACTGTTGACCTTTAGCTGCCGTGTTTGTTTTTCTCTCCATCCATTTCTTTAATCCAGCAGCAGCAGCACAAGAGGAAGCTCAGTGTCTTCTTCTCCTGCTGCTGCGCACACTTGTTTGTTGTGTTAAATCTTGTTCCTCTCAGCGTCTTCGCTCCTACTCCTTTGGGGTTTTTTTTTTCATGGCTTTAAACAGCTGCCTCTGATCTGCCTAATCTCCCCGGGGCTGGATTACAGGTTGGAGGGCTTTAATCTGACTGTGCAGCAGTGAGAACTAGCAGTGAACGTTCGTTATAATCCAAAGTGTGTCAGGTGATTTAGGGGAAACGCTAATTGCATGTCACAGTTTGGGCATCGAACATAAACGCGGCGTCAGACAGATTGAGTGTCAGCGACGAGGAGGAAGTTCGGATTTTTAAATCCTCAGGTTTTTTTTTTTCTTTTTAGTATTTTTTTATTACTCTTCTGTGTTTTCTCACTGGTCCGTGTCTGACCTTTCGCTGCTATATCGGCGTCGTTCCCTTGTGTGGCATCAATAAAATTTAATCCTGTCTAATTTTAACTTTCCAGTAAGAAACCAGGGAAGAAAGTACCATAAAAAGATTCCTGACACATGACAGTAGCAAATACAGTGATATAAAGGTACTTTTATCAAGTCACATTTGGGGTTTTTTTTTTGTTATTTTGGATGACTTTGACTTTTAATCATCCTCTGGAACAACTGAAAAATATTGGCTAGTGGTCACTGAGTTTATTGCATGTCTCTTAACCAGTCTCTTTGGTAAATGTAGTTTTGGTTGATTGATCTTTTTGACTATGTTTGCAAAAAAATGTTTTCTTCTCAGTGTTGCTTTCGACCATTTAACATACATCTGGGTTCACTTTTAGCTCATTTGGTTTAGCTTTTACTCAATATGTGGCTACTGTACTGTTTTTTGGTACATATTTTTATATTATTATTTGGACAATTTTTCTCCACTTGGATAATTCTGACAAATCTGATCTTGATGGAACCCATACTGACCCATAAATAGTAAATGATAGTATAAAAAAATTAAATTCCACTTATTTCTTCTTCAAGTAGAAGCTAAAAATGAACATAATTATTTTATTTAAAAATCAATAAAATCCGATGTCCTTTGCCCCAGCTGAGATCCATTCTTTAGAAAACGCTGTCCCTTAACAACATCTTCACGTAGTGATTCTATTTTTACTATATAGGTAAAGGCTGAGATCCAATCACATTGCGTTGGCAGTTTGAAGAACATCCTTCAGCTCCAATCCGGGAACTCAGAGATTCTACTTTAATTTACTTTTTATATGCAGAGTATTTCTTCTTTTTGACCGTAATAGTTCAGATAAATCTTGCCTTTCCTCGTCTTTAGTCCACTTCATCTCTCCACCATCCATCAGAACATAGACAACATGACAGACCTTTGTTTCCAGCGATGAAAGACAGAGGGAGGTGTTCTACATTAATACGCTTTAACTGCTCCACTGCACAGGATAACGGCTGAAATTCATATCCATCTCCACCTATGTCACTGCAGACATTTGTCAGAGAAGATCTTCCAGCTTCTCTTTTCATTCCTGAAATGGGAACAGAACAGGGTTTTTATATTCACAACAGCTAAAGGTTAGCAAAAAAAATAGCTTTGATTAGCCAAAATCTTTTAGAAAAACAAATGTTGTCTTTTTAGCTTAAAATGTGGTTTAGTCTTGGCTGATGCAAAGCTCTGAAATGCAAAATATAAACACTAAAATCACTTAAAATATCTTCAAAACACAACATAGCGTTTAGACAAGCTAAAGTGACAATTGGCCAACATTTTAAATTACAGAAACATTTCACAATAACAGCTAAAAGTTAAAAGGCAAATTTATACACCTTCGTATTATGTTGATTATGTTGCGTTCTGTGTAAATCCACTCCAAAAAAAAAGCAGATTGAAATAGGAATTATTTTATTTAAAATTATATGAACATTTAGAAAAGAGACATTATTTTTTCAATTCCAACATTTTATTTAAGATTTTTTTTAAATTTGTTTTCCTCTTTTCAACAAACATCTTGTGTTTTAACATTATCTTTGTAAACAAGCTCAAGCTTCGTATGTATAATTATTTTATAATGTCTCGTCGGTTATGTTTTGCTATATTTCGTGATATTGCAAAAATTGATAGAACCTTGATATAGACAGGAAATACTTCATATATATGTATATATATAGTCTTATATATATAAATAAATATATATATATACTGCATATATATGTAGTCTTACGTATATATATATAGTAAATATTTCAAAAAACAGTACAAAGATGTAACAACAAATAGGCTCAAATTAATCCAAAACACTGGATAAATTCATAAACATAGAGCAGTGAGTAAATACAAACTACTTTGGTTTTTAACCTGGTTTTAGGTTTTGTTTTCAAAAAGCAGTGCTTTTATTCTCTGTTCTGGGAGACAGAAAAAGATCCAACAGCCACACAAACGCCACAAACCCTTTATTGTCATCTGCTCGTTCATCATTGCGGTCTCTTCAAAACAGCCAGAGGCCGTCTTTTTTAAAGTCCTCCGCTGTGGAACCAAGAGCAGAAAACCAAGGAGAAAGATCATGTCACAGCCTCTCACTCCTGCTGGACTTCTCTCCACTCTGGCCTACAGTTCTTCAGTGTCACTCAGTGAACTTTCTGAATGAGAAAAGACCTTAATTTCTCAGTATTGATCGCTGGGGTTGAAGGTATAAAATTAAATATATATATATATATATATATAACTCCATATATTTATATATATATATAAATAAAAACCATAGTCCAGATAGATCTGC
>NC_024319.1:21680284-21691997 GCF_000523025.1 Cynoglossus semilaevis
TATAAAATTAAATATATATATATATATATATAACTCCATATATTTATATATATATATAAATAAAAACCATAGTCCAGATAGATCTGCTGTCAGGTTCCACAAGCCGGGCTGGAACATCACTGTCAGGAGCTTCTGCAGGGCGCTGAACCGGCGTCGAATCGCTCTCTCTGTCTGGTCTGTGTGAGGGTTAAGCAGGAACCATCAATCATCCGTTCAGGGCACATTCAGCAGGTAATAGTCTGCTGTAGCATTAGAGCGTCCAACACCAGCGAAGAGCTTCATTCATCTCCACGTGTGGCAGGAAGACCTTTAATCTTGATTAGGACGCAGCGCCGAAGATGGTCTTCACACTCCGCCAGACAGAAAACATTTACATGACCTTGGAAGAACTGAATTATTGTGTTAGTCTGATGTAAACTGACTTATGAATGAACATGTTAGTTTGACTCAAACAGTTTTAAAATGGAATGTCTAAATGTGCATGTTTGCACCACAGGAACCACACCCAAGGACAGGGAAAGAACTACGTAAGGTTCAGGTACAACAACCAGTTACAATAAATAGTTGAATCTCTTAAAAAAACGTTTTTTTTAGCAAAGGTACTTCACTATAAACTAGAAACAACCAAGAAAATTGTACATTTTTATTAGGGGAAAACAGTACCAGGAACTAGCAGAGTGCACTATTACAGCCGTACTTACTGTATCACAATTTGGGCTAGTACCTGTAACTATGGGCATTTGAACTGGAATAGTACCAGAACCCACGGTCAGCATGTACTTCCTGTACTTCTAGGAATTAGTACTATTAACCTAGTGGTTCTTAAATTATTTTCTAAAATACTATTGAGAACCTGATAACGTGTATAATTTTATCTGTACAAACCACTGTATGAGTTGCTGCCACCTAGTGACTGGAGGCTTGTTATCATTCAAGCATTACAGCAGTGGTACAGCGTGCCATATTCCATTAGAAGGACCTTGCGCCCCCCCAGGGTAGCCCGTCCCACCATTTGAGAAGCACTGTATTAACCAGACCTAGCAACTTGTGTTTTTTAAATTCTACAGCCGTTTCCTCGCATTAGCACTAAATTAAATGTTCCACAGGATTTTTTTTTTTCCACCACAGAAACTCATGCTCTCACAGAAGAAAGGTATCAGTACTAGCTTACTACGTATATTATCCACAAATATCAGGAGAACCTTTAATATTTTCATCCTTAAATCCAGACTTTCTGGATCATTTCAGGAAAATGTCTGGACTTTAATGCGGCTCCTAAAGCAGCTAAAATTAGAAGCAGTTCTACAGCCAGAACCTTTTTCAGCAGCATCTGCCGTCTGATGTCCACACACTAACTCCCCGTCTGTCTGAATAAAAACTATACTGCCTCCTGTAATGGACCCGAGCGCTGAGACCTGGCTGTGGAGTTAATGTGTGAGGGGATAAATGAAAACAAATCTCAGACACACAGATAGTGATAGACCTGCTTCGGCTACAGCTGCAGAGATGTTCGGCAGAAGATGAGATCATTTATTTGAGACGACTTGTCCATCCTTGTAGATACTGTGAAACTACATTCCTAACTGCGCAAGACTTTAAATCTAACACTTTATTTCATGGAAGTTTCTTACTTGTTTCATATCCCCCGAGGATGTAACTATCAGACTTCTCTCGTTGCCAGCGGGAACAATATGCGCTGAGGACAGAGGGAGAAACCTTAGTTTCCCTCTCTGTCCTTAGTAAAAGTGATAAAAATGTTAAATCCAGCTGTTTCCAAAGTGGGGGCTGTGGCCCCTTGGTCGGCCGCTCTTTGGCACTTGGAGGTTTGGGGGTAAAAAATTGAATATTTTTCTGATGTGAAACAGAGCGAATAAAAATACGAAAATACATTCTATAAGTTGATGTTTCTTTACATAATTTGTAGTATTGTCTGTGGGTCAATGCTGTTTGGGGAGCCTTGGCATGGAACCCCCTGAAGTCCTGGAATGCAATCTAAAAAAAAAAGAATCACGTGAGAAAACATTATTAAATATCAATTGATGAAACTGATTTAAAAAGCCAAGTCTTTGTTCGTCATTGTTTACCAAACCTTCTTGTGTGCTGTCATCACTCATTGCTTCATGTGCATCGGTGTTACCAGTGTGCCAGAAATTAGAGAACAGAAATGTATAATAAGTGCAAGTGCTATATTTCTGTGATTACTTTTTAAAATTAATTTAATAAAGTCCTGGTCCTGTGTTTTAGATAAAGATTTTTTTTTTTTTTCAAATTGTGTGACTTTGTCTTTGACTCTGTCTGTTTATATCATTCTTTTAGGTTACCACTGCTGTTTCACCCAGTTCTGGAGGTCCCGATCTAAGACAAAGCACCAAATCCAAAGTGAAGACGTACTGGAGCGAGAGCAGTAAGACCTTCTCCATCAGTCGCCTGCTCTATCAGACACTCTACGACAAGGACAACTTCACCTCTGTGGATCTGGACGAGACTGACTCGTTGTCCAAACCAGAGCAGTGGAACTGGCTGTACAACACCTCCAGCTCCCATGATCCTCGGTCTAGGTCAAAGAGAAGGCCCATCGTCAAGACTGGCAAGTTTAAGAAGATGTTCGGCTGGGGCGACTTTCACTCCAACATCAAGACGGTGAAGCTCAACCTTCTCATCACTGGTAAAATTGTAGATCATGGCAACGGGACCTTCAGCGTCTACTTCCGCCACAACTCCACGGGTCAGGGCAACGTTTCTGTTGGACTTGTTCCTCCGACAAAAGCTGTGGAGTTTCAGGCCCATCAGCAGAACCAACAGCACCATCATCACAGCCAACAGCAGCAGCAGCAAATGACGGCTATGGAGACCAAGGACACCAAGCTCTTCAACTGCAGGGTGGAATACGAGAAGGTGGAGAAAGGCACCAGGAACTCGCTGTGTGCCCACGACCCGTCACAGAGCTGTCCTCAGGAGCAGACCCAAAGCCATGTGTCCTGGTTATGCTCCAAGCCCTTCAAGGTCATCTGCATCTTCATCACCTTCTACAGCACCGACTACAAGCTGGTGCAGAAGGTGTGTCCGGACTACAACTACCACAGTGACACCCCATACCTTCCTACAGGGTGATGGCAGAACCACTGAATGGAAGGTCAACAGAGAAAGGACAGAAACATGATGCCGGGTCCTGAACCAGTTCAGAATATTTAAACGAAAAGGGATTCTACCAAGTTATTCAGACTCTGGCCATCCTCACAGAAGGCTTTTTACAGCATAATAAAAATAATAATAATAATAATATCCACATAGCTGCTTCAATGTGAAGGAAAATGTTAACCCAAGACTGAGAATATCCCAATTGTATTTATGTAAATAAGGTTAAACCTCACACATGAGCCAGAAAAAAAAAAAATCTCTTAATGTTTCCCCGTTGTTTTTCATCTTTGATGTGTTTTTGGTCTAAATCTTGT
This sequence comes from Cynoglossus semilaevis, assembly GCF_000523025.1. Lineage (NCBI taxonomy): Eukaryota > Metazoa > Chordata > Actinopteri > Pleuronectiformes > Cynoglossidae > Cynoglossus > Cynoglossus semilaevis. Next base: position 21,683,737 of record NC_024319.1, read on the forward strand.
TTCCTGTCTTTTCCAATCACTCCAGGGTAATCATTGCTAACACGTAAATGTCAATGCGAATAATCAGAGTCTGTCACTGTGCATTAGAGGCTATAATGGTGGAGAAGCAGAGGAGAAAAGAAAAGTAAATATTTGGAGTGGTGTTGTTTTCTGCCGTGTGGTTATTAGAATGGAAATGTAGTCGTCCACATTCCATGCATGAAGCGAATAATGTCCATCAATATTTTCATGTGATTGCAGCTGTCAGAAATAATCTTCATCACGTTTTGACAGGTAAAGAGAAGAAGAAAAAAATATTCCTGTTTTAATTTTGTTTTTGTATGTGCTTGGCCACTCAAAGAAAAATACCGCAATTCATTTTAAAAGGAGAGGAGTCATGTGAAGTGGGCAAATATTAATCTTTTACTCATGCGATTTAATATATATTGAATTGAACAATCAGTCAGCAGTGAAAGAGAATTGAAAAGTCAGTTTTTAATGAATTTAAGGTGTCGTCCACGCAACTTCCACACTACATTTCAAATTGTAAAATAGGAGGCTGGAAGGGGGTGACGTGGTGATGAAACCCTGAATACACGTCACATCTTATTACAGCCTGTAAAAACGGACCTGTGCAGTCACTTCCCTCTGAGTACAAGTGAAGGCTGTATATTTGATTGTTACTTCCGGTAATGTCAGAAAAAAGGAAAACAGCTGATTGTATTTTGCTTGTAAGAAACATTAAATAAGCAGTAGGTTTTTCACTGAGTTTTGTGGTTTTTCCTACTTTACGAAATTTTGTTCTACAGCGCTGGATAATTTTGACTCAACGACAGGTGTTTGTAGAAGACTGTCTTGGACTTCCGGTCGAGCGCGATACGAAGTAGACGCTAAGCCTGAGAGCTCCTGTTTATTTTACTCTTTTCACTTGAACACTGCATTATTTTGCAAAGTGGACAATTTATATTTGGTGTTTTTCTTTTCTTTGACTCGCGTTTGCTTCAAAAGTCGGGAAAACAAATCTTAGACACGCCCAAGCTACAAGCCCAAACATGGAGGCTATCTACCTAACTACTAGAGCAGCACAGGAAGGCGCTCGCCCGCGGCTTTTAAACTTCCTTCCTCAAACAATTTCGAGCAGGTCTACTCCACAGTTCTTGTCCACAGCCAGCGCCTTTCGTTTCTTTCGAGCTCGTTGCGAAGGACCTGAGCTAGCGTATCAGTAAGCTACGGAACATCTGTGCTAGTCTGGAGAAAAGCAGCACGAAGCTAACGGCTAAAGTCGGCGATTTGGAGGGTCGTAGCCGAAGAAGAGTCTACCGAAGGTAGGCAAGCTACAGCTTTTTTTCTTTGTGCGGGGTTTTTGGGAAAAAAAGACGCTTCAATTTCCTCCGGAGATTGACAAAGTTCATTACTAAAAGAAAAGCCCCCCTTTCTACACTGTTACAAGGTCAAGGACATTCAGTTACTTGAGAAGCGCCGCTAAAATTTTCAGTAGCTGAATATTAGGTGCTTCCCAAGTTTAAATCATCCTGCTAAAAGATGGGTATTTTCCCATATATAAACAATCTAGCATTGATTCGTTTTTTAACTGATAACCATTGGTACACTCCTGCATATCAGCGATATCAGATCATGCTCCTGTTATAATGTCTTTGGCTCTACCCGACCAGTCACTTCGGCCCCTACCAACCCCCTGGTATCTCTACTGATTGTTTTGGGGCAGTTCTCCTTATACAAATTAAGTTTAAACAAATCTGAACTTTTTTTGTCAGTAAGGGGACTAAAAGGGGACACAAAATCATATTACTCTAACTTCCCCTTTAGGATTGTGGAAAACAAATTCAACGACCTAGGTATTACAGCTACAAAAAGGACATTTACCTTTTCGAAGAAAACCTCGAATTGCACAGATGGGCACAGAAAGAAGTTGAGTTGATCAGATTAAGAATGGAAAAAGTGTGGACATTTCTTGGAAAACTTTGTAATATTAAGGCTTGCTAGGCACTGTATCCCTTGCTTTTACCTTGCCTTCTCTCTCTTTTGGCAAGTCAGTAATACCAGCTGTACAACTCAGCCCTCTCTGTGGTGCATGCTTTTGGCCCATTGGTGGGTTCATAATCTGTTTATAAATGATTTTGTAATATCTTACTATGTTTTATTATACTTAAGAAAAACAACTCCTAGCTATTATCTGTATCACTCCAGAATCTATGTCGAATTGACTTATTTGTTCTGCTTATTTATTTACATTTTGAATAAGAATTGGCTTATTTGTTCTGCTTATTTATTTACATTAATGAGTCTGGCTACGTAAGTCTGGTTAAAGGGGGGTTAGATAAGGTTTGTTTTTTTTTTATCTTTGAGGTTCTCCTTTCTTTTTACTATTAAATTACAGGATCATATTGTTCCAGTTGTTTGCATTTTATAAACTTCCTGACAATAATTCACACCTGTACCCTATATTTATGTGAAAATTCAATAAAAGTATCTTTGAGAAGAGACAAAAAAAGATGGTCAGTGCTTCGTTTGTGGTTTCACCTGTATTTAACTCATAATTTTGATGCACAACACTAGGCTCTAATTACACTTTTGATTTCTAAAGTTTCTAAAAACAGTTTTAAGATATAACACCGGGACATTTGGACATCATTGTAAAAGTCTACTTAACGCTATTCATATGTTCAATTTGAAAAGATGAATTTGACCGTATGCTAACAGCTGCAACTTAAATGCAGGCACCAACTGGATATCGGACCGGGCAGGAACACAGGACATCAGCATGACGGGAACATGAGCACAATGCAAAACCACAAAGCAGGATATGGATCATGTACGCAGAACAATGACCCACCGAAGACTAATGGGCAGGCAATCACAGAACACAGGTGAGTGTGATGACACTGACTGCACAGCAGCAGACACAAGCAGGGGGCAAAGGGAGCTTATTTTACAAACTGTGAGTGTGAAAATACCCAAATACTGCTGTTGCAGCTTATACTCATTAGGTGTGTGTGAGTAGAGAGGGCAGGATGAAACAACATATTGTCAATACAGAAGTCAAACTGTATATGTCTTTATAAAGCTGTCAATTCATGTAAGTGTATGATCTAATTGATCATATAGTAGCTGTGGATCAGTTAGAATTACTCATGATTAATCAAGGTAAATTGTATGGTGAAAACCTTTTTCTGTATATTGCTGGATAACAGCAGGTAGATGTTTGTGTTTAACACCTGTTTTTTATTAATATGGGAGGATGTCAAAAATATATATAACTATGTACAGTTCCTATGGATATTAGGTATCACTGTGCACATTAATAGTGGCTTGTCTAGAATTGCTTCTAAACTTTGGTGGAGCCATTGTTCTGAACAATATTAATCAGTCTACAGACCCTAACAATCCATTTAACAATTGTTTCCATCAGCTTGGCAGTCATAGACTTATTTACTGGCTTGCAATCGGGGGCTGGTCTGTCGCGTCTGAGCAAAAGTCAAAGTCTCCGCTGAATGAGATGGCATTTTAAGCTCCCGCAGTGAGCAAAAATAATATGTATTGGACTATGTATTAGAGCAGTAAGTGACTAGACAGTGATTTTAGCATTCTGTCCGTGCCTTAAAAAATTTAGTACGAATAATCTCAGTACTGCAGGGGTGCATTGGTTTATATAAATACTGTGGTCTGCAAACAACACACTAAATACACACTAAATGCAACGTGGTGTGAATAATACCATTTTGCCATTAAAATCTACTAAATGCAACGTGGTGTGAATAATACACAAGATAAATGTGTTTTGTTAACACAACGTGAATAAGAAAGCCAAAGATTATATAACATCCGAAAGGATACAAGGGTTTTGGGAAAACATTACTAGGAATATTGTATGGTCAAGCCCGTATTTAACGTATGCGTGGGGTTTTCATATCTGGGTGGAAAAATGGAGCTGGTTGAGCACTTGTAACTAGATATTTCCTCGTATCAGGACCAAAACCTTGCAATAGTTGCAGACTCGTAACATGGAATGGGAAGCTTGTATTCAGGGTGTCCACTGTATATACATTACATATAAATTACATTATAAAAATTTAAACAAAAGAGCCTACCAAGACTATAGAGGCAATAAAAGGACAGGGTCAAACATATTTGCATTCTTTTAGAGGGTGAAACAGGAAGTAACAGTGATGACCACTTCCTGGTGGTCACTTAACTCAAGGTTAATCAAGAACGTAGGACCATGAGTCAAAATCGCGGTCTGTTGTTGCTCCGCAGTAATGGAAACATTCATCTAACAGTAGGCACTAATTGCACATTCCACCTTATCCAAATGTCTACACCTCTGGTTATCACAAGAAAGGAGAATTCTGGGATGAGACTATAACACTGGCTTTAATGATATTGGATGTTCCAATTGGCCATTAAACCTTCATTACACAAATTGGGAGCCAGTGGCTCGGTGTGAGGCATTTAGTTTGAAATGAACATGGAGTAAAGTAGGAGCTGTGCAGAGTTAACTCCACAGAAAGAATGAATTAACAAGTGGATTGAAACCTGCAGAAACACAGAATAGAAATGTTCACCTTGGGGCACAATCACTGCCGTCTGCTAAAATTCACTGCTTTTTTTCCACTGTTTATGCTAAAGTAGAAAAATCACTTTTTTGCCCCTGCATCGTTTAAGATAATTTGACTTAGCTGGGTTATCTTTTTTCTTTAGTATGTTTTTGAGGTTTAGCTAATTGCAGTTGACTGTCAGCTATTGTTTTGCTAGATTTGTTAAAACCTAATGGATTCTGTTTAGTTGTTTCTAAGGCTATCTGCTGTCTATGGCTAGCTCTAAGCTATTACTACATAATGGAGCTCTGAGTAAAGCTTGTTGCTATTATTACCTTTGCTTTTATTTTTGCTTTAATTTAAACTTCCTTGCTGAAATTTAAATTTCCACTGTTCATTTTTAGCTAATTCTTACTTGGATTCCCAGCTACACTGCTGCTGTAAATGTTTTCCCTATTATTCTGGATACATTTGAGTTATTTAATAACAAACGTACTGTATTTAGATATCACTAAACTTAAGATTCAAGATTTCTTTGCCAACTTTTCATTGTCTTTAGGTGCTGTTGGCAATTTTCGGCAAACTCTTATGTATTTGTGGACAGATTTTATGTTATCTTCTGGGATTTTTATGACATAACGTATCTCCTTTGCTGTAACTTTGAACAAATCTACCTTCAGTTTAGTCACTTTAGTTCTTCTGGCAAGCTTAGCCATCCATCCACATTAAACATTTGGACACCTTTTACTCAAGCTGCCAGTTAGGAATTGTTAGTTAACTGCACACTTTGAAGGCCCCCACTACGTTGGATACTACAGTGACATTCTGCCCTGAATCCCTGCTAATTTCTGACCCGCTGGAAGTGAAAGTTTATGCAGCAGAGTGATTGTTAACGACAGCCTGGATGACATACAGTAGTAGCATGGGGAGTATTTTCCGACACGGCAGGGCCGGAGAAAAGGGCTCTGCCTGTGGGATGAGTGAGCATAAAGAGGAATTTATGATGTGGAGGAACAAGGCTGGCAGAAATGACTGGAAGCACCTGACTCGTAAATTGAGAGCATGTTTCTGTCAGAGGAAAGAAGGGATGACTAATGTCTCAGATTTGCCATTTGGGCCACTTCTTTCTTTCATCTCGGTAATAAAGTCACTTTGATATCTCCCCCCCTCGTCGCCGTCACCTCTACCCAAATATGCCAGGGACGGTTTGTTCGGCTCCGGGGAATTAAAGCAGCACTTCGCCAACCCAGCAGAGCCTCATTATGCACATAATCTTACAAGTGTAAACAGTCTGGGGCAGGAGTATGAGGATCCATCTCCTGACAGGTTGGGTCTAAAGGGAAAATGCACTGAATTATAGGGCGTTGCTGATTAAAGGTATAGTTCAGCTTTGTTTGAAATGCTAGTGTATGAAGGCACTGACTCCGATTATGCAGTATATGATATCTGTTCTAAGAGACAGCGGCTTATTCTGACTGTTAACACTGGTAGAGTGGGACAAAGGAGGAATTGCAGATTCACGCACCAAATTCTACACCTACACATATTCAACAATTTTTCTAAGGACAGGGTTGTTGTTGTTGTTGTTTTTTAAAACATTTTCTTAGTATTTACTGTGAGATTACATTTCTAAACCCAATACTCGCTCACACCAAAGATGTTTTCCAACCACAGAGAGTTCCCGCTGCTGCTGTTATTGCTGCCTCACTTAGTAAAATTGTGACAATAAGGAAGATCAAAAGAGGAAAAAAAAACAGAAATCACCTAAGAATGTATTTTGACATGCTGATGCAGGCAGCAGTGGGTTTGTCAATGAAGCTTTGGTGTCCTTTTCCAAATATAACAAGTCCTAAAAAAGTTTTCCAAAGATCTTTTTCAACTGAAAAAAAGACCACAGCCCAGAGAGGAAATGTTGATATTTTTACTCAGCTTGACACAGGACATGCTGCTCTGTTTAGTAAGTTAGCGTCACTAAGGTGAATCTGAATGAGGGATCAATAAAAAAAATCAACAATAAAACAACAAGGCCATTTCATAAGGCAACATAACTTACTGAGGGATGCAACAATGGCTCTTTATTGCTGATGGTGGAGTAAAAATTATTATTTTGTTTATGGATTTTGTGTCTTGGCAGGTTATATGCCACCCCCAGGAAGATGGCAAACCCTGTAGCCTAAAGCACTTTGAGTAGTCATCAGGACTAGAAAAGTGCTACATAAGTACAGAGCATTCACCATTTATCATTTACATCCTTTATTATCTGCTCACAAAGACTGTTAAAAATAAAGCATGTGGTAATCCATTTCATTCTAATTCTGTTTTATAGTGAACTGTGCCTACGGCTTGTGTTAACTACATTTGACTCTGGTGTGGACTGAACAAAATGATATGAGATAAAAAGAACTATATATGTAGACATAAATAAAATCAAATTTCACCTTTTAAGATATGAAAGAAAAAAATATAACAGATGGATGGGTGAGGGAAAGAAAAGAAAACATTATTAGCTACCCACATTTTCTGCACAAAATAAAGATAGGAAACCACAGAGAGACAGAACACCACTTGTCTATACAATTGCAAAATCTATCCACCAGACTGATGAGTCCTCGGCTACAAAAGAAAATAAGTACATCTTACAGACAATAGCTGCTGATTAGCACAGAAACCTGTGACCTGGATTCTACATTTCTCTTAATAAATCTATCAGTCTGGTGTACAGTCTTTCTTCTCTTTAATCTAAACTTGTTAAAACCTCACCAAAGTCTACGCAGAAAGTACTAAACTTTAATCTCAGTTCACACCAGTAGTTGTCGGTTCATTGTTGTCCCTTTGGACAAATGGGTGTGGCCTAATTCAATGCAGGCGAATGCTTTTAAACGCCAGTGTCACTAAGTTACAAAGACAGTACTGTAAGAACACTGACTTAGACAGAAGTGGGTCAACAGCGTGGGACACAATTGCTGATTTTCTTTATTGAATTCATAATGGGGGACAGAAACAAATTCTGTCTGTGAATCTTGATAAACTCAGCCTTAATTAGTCCACAGACATCAAAGTTACAGTTTCATTACATGGACCTTATCTTGACTAGGTACTCAAAGTAACCCAAAAATGAAAAATGAACTTCAGTCTGTCAAATTAGTTTAGTAAGCACATTTAAAAATGATTGGATTCCTTTTTTACAGTTCACATTTCTCCAGTCCAAAATCGTTTTAAACCTCAGACCTTTGTTTAAACTAATGAAATTGACAGAATTAACAGCGTCTGAACGCCTGGAGTTATCTTCGGGTCCAGATCGACTCCCTCGGTTCCACTTTTCCCGGGCTCAGTGCCATCCATGCCTGTCCACCGTTCACCCCCCACCGCCACCGCCAACATCCAATGCCAACACCTCGCCCGCATTCCCTGATTAATGTGGTCTGGGCGTGCTCTGTCAGAAATGGCAAAGAGAATCATGGGATTTCTCCTTCAGAGTTGCAGTGACACCCAGCAGTAGCGGCAGCGGCAGTGAGAGTAAACAGATGACTAACCACTGGCCTTTTGGCAGCCTGTGGAGATTCACGCACACACAAACACACGAAGAGCACTGAGCACTGCGCTGACATTTAGGTGGATTACAGAGTTCTCTGGTTTCTGCTCTCATGATGTCAGAGGTGGTTGGCATAGTAATTATTTGCATCTTGGTTTTTGTTGGATTTGAACCTCCCACTGTCTTTCAAACTC
>NC_024319.1:21692331-21703381 GCF_000523025.1 Cynoglossus semilaevis
TTTTTGTATTTGACCCTCCCACTGTCTTTCAAACTCTATGGAAAGAGTAGAAATGTAGAGGTTCGATGGCGGTCTGTGTCTGTAACGTGACAGTAATTGGCAAAAATCTTCTTTTATATTCACTTTGTGCAGATCCAAGTGGACAGTTGACATCGGTGTTACTTGCTGTGTCGTCATGTTAAGCTAAATCCGGACTTTCATCAGCAGTCATACCACTATAAATAAGATGATTGTTAACTGCTCATAAAGCTGTTCCTGGTTCAGCATCTATTCTTGTAGCTATTTTCAGATTAGCGGTTTTTGACTACCTTTGAGATATATTTTAGCAAATTAACCTTTTTTTTTCAATTTGCCTTAATATGACCTTTTTAGGCCAAATATTTTAGCTAGATTTTTGACTATTTATGCTATATTATAAATATTATTATTTGGTTATTTTTGGACCGTTTTAAGCTACCTTTGCACTATTATAGATCGGACAGCATTTTGGCTATTTATTTAGCAATCCACAGAGTACCTCTAAGTTATCCTTATAAATATGTTTTTCAAATCTTAGAGCTACTATTTTCACTTTGATTTTTGCTGTATTTTTTACTTACAGTGCAGTGCATCAGTTAACTAACAATTAACAATATTTTTGGCATTCATTGCTAACCATGACATAGTTCAGCACCATATACAGCATTTATCAGCTTACTTTGAGAGCCTTTTTCTTTAATTTGATGCATAAATAATAACCATTTCTGGCGTGATCTTTATGCAGTAAGAGACATTTCTGTGAAGTATGGACATTTAAATGACTAAATCACAGTTATTGATGTGTATGCATTTTTCTTCAAATCACATTACATTATTATTATTATTCCTCTGGAAATAAAAAACTCACTTTTTGTGTCCCTCTCATACCCGGCTTAAGAAAAAACAACCCAGTGAATTAATAAAATTTGGTTTTTAATTGCTTTACTGACAGCTGTCCTTTGGCACTGGAGCTACCCTGACATTCCCACTCATACACACACACACACACATATGAACACACCACGCACGGCCTTGTCAATTACGTTCCCATCGAAATAGATTAGAAAACACCACAGAGAATAGAGAATTGAGTCGTTTCATTAGTCAGACTTAATGCCCCGCAGACATAAACAGGTACGATTCGGCCTTAAACATGCAGCAAAATGAACAATACTATTAAAGCTGTATGAATCGAATGAATTGTGGCGACATGAAATTAAGTTTACGCTCTATTTAATTCTCTCCTGCTGTGTTTATTACATCAGCTCCTTCTGACATTGCAAAGCTGAGACCAAAAACGAAAGGATGTTTCCAGGCTCTTAAATAACGCAAAAATGTGTGACAAAACCTGTGCGCAGACGCTAATTGCGCTAATGGATCTAAGCATCATAACACTGTCTGCTCTCAGTGCACAGGATAATGGCGGAGACCAGGATGAGCAGCGGCAGCGGCAGCTAATTTCACCATTTTAGCTGTTGGCTCATCTTTGATCTAATGCTGTTCTGCTCCCTGTGTAGCTGGGAGGAATTAGGTCGACTAGTAATGTCTGTCAGCTGGACATCTCCTCTGTTTTCAACACGTAATGTCTCAGAGTTTCACACAACATTATCAGGAGTAATCTTGCTGAAAAAACATCATTTAACAGGCACATTTACAAGAAATACAAAACTAACATTTTATTATTTTCAAGTCAAATGATTTTTACATGGACTTTTAGAAATACTTCTAAAATGTTTATACTCTTATATTTAAAAATCACAATTTCCTTGTTTATTTATGTCATATATTTGAGTTTTTTTATTTTTACTGGAATACAGTGTCTTTTCCACACTAGTTCTTGGTGGGTTTAGCTTATTTATAACTATGTTCCATTTAGTTTTTTCTGTGCTTGCTTTATTTTTTTATTTGAGTGTAAACTGGAATTATCTATAGGATGAGTTTAGGATAGGTAGTGGTTAGACTACAACTAAAAATATAGTTTAATTATTATAATACTTAATAATATCTACCCTTTATGTGTATGTGTGTGTATGTGTGTGTGACCTTCGTGTGTGTGTGTGTGTATGTGTGTGTGCGGCACTTACCATTTACCTGCTATAGAAATATAGTAATGATATTAATTGAAGTTTTTTAAAAAAAAACTGCTACCTTTGCTAGAGTTGTCTAATGAGAAATCAATGACGGATTTTATACGGAAACATTTAAAGCACATTTCATATGTTTGGTACATGTGTGTACATTAGTCCAAGGTGATTGTGTAAATGCAGAATGTTGTGTGTTAACATCCCATTCAATATTTAAGATACAAGAATAATTTGACTGTTAATCTCCCCAAACACAGAACCTGACTTCCAATCAGATGATAACTTTATAAAACACACAAATCCTTTTTTTTAAAAAAATGTATGTAACAGTGTTACATTTTATTCTTTACTTTTTACAGTTTATGTAACACATCGAATTTAAGAAATCAGGCTAAAGTATTTTAATTGGAAACATAAAATTTCCTCTGCCTAAACCAGCTCCTTGTGGTGCATTAATATAAAACTATGTTTCAGGCATCGTAACGCCTGTGAAACGTTTTACCTTTGCAGAGTTGCCAGTCGACCGAGCTCAGTTTATACAAACATTCAACTTTTACACTAACCTGGTAACAAACAACTATGTTAAAGAGAATGCTAACATACAGTGAACTGTTGTGGGAAGAAGGAGAAACTGCACTTGGGTTCTCAGCACTCTACAATCTACAAATCTGCTGAGGTCTAGAGTCTGTGAGAGTCAGTCATTAACAAACATTTTTGTTAATAACATCTCTGTTCTGCGTCCTTATCTCTCAGCGGATCATCTGCCTCCATCCAGTCCTATCCCTTGCCTCATTTGTTTTTACACCAACCATCTTCATGTCCTCTTTCACAACATCCACAAATCTTCTCCAGGGTCTTTCCTGACATCACCCCTAACCCCTTCCTGTCAGAGTCCCTCACCACTTAAGCTGTCCTTCCTAAGGCTTGTGCTAGTTCCTCACTACACCCGACAGCATCCCTTGACTCTAAACTCTCTCCAATGCTCCTCCTCTTTTAGGTTCTTATCTACTAATCTCCACATCTGCCTTTATTTCCTTTCTCCTCCTTGTTTCCATCATTACCTTACACACAACCATCCTGTACTACACTTTTCCAAGGCACCACTTTACAATCTTGGGCCTCTTTCATATGCTACCTCCTGTATATACAGTATGTAATCCACCTGTGTGCACTTCATAATAATAATAATTAATAATGAAAATTTTATTGATCCCACACACGGGAAATTCTTGTGGTAACAGCAGATCTGCTCCAACAGGCTGCACCAAGTATGTGGCTCCTCTGGAAATCGAACACAGGACCATCTGCTTCCATGGCAGCCATGCTAATCACACTATGGAAACACAAAATTAAGCCCGAACAGGGACTTAAGCCCTGGTCTTATATTTCTTATGTGTCTTATCTTCCTCCCTCTTCGTCTTATTTGCAAAGTCTACAGTCATCAGTCCTACATTATTTCACATGGTCTTTCACACCAAATCCACCCACCCCTCATCATTACTCACCCCTGGGCACAGCATATAAATTCATGTTTCTATTCCAAAATTCTTTCTCTTCCAACTGACATCCAACTTGTGGTGTGTAAGCCCAGACCACACCTTAGAATCGCACCCTCAACTTCTACCTTCAGGCTCATCTATCTGTCTGAACCTCTTTTCACGTACACGTCACTCTTTACAAACTGGTCTCTCAAATTGATCCTTACCCCATTCTGGTTTCAATCAACACCAAGAGTTCGAAACCACCTCCAGTGTTTCTGGTCGTGTTTCCCTTCCCTCTGCTCTCCCGAACACACAATACACTGTATCTACCCTTCTTATCACCATCTTGTCTGCCAGCTCTCTGCCAGTCAATGGCCCAGTGTCTCTCACCTCTGACCTCTAAACTTCTGCCTTGCAATCTCTTTCTCTTCCCTTTCTTAGTGGTCTTCGACCAGTCTAGAATAAAAATCATATTTGTGATTTGCATGATTGTTCTTGCCCAAATTTTTCTGCCATATGACCTTTGCAACCCCACAGTGTCCCACTGCCTGGGTTCCTTGTTAATAAGATCCTTGCTAATTTAAAAAAGCAATTTAATTCATACATCTCTTACAACTGCCACTGCTAGGAATCAATTGTATTATTTAAAACCCTCTGTAGCAAAAGCCCCTTCGAACATGGTAACGATCCCCCATTCAGAACACATGGACAGGTATTCAATAAACACTCATAAGTAAATGTCATTTGTCAACGTCTCTTATATGAAAACCTTCACTTTCCTCCGTCTTTACATGACAGTAAGTCTATTACCTTGGAATTATCCAATGATTTCTGCAGGTTGAAACCAGAGGGCCTAAAACGATGATGGACATTTTTCAATTATCTTGATATTAAACACTAAAGGAAATAAAAATTAAAGTTGATGAAAAGATTTTTCTAATGAAGAATAATAATTAGTTCTAGCACCGTGTCATTGACATTTGAATGACATTTATGGAAAAAAACGAACGTAGAAAAACCACCATAGGCAAAAAAAAGCACAATTAACTAAGCTGAGACGAATGATCGAGTCAGACTTGTCACGGTACAGAATGCAATAGGAAATGCTTATGATTAAAACAACAAGTGTGTAGATGTTTTTGACTGATACATACTGTGCATTACGTTGCTGTTTCCTGTAGTCAGCAAGATTGTTCCGAGCTAATTTTACATTTATCTTATAATTGTATGCTAACAATTACACTCTTCATATCTGCAAGTTGTATTTAGTTATATTTTCGCAAATTTCTGTACTGTACTGTGTGCCAGTTTTAGTCACGTTTTATTTTTTTGGATTTTGCCCACTTTTTTTCTAGCCTAACCAGCTGACTTACACTTTTGACTTTTTGTAGTATTTTGTAGTTTAACAATTTTGTCACAATAATAATGATTTTGTTACAGATATATTGGCAGAAAATATTTGACTGAAATTGACCAAAAATCAAGTGTACTACTGTACTAAGAAGATAACCGATTATTTTAAAATGTTTTGTGACAATAGTAACTTTTCCAGGGTTTTTAGGACATGTCATAGACAAACATAAATCCCAGCGTTACTTCACTGCCCTCCCTTTAAAGGTAAGTCAGCAGGTAGAACAATCAGGATCGGCCCTGCGCGGCAGCAGGTCACTTCATTTGCCATTGATTTATATCTGAAACAACCTCTGCTGTTGTTTCCACCGCTAAAGGTGAGACGCCGCACACAGCATTGCTGACAGAGATGGACGAGGCACGGCGTCGTCACAGAGAGGAATGATACGCTTTTAAAAAATGCATCACTGTTAAATCAAAGAGTAACCTTGAAGAGATTCAGGCAGAAGCCAGTGATGGTGACATGCTGTGGCCTCGGTGCCACAGTTTACGCAGAGCAGTGGGGGAGGGGCCAACTGAGGAGGTCTGAGTACAGGTGAGGTTAGCAGTGCATCATGGGAGCGACCGTTCGGTTCTTCATTGACCAAGGACGTTTCTGTCTTACATTTTGTTTAAGTTATAGCTTAAAATGTAACAAAGTAAATATTTCTCAGGTAGAAAGGTGACTAAACACGGCCTTGTTCTGAACACGGTAAAATGTTAAGGCCGTTGACATCAGTTTCAGGTGAATTTTAACAAATGCTACTTTTATTTGACTTTAACGAGGACTGTTCTGGAATACATTTATATACATGATCAACTAACATTGAGCTCTCTTCACAATGATCAAATGATTTTTTTAAAGAAATTTTTAGTTTTTGTTTGGAAAAAATATTCCCCAAAGAGACAAAGGCTATAAAACAGATATCACTTAGTAAGAAAACAAAGCAAACGCATGTCAAATCTAATAACTAACATCCCACGGACAACACAGCTCACTTAAGATACAGGCGTTATAGTATTTTGGATAAAAAAGGCAAACTGTAAAATGTATTTTACCCTAGCTCTTCTGGCATCACCACAAACACACCTTGGTCTTTGCCTTGATCCACTCCCAGTTAAATTTTTCACGTTCTGCAGTCATTGTTAGCATCAGAAAATTTGTAAACAACATTTTTAGTCACCTACTGTATTCCAGAAATTTAGTTGACACCAAATGTCATTGAATCACAAAGGTTGTTTTTGAATCTTCTGACTGGATATGCTGTGATGGACTAATGTTTGGACCAGTGTGACTCTGCTTGTGACTCAGGCTGTGAGTTAGCGTCACATCGCTACCAGCTAACACACCAATTTTACTGAATCCAGACTCCTGCCTCATGCTCCAGGGTAACGGTATGTCTGTACGACAGCATACCATGGTTTATTTAGAGTGTCCAGTCATCCTAAACCTCTGTTTTTAGACTGCGGGAAGAAACAGAATTAAAAAAAAGACTTTTAAGACTTTAGCTTATGATACTTGACTAAGTCAAAATATAACACTACTTGTCCTAAAGTTCATTAAAAGAGAATGGTTAGCCAAGAAATGCTAAAAGCTACCTTGGAGATGGCTAAATTCTTAAATACAATTTTTGCCCATATTAAAATTTTGAAAAGGCAACACTTTTTTGTTTTAAAACGGTATGCTAATAATTTTTTCTCTTTTTTTCTCTTTAAGAAAATTATTTTCTTGTTAAAACTGTCCTAAAAAAATGCGGCAGAAATATGAATTCAAAAACCAACAGGGGCTCAGCAAATTCGATGCTGCTCACTGTTTGACTAAAACCAGCCTTGACCTTTTCTCTTCGTTCACCACCTAATTTAACAAAAATTTAAAGCGAGGGTTAATCAGATAAAACATACAAAAGATTAGAGGTGAAGAAATGCTCTCATGGTGAGAATATACCAAAGAAAGAATATAAAGTGACTTTGATTGTTCCTGTTTGGTGTGAACCCCCACCTCTCCACCTCTTTATTACATGGGTTTAAACAAGGCATTAGGGTTTAGCCCAGAGGAAAAGAATAGAAAGTCCCGCAGCTCCTTCACCTACAACGGCAGAACTTTACACATTATACTTGTTCACTTAGATTACTAAATCAAGGAACTGCACTTATTTATGCTTTTTAATAAGGCATTAAAGCCTCGGAGGAAATCCTTTATTAAGATGACTGTAGTGGAAAAAGGCAGTGCAGCTGCTGAGTCCCATATTTTTTGTAAATAATGTCTTCTGGGCTGTTAGAGACTCCATAAAACAAGCTGTGTGTGTGTGTGTGTGTGTGTGCGCGCGTGTAATGACTGAGGAAGAGTGAAAGGAAAGGACATCATGGCTGGAGAAATACCATATTTGAAAGAAATGTGTGTCTGCCGTTCTTTCTGTATTAAAATGAGAGGGTAAAATTGAAAAAAAAAAAAAAAAGGACACTACCAGCAAACAGAAACATCTACACTCTGGCTGACTTGAAGTAAAACCAGAGTCAGAAATTAGCAGGTTGTTGGGTTAGTGATGATCTAATTTCGTGACAGGGATTGCTAATATTTCTACAAATATTATATCTAATAATTCACTTGCAGAAGAGCTGCAAAGATAGAAAATGTTTTTTTGTTTTTTTTTTTTGACATTTTAAGAATATGCAAACACCATTATTCGGCCATGTAAAACATGTTATTTTCCTCAAAATTGATTTAGGGTTACAAATTAAATCATTTCAGGCAGAAATGGAATACTAATTTAGACAAAAAAACTTTTCGAATTCTGGGTTTGCTCTTTTTTGTGTCGGAATGTATTCAGTTAGCTTAACTTTACTTTAGCTGTACTATTTTACTAAAAAGGGAACTCGAGGGTTGGTTGTGGATTATTAAAACATATTTAATAATTAGCCAAGTTATGACAGAGGTCGTAACAAAGGCAAGCTAAGAAATAACAAAATAACAATAAAAGAAAATATTGCAGAAAAACATTTATTGTAGATTGCCTTACGTGGATAATGCAGCAGACAAAGAATAAACTAGTTTTAAGTTTCATCAGAATTTACATCCATACTTACTACATCTCTTCATAGGAAATTATGAAATATTTTATAAACCTACAAGCATATTTTAATTTTTTCACTGGTATAATTGGCACAACTCACGGATAGTGAAACACGTCTTCACTTCAGATAAGCCGAACAGAAACACTCCCTGACTCTGTAACTTAGTTTTAAAATGTAGTTCCTCTGCACTTTCTTCCACGTCTGTACAGACATGTCGTTCATATCTAAGGGCCTGCGGCGGCAGCAGCTCCTGGGCCATGAGTGTCTGCTGCTGCTGCTGCTGCTGCTCCTGCTCCTGCTGCTGTTGTATTTCAGCGCGCTGACGTGCATGGAGAATTCCCATGAAGGCTGAGGGATTATGGATTTTTGGCCTCTAAGCTGCGTGGATGCCCAGCGAGGATGTGAGCGGAGTAATCTTCAAACGGCACAAACAGCAGAGTGATGAGTGGACACCCAGGAGTTTCTGATCAGGGTTCTAACCCTGGTTCTAGTAACTTGGTGTGGAGATGAACAGAGAGTAGAAAAAGTGGGTGTTGGGTAGAGAGAGAGAGAGAGGGTGAGGGGAAGGAATGGAGGTTCCACTGTTAGGAGACGTAGGAACAGGGGCGTGCGTCTAAGGCAGTGGTTCTCAATTATGTTCTGTCAAGCTCCCCCTTGGGGACAGAAATGTTTTCACGCCCCCCTCCCACACCTGACCGACACTCCTTCGAATTTAAATATTATAAGAACCTGATAACATGTAAATTTTTATCTGTACAAACCACTGTATGAGTTGCTGCCACCTAGTGGCTGGAGGCTTGTTATCATTTAAGCATTACAGCAGTGGTACACTTATGTCCAGCTGGCCACATTCCATTGGAAGCCCCTCACTGCCCTGGCACCTCACCCCGACCCCCAAAGGGGGCTCGCCCCACTATTTGAGAATTGAGTACTGGTCTAAGGCAAAAAGATAGAAAATAAAAATCAAGGGGACACGTGAAGGACAAAACAGAAGTGTGTAGAAAGTGAGTCCAGTCAACAGACAGTCCTCTGATCCTGTGACCTGTTTATAAACTCCAGTCTCTGTGAGTGCAGAAGCTCACTCTGCAGAGCTGGCGATGTAAATGTCATGGTTCCTCATCACTAAACATAACTGCAGAGGGAAAAGTCAATGGAGACATTTTAAGGGTCAGAGTAGGGGAGCAGAGCCACCAGGGGGACAGAGGGATGTGAAAACCATCAAGACAAGAGAATGGAGCTCAACTTCATTTTGTGTCTCTTGTATCTTGCAGTAATTCAGTAAATAGTCAGCAAATACTTCAGAGTAAGAAATACAATATAAGAGAGAGCTCTGATAAAAAAACTAATGCCATAGATGAAATTATATAAAATAATGTAAATGTATATGAAATTATGTAAATGAAGTTTTAAAAAAGAGTAGGTTGCTCTTGAGAAAGCTAATGATTAGCTTCATTTTGGCTGACATAGAAATTGACTAAAATTTCACTTGTTTATTCATACAGTAGCTTTTACCAATTTCTGTGTTAATAAAGGCTAATTTTCTACCTATTTTCACTATTTGATTATATAAGTATTATTCATAATTTTAAACTAGGATATGGATTGTTTCATATTGGCGGTTTACTATTTAAAATGTTGGGCTTTGTGGAAACTTTCTAAAACACAATTTAAACAGGATTAAAGAGCTGGTTTAAAGGTAAGAAAAAATGTCAGAGTGAATCAATGGTGATGCCCAATCTGTGTTGGACATCAGAAAAAGGAATTTCTGTCTCGGTCCTTATTGAATTAAAGCCTTTCTTTTCTCTGACAGCAACACTTAAACAGACGACCTGATTGTCTCCCTGGTAGTTTTAACTGAATTGTACCTTCTTTGCTTTGATGGCACAGAGTGATTCGTGAAGGAGGATCAGATGAGCTGAAGGACGCCAGTCTCTTATGGAGATTAAAATCTCTCTCTGTCTTCTCTGGGAGACGCATGTGTCCATTAACCAGCTCCTATCTGAAGACCTGCGGGTGATGTCAGGGGTCAGCGGGTTGGAAGGACGCCGAGAAATGACAGGTGCCTGATTTCTGGGGGGAACTCAGTCGGCAATGTGATCAGCAAAAAGATGCTGCAAAAATAAAAATCAACAAACAAATATAGTTGTTTATGCGCTGATGCAAAGAAGAACTTAAGCAGAGTAGACATAAAACGACATCAGCCCGATCAACAGAGGCTTTAGAAGTTAATTAATGATGATTTAATTATTCGCATTGTGAAGAAATTGGTGGTTTAGGAAATTGATTGTTTCCCTCCTTAATAATATATTTGAAGGGGTTTTAAACTATGTTAATTAATCCAGGGTAATTTTATGAATTATTATGAGCGTATTTTGGCTAATCTTGCTATATAGTGCAATTGGCTTGGTATATATTTTTTTACTATTTTCAAAATCTATTTGGCTAATGTTATTGAGTTATTTTTAGGATTATCATTTGCTATATCATGCATCTATTACTGTGTTGAATTTTGTCAGACTATTTGGTATTCTTTTAATATTTAAATAATTTAAATAAATTTTATTTTTAGCTATTTTTAAATAATCAGTATCCTTTTAGATGTAATGCTAAATTAAACTTATTTCATTGTCCTGTGTAATTAGTGTATTTGGTTGTAAAACAACACTTTTGTAATATTAACTATTATAGCACAAATATACAAATTACCTCCCCAAAACTAACAATTTAAGGCATACAAGGTCATGGGTTGTTGTTGTTTTTTTTTTGTTTTTTTTTTGTTTTAAATAATGCCTTTAAATCAACCAGCCTGAGCCCCTCCATGGTGGTTGTACTCTCTTCTTGCCTGTGAGTTAGTGTGTGCAGCACAGACTGCTGTTCAGGGCCACACACAGGTACATCAGTCTGAACTATGACAGAAAAAAAAACTCCCTCCTGGTGACAACAGCAAAATGTACATGTCATTAGATGAACTGCAGCAGGAGCAGTGTGTGTGATGGAATAAAGTGA
>NC_024319.1:21703513-21715396 GCF_000523025.1 Cynoglossus semilaevis
GTTATACTGCCATCTTTCGGTCAAACACAGTAGTGGAATGATGCCGTTCCTAATGTGTGGTCTGGGAGGAACATTTATACCTTACTTTTGATCAGCACTCAACTGCTGGTTGATGTCGAGTGGTACTGAAATTCAATTAAATATTAAAAAACAAGTATACATTTATAATGAAGAAAAATAACCAACTGATAGTTATACATTTCTGTGATATCAAATAGTATGTGATGGAAATGAATGAATATTTAAATCAAACGTGCTGCTTTATCAAGTAGATAGATGAGCCTCAGAGGGCAAAGGATAACCACACTAAATACTAAACTGTAAGGTCTGTCAATACGGTAAAAAATATGATCAATAAATTTAAAGAAATTCGAATATACACAAACAATGTTTAGACATGGATTTGTTAAAGATTAATTAATATATTATCTTATTTATATAAAAATTTAGGTTTAAGTCAAAAAAATAGATAGATTAGCCAACTACACCTAGGTTATTATACACAGGCTAATGTTAGTAAATAACATGCATTAGTTGAAGTTCATTTAAAAGAAAATAAATGATAAAGATTAGCTGGTCTTTATGCAATAATGTAACAAACAACAACAAAAAGGTTCGTTGCATAGATAAAGATTTTGAAGTTTTAACGTTGATCTATAGATTTTTCCATATACGTTGTGGTTTAAAATCATTTTATATTTTTTTATTTATGACTGATAAAATCCTCTTTAGTAAACCAGTAAATATTATATTCAACCTCTGTAATGTAAATTATTGTATTATTATTATTGTATTATTTCTGTCCAAAAACACCTGCTGTTTAGATACGGCAAACGCTGATTTGAGGCGGGGCCAGGAGGAGCACAGTGACGTCATATCGACTGGCTACATTAGCGGCTGCGTAAGTGCACAAACGTCACACGCCTTGGAGAAGCAGGCCTTTCTGATAGAGGAAAAGGGAGATCCCATTTCTACATGAAACAGCTGCAAATGAACAGAGGTTTGTGCGCGAAGTAACGCGCTTCTACTGATAACGACCCTATTTTATCTTCATTTAATATAGAAATTATTGTTATTGTTGAAAAATTAAGAATAACTAATAATAGTAGGTGATGCGTTTCCGCTCTGAGGCTGAGGCGCTGTGTACCGCTGTTGCTAGTGTTTTCGGTAAATATGTAGTTACCTGCAGGAATACTGGTAATTTCACATTGGCCTTCCATTTACTATTATAGTTTATTTATAATATTATATACACTATTAGTACTAACGTTACGTACAGTTGAGTACGTATTCTTGCTTACAAAGTAGTAAGGTTCGGGATGGTGACTTATTGTTTTTATATAGTATATGTTATCTTGATTCACTTACTTTTTCATAATATATATATACATATATATAAATGATATCCACTTTGACTGGTTGATACTGTAGTGCTCATAAATATATCCACTTTCACTGGTTGATACTGTAGTGCTCATAAATAAACACTTTAGTAGTTTTATAGTAATATGAACGAGAAGACATTTCTTAGAAATAATGGATGACATTTTGACCCAAATGAACCAAACTTGGTAAGCACGTTTTCAGATGTTTATTCTGCGTAAGTCCCAAAGCTATTGTATATGTATATACAGTAAAAATGCTTATTTTGAACTTTAATGTTGCCATGTTTTTGCCGTTTTATCCTGTACAGACATTCTTCTGAACATTTTCAGAATTTGTCTTATGTTAATAATTAATTTGACCCATATTTTGGATATGTTGTGTAATTAATTATATTAATATACTGTGTGTACAGTGGTCCACTGATAGCCCTCATATTTTTACCTGTGCTGTGCTCTGATTTCTCTCCAGGTGATTCTGAGATATGGACGGAGGAAATTTGTGAGTAAAACTTTGTGTTATAATTCTTTTTTTTTATTATTTAATATTCATCATACTCAATAAGACACAAGTCAATAGACATTATTTGTAAATCACAAAATAAAGGTGTACTTGACCATTATTGAACATTAATGAGGATGTTTTATTGTTGACCGAGTGATATGTGAACAGTTAGTTTTATTCAAGTTTTAAACAACGAAAAATAGTAATTAAACCAGAGAGGGAAGGTCTGTGCTCTGCTAAAGTGAGACTCGTGAATGTTGCAAGTTTTAATTGGATTATAACGTTGTTCAAGCGTTTAATCAGTTCTAGAACGCAGTTGAGGTTAGTGGCTTTTTGCGCTTTTGTCTAGCGTGCAGAAAGACGGGACAGAATGCTAACATTGAATACATAGGCTATAATTAATTATACAATATTTAAAAAAAAATCAGAGACATAACCACAGATGGAGCTTTTGAACTGGCAGCTGTTTTGAGGTTGAGCTACTGTATTTTGACCATGAACTCCTGGGAAACATGATGCGAGACGACCCGAAAAAAATCTTTTGCGACCCAGTCTTTGGGAAACAATGGTCTAGGTGACTCACCAGACCCAAACCACAACACATGGGTTAAAATGCAGAAAGAGAAAAAAAACAGAGTTTACTATCTGTTTGCATTATCCCGTATCTGAAATATTTGTTTTTCGTTTTGAACATCGAACACTAATGAAATGACCCTCAGCTCATTTGAGTTGGAAACCCCTGGTTTAGAGGGTTAACATACAAGTGTGGTCAGTAATACAGTACCTGAATTAGTCCAGTTTCATCTCAAAACTAAATGTTTTTTGGCCATGACTAAATCACTCTCTTTAACCTCAACCTCATGTGTGACTGCAGTGGTTACTCCAGGGACTACTTTGATCGCTTTATCCAGAGCCAGGACTCGTCCGTGGTGAACAAGTTCCAGCAGAAGTACTGGAAAACTAAGCAAACCCTCCTCAAGGTCACAGGGAAGAAGGAGGATGAACATGTGGTGGCGTCGGACGCAGATCTGGACGGCAAGCTGGAGGTGAGGACGTGAATGTTACATGACATTAAACCATGTTTTCTTTTGTCAAAGTCAGTGAAGGGTGGTGGTGTAGTGGGGGGAATAGAACAGACTTTTCAAAGGCATGGTTATCAAGCTGCTTTCATTGATGTGCGGGGGATTCTCACATTACTTTTGTTGGAGCTGTGTTGTAGCGGAATCACTTAATAGCGTTATCACTTACTTCGATGCAGTCCTATTGCCTGTGCAGCAGTCTGGCAGCCGACAGCAGGACATGATGGAGTTTTTTTGTTGTTTTTTTTTTTTTAAGCTGATGTTTTACCTCTACCCCAGCAGGCTCTTTCGCTCCCAGAACTTTAAGGAGAAACAGGAGGTAGATTTCCTAGCCCCAGGTGTTCTCTGGCCTATATTTTAATTTATAACCTTTTTCAAATTTAAACAGTTCCAGCATTTGCTCAAGGCTGAAAACATGCATTAATCCCCTTGTCTACTCTCCATTATCTCCCATTTTTACTCCAGGACTGAAGGAAATTACAGGATTATAATCGATACGTTATAAAAGCAAGAACACCCAATTTAAATTTAAATCAGGTTGTGTTGTAAACCACAAACAGCTGATATCTCCGTAGTGGATCAGAGATGGTTTAATCCATTTGTGAGGGGATATTAAACACCCTAGGCTTCCAAGTTTGTTTTGACTAATATTTTGAGTTTTTTCTCTTCGGCCTTCCAGGTCTTCCACTCCATCCAGAGAACGTGCATGGAGCTGTTGAAAGTCATCGAACAGTACCAGCGCAGGATCTGCTGTACGTGCAAGTATTTGGTAGAAGTTACTCCATACATGAGGTTATTTTGTCAGATTATGGTGCTTTGTACTGGATCATCAAGCCAGAGCAGAGCTACAGTAACTTCTCTTTTCTACTCAGAAACTTCCCCAAGTATCTGCTCCTACTTTATGGCCAACATTTGGATTCCAGTCACTATTTTCTGGAGAAACAATTTAATTTTTTTACGATGCAGTGGTGTGACCGAGGATTGCCTGTCATACAGTTGTTTTGTGTATTTCTGGTGTCATCACTTCTGGAAGCAGAAGTTGTAAGTTATGGTGAGGCGTAGTCAGCAGAGAGCTCCTCCGTGACGTGATTCCGTATAAATCACGCTCTCAATTGACAGTCAGTGCTGGTGGCCACACGAGAAACTGCAAGTTTCAGCAACTTAACAAAAAAGACCAAAACACTGAAAAAGCCTATAAATTGTCAAATAAAATGGCCCACGGTGTCTCTGGAGCATGTTTACTGCTTCATATTGCCTTTAGATGGCCTTCTCTGGCCGAAAGTTGCGTTTGTAAACCATTGTAAACCACTGGCCATTGTAAACCGTTCAATCATGTGTGCCCAACCCATAGAGAAAACTTACAACTTTTTAGCTGTAGAGGACAGAAGGCTAGCTTCTGTCACGGAGGTAAATCTAAGCAAATAATCCCGATACCTGAAGTAGTAAGTCAGAAAATAACACATTTTTACTGACGAATAGAGGCAGCAGTGGAGCAACATCCTCTGAGTGCTGTGACATTAAATCACTGATTTTTGTCCTTGGTGTTTGGTGCAGGGGGAGAGAATAGTTGGTTGACACAATACTTTGTTTCTTCTGTGTTAGTGAAGAAATTGACAGAAAAAAAATCATTCTTAAGACACTTCGATCAGTATAGATTTTGTTAATTAGCTGATTTGTATCGTAGGAAATTGTACGTTCTTTGTCTGCGTATGTTGGTTTTTCCCATGGTTGGACTTCACAGTCCAAAAATACACAGATTGGAGATCAGGTTAGTTGTTCACTGGAAATTGACCCTAGAGATGAGTGTGAATACTCGTTTATCTCTATATTCTCTGTGGCTCGTGATGGACTAAACTGTCATGGCTCTGACTCCACCACGTCCATGTCAGGAATTAAGCAGTAGAGAGAGTTTCATTTTTTAAGAAAAGAGGGGGAAAAAAATGACCGAATTTACCTTTTTGCTGTACAAGAAAGCCTACTGTCAATGTTGAACAGAGCCAGAAAGAAGGTATATCAGAACAACATGACCCAGAGGTAATATTAACCACGTCGACTATGCAGTTCTGTCACAGGAGGAGAATGAACTGGGTCGATTCCTTCGCTCTCAGGGTTCCCAGGATAAAACCAGGGCCGGAAAGATCATGCAGGCCACAGGGAAGGCTCTGTGCTTTTCCTCCCAACAGAGGTAACAAACACCCACTTTTTTTAATAAATACTAAATTTTATGACACACTTCATCATAACAGCATCATTGTAAAATGTCAGATTTTACAGTTTTTTGCATTTAAATCACACTGTAATTTACTGCGTTAATTGTTTTATTCTACAGATTGGCTTTGAAGAAGCCGCTGTGCCGTTTGTACCAGGAGGTAGAGACTTTCCGGTACAGAGCTATCTCTGATACGTGGCTGACAGTAAATAGGATGGAACAGTCCAGGACTGAATACAGAGGAGCACTGCTTTGGATGAAGGATGTGTCTCAGGAACTGGACCCAGACACACAGAAACAGATGGAGAAATTCAGAAAGGTTTGTTCACCCTACGTTTATGTTCATAGTTCACCTTATTACTGTGGGTACCAGAGGTGGGGTGAGAGTGTGCTGGTACTCTGGACAGAAGTGTGCCGCTGCTGTAATGATTAAATGAAAAACATGCCTCCAGTCACTAGGTGGCAGCAATTCATACAGTGGTTTGTACAGATAAAAATATATAAATCATTAGGTTATCAATAGTTTTTCAGTTCAGGGTGGCTTGAGAACATTTCTACCCCTTGACAGACAATAATTAAGGGCATTTTGAGATTTTTGTTAGAAAGAAAAAAATTCTGAATATTTAAAAAAAAATCAAATTACACCTTTTTGAAAATGTATTTAAGAAACACCTTTTTCAGGAATATTTTGAAAAAAATCAATTTATGGTCAGATGTTGAAAAATTGTAGTTTTTTTTTTCCAGAATTTTTCTTTTGGCATAGTCCTAATCCAACTTGTCATTTTGGTCAGATGTTGAAAAATATGATTAAACGTTTTTTTGGCAAGTTGCTTTCAAAATTCTATCCTGTCTGAATGTTTTTCATCAGATTAAACCATTTTGAGAATTTTGAAATTTTTTGAAACATTTTAAAATTTTGATGAAACTTTTTTCATATTTTTTCATATGCAACTTTTTGCATATTTCTCATCAGATTTTAGCAATCTTTTTAGAAATGTTTGCAATGGAATATTTCTGTCCCATCGATGTGATGAGACTTGGCTCCACACCACTGGTAGCTACTGTTTCTGGACTAATGGCCATTGTGGTTTATTGTGACCTTTTTCTTATGATTTCAGAGATGGTTGGTTGTTTCAATTTATCATTGCTATCAAAGAAATGAAGTCATTTTTTTTATTTCCTAAACTTGAACTGCAGTGTTTTGTGTTTTTGCTTCCACCTACACAACCACACAAGTCAATTGTATCTCTAGATGACCTCCAGCCTTTCATTTCTGCTGTGTCTCAGGTCCAGACCCAGGTCCGTTCCACCAAAAGCAGCTTTGACAAACTGAAGAATGATGTCTGTCAGAAAGTGGACATGCTGGGAGCCAGTCGCTGTAACCTACTGTCACACGTGTTAACAACATACCAGGTACAACACAAAGTCCTGCCCAGCGCACACTGGACATTCACCTTGAGGACTTGTACATCACTGTGCAGATAAATGAACCTGAACTCAATTGTTGTTTTGTTCTCTCAGACCACTCTGTTTCACTTCTGGGAAAAAACGTCCCACACCATGGCGGCCATCCATGAGAGCTTCAAGGGCTGTCAGCATTATGAGTTCTCCATGCTGAAGGTCGGGCAGAGGCTCGACGTAAAATGACCGAATCTGTTACCTGTTGAGAAAATGTCACTAACTTTTGGAATAACAAAGTGATTGATTCTGCAGGCGCTGCAAGACTCCACAAACAAAGGGGTAAAAAAGAAAGGGAAGAAGAAAAGTAAAGCAGAGAAGGAGGAGGGAAAGAAAACGGAGAACTCAGACGAGAAGTAAGCATTGTTGTTTTTTTCATCTTTCATCATCAAGAGTAGGATAACATAGTTTACCTTTTAAATACTTCATCTAAAATGTATTATATTAACTATATCTATATTTTAAATCACTAATATTTATTTTATTTGCTCATGATCTACCAGTACACCAGTCCACAAGGGGGCATTATCTCTGTGTGAAGGCCTGTTTTATGAGCCCACAATAACTATGCCAACATTTAGTTGTTTTTTTTCTTCAGTCCACTGTAATTCTCTGCAGACTATTCAAGTGTTGTACTTATTTCCATTCTGTAGCTTCTTTTGGCCAACTTAGATTTTTGTCTAAACCAGTGGTTCCCTAACGCACTTTGTTTTTTGTTATGTTAATTCCTATGGCTTTACAAAGGGAAATGAGCAGTTATCCTCACAGTGGTACAGTTATAGAAAACAGTGAGATTGAAATTCAGCTGCTTCTTTAAATATTAGTTTAATTTTGTTTGTCTTTTTTCTCTAAAACATGTGTGTCAAAATACGGCCCATGGGCCAGAACTGGCCCGCTTGGGGTTTTAATCCGGCCTGCTTGATGAATTATAAAAAAAAGTACACTTTGTTAAAAAAAATGATTTCATTATAATTAATAGAAAATATATATACTTGTGCTTCTCTGCATGAAAACACCTCTGCTCAAAAAGATCCTCGTAAGATAAAGTTTGAAACTATGGTTCAAACAAAGCTACTGTACTGAGAAAACTGTGTTAAATTGTATATGCAGTTCATGTTCATCTTCACTACTTGTCTTTAATATCTGTAGACTCGTCTCACTTGGTGCTGAAAATGAGACAAGCATACAAGGTGAGACACCACCAAGTTTCCTTGCTTTTCTATATAAGAGACAATTTAGACACAAGTCCTAAAGCGCTTTTTACTGACTCTTACCAGAAAATGCAAACCCGTCCTCGTACTGTGCAGTGTTGGACGAAGAACAGGACAGCCTGGCCTTGTTGAATGAGATTCTAGGCGGCATGTCTGTGGACGAGGGGGACTTTTCTCAAGAGTGGACAGCAGTGTTTGGAGACACAGAGGGGATAAACTCAGGGTGTGAGAGACAAACTGAAGCTCAGGAAAAGGAAGAGTCTTTCTTTCTTCCATCTCAGCTGCTGGACCAGAGCCTGAAGAATCTCAATTCTTCTGTCTCAGGTGAGAACCTCTGTAAAAACAAAATGTGTATTTGTCTAAAAACACAAACATGTTTTACTTACAATATTTAAGTTTCCCTAACTGTGGTGGAATGAGGTCAGACAGAGGTCTACAGAGAAAGGCCTTTTGCATATGCATGTACACTTTACATTAAACTGCAGAACCTTAATTCAGTGGTTCCCAACATAGTTTTGGCTTGTGACCCAATGATGACATCACAAATGTTTGGCTGCATTTTATTTGAACTAGATGTACTGGAAATCAACCAAAGTAAAAGATTACAGTTGTTTAAGACATCAATTTTTTTTACTAATTACTAAACATTTCAGGTGACCCCCTTTGACTTCCAGGTGACCCCCATGGGGCCACGATCCCAAGGTTGAAAAACATTGCCTTAATTTGAGACAAATTGTAGTAAGAGACTTTTCTTAAAATGTATCTGTTCAATATTTTCTTACAAAAAGCAGATTTTTCTTTCATAATGTGATGAAAAATAACAGCAAGAATATCAATTGCCGGTGTGATTGAGTCATTTCTTTTGACTCTGACTACAGACTTGTCATGGAGTAAAATGTCAACAGTACTCTTTCTGCTCATTTTTGTTGTTATCACATTCTTTTTCTTTTTTTAAAATCAGGACTAAAAACAACGCATCATAATGAACTCCCATGAAGTCCAACCTCAACGTTGTTTTGCAAATGTCAGCTTGTATTTATTAAACAATGGCTAGAGACTGTTATTCTCTGCTTCATGGAGCTTATTGGTCATGTATGAAACACCAAATCAAATGTCTCCTGCTAATTGACCTGATTGTGTCTCTCAGATGCAGACTGGAACAGCTTTGGTCAGCAGAAATGTGTCCAAACAACTGAAGCCTCTCCTGATGCCAACTTCAACCCATCTAAAGTGACAGCAAAGGGTGTGTTTTCCATTGAGTGTTTGGATTGTTTTTATTTTATAGTTAAGGACTGACAATCTTTTTTTGAGCCAAAAACTAGTCGACTAGACTAGTACGTAAATTAGAATGAAAATAAAACCCATTAGGCTAAACAAGGAAAATATACTTTTACAATGTGTTTTTTGTTTTGGTTTGAAAAATGTTCAATTTCCGCAACCTAAGTCCATAGAGAAAATAAATAATTTTAGCAAACAGACCCACAATAGCTGCAGATCTACTGCTGCTTCCTGTGGTCAGTTTGGGTCACTAAAACACTGAAAGGTCACAAAGTAATATTTTTGACTAAGTAATGACATTGTTTGCTGACCTAGAAATAGCAAGTGCTGTTTTGTAAAATTATGTTTTTTCTATAAAGTTTGTTGCACAGTAGTGAGATGTGAACAAACAGACACCAACTTCAGTTTAAAGAGATGGAGTGTATAATATATCCTTCAGACCAAAGTCATCTATGGTGCAAAGTACTAGTACTAGTGACTAGGGATGGATCGATACAATTTTTCCATGTCTGATACCAATACTACAACTTGGAGTATCTGCCGATACCGATATCTTCTCCAGCATGCTGTTGCTGAGCTGATAGTTCTGGGCTTAGGTATCGGATCAGACTGACTATAGTTGTGTTTATATCAGACTGATACCGATCCTGAGTATCGGATTGAGCCATCTCTAGTGACTATGTTTAAGTTGTTCATTTGTGTGTATGTTCCAGGAACAGCGGCAGCATCCAGAGACCGCTCAGCCTGGTTCAACCTGTTCGCTGACTTGGACCCACTCTCCAATCCTGACACTGTGGGAAAAACAGACCCGGCACATGAACTCCACACAGCATAGTTCTTCCTTCCTCAGAGTTATACTCACTCTACCAGAAAGAAGAACTTGGTTTTAGTCACAACTGCAGCAAATATTCTTCCTGGTCACCACAAAAGAATCGGTCGTCTCACGGAGGTTTTCAGGACTCCTGGCAAGACTATACCAAAGGTAACTAAAGGTAACTGAAAAGTAAAAGTAAATAGCTGATGATAATGATTGTCAGGTGAGTAATAAGCTACGTAGGCGTTAGCTAAAGGAAAGTGGTGAGAATCAACATTTTCAAATGTTTGGAGAATGTTTAAATGAAAAATTGCTTAAAGAATTATTCAAACAGATGTGGATTATTGAGGTAATTAACTCATCGTCATGCATTGTAATTCATGACCTTTTTTTAATGATGGCTGGAAAAACTTTGCTGCAGTTGATCCTCATTACGAAAAATTATGTCAGGCAAACAGTTACTGAGCCTGAACCAGAACTATGAGCCTTTGACTTTGGCTGACTCAGGTCTAAAGTCCTCTCCTGGTTTTTCTGCATCCGTTTCGGATTCTTGTCACTGATGTTTGCAAAAACAGAAATTAATGAAGGAAAACTATTTAAAAAAATCTGCTTTAAGACAGATTTTAAATATGATCTGTCTCTGTTTGGAGGTTGCATGTTCTCTCCGTGTGTGCGGGAGTTTTCTACCGGCTCTCCAGTTTCCATTCACAGTCCAAACATACAGGATGAGGTTTAATGTTCACTCTAAGTAAACCATAGGTGTGAATGGGAATGCGAATAGTTTTTTATACCATATGAACTGGTGGGCCGCCGGCTCGTAGCCCCCTGACTCTAAAAATGAATAAGTGGTAGAAGATGAATCTAAATATATTCTACCATAAGCTGGCCACTGCATGTTGCATGACTGTGTGATTTCTAATTATTGATCACAGTTAATAGCATTTTTGCTGATTTGTGTATTTTTCTTAAACATTATCATACAAACACTGATGTTTTGATTTTTCAAATTAATGAAATAAATCCAGTTCCCCAGTTCTCCTCCGCCGCAACGTATTTGAATGACATTTTACACATGGAAAGAACATGTTCCAAAAAAAGTTATTTTATTTTGCACCCAAGATTTTCGACCAGAAATGGCCTGAAAGTCCATTTTAGGTTTTCGGCTTTTATCACCAAAATAACACCGCCGAAACAGGAAGTTATGATGACGCAAGCAAAAACCGCCGATAGTGCCAACATGTCTCAACGGTGTGGACGTAATTCAATCTATCTGAGAAAGACCAACAGATAGCTATTTGCAAAACGTGTAATGCGTACTGTAATGCTTACGCTACTTTCACGACGGCGTGCACCTGCAAAGAATTTCTCCACATCGGATTTGATGTACCTCCTGAAATCCAAACATCCCGACCGTGAGCGCAGACCACGAGGTCCCCGCGACATTGACTTCACACCAGTTGGTCCTAATAGAGAACATCCTCTCTCCTCTTCCCCCGTTTGAGCAGCTAACTAAAGAGACTTATTGATTGTTTACATTTTTGGTGCATCACTAAGTTTTATTTTGTATGATGCAACACGTGCCAGTGCTTTCAGGATGGCTACCAGGTAAGAAGATCTCTTTTTCTTTCCATGCTCTTTTTCTGTTCCAAGTTAAACTTTCTGTTATGTCTCCTGCAGATATTTATAATGTAGCAGTTAGCATGCCTGACTATATAAATACACACATGGCAATATTGATGATCATTGCAGATACTGCTAGATTTCCACGTTTAAAAAAATGTTTGTTTTTTTTAGAATAATGCCTATTTATATGAAGTGAACATTTACTCAATCAACGTGGCTTCGTTGTTGCTAACAAAACATGCTGATGTTCCTCATACTCCGCAACTCAATTCTATCTGATCGTGATATTTTGAGAAGTTCAGAAATTATGTTTTTTAGCACAAA
>NC_024319.1:21715496-21723903 GCF_000523025.1 Cynoglossus semilaevis
TTTTATGTAATAGTTCAAAATATCACCATAAACAGCCTTTAAGCCCCCCCTTACACCCCTAACTTACCAAGAGAGTATTATTTTTTTTAACTTGTTCCCATGAAATTGTCATTTGTGTTTTAATAAAAATGACTGCACTTGCAAAACTTGTATTTGTGAAGTTTTTCAGAATGTCATGTTGTTTTTGATGAATTGATGACATACTGTAAACGTATAACATTTTCTGAATTTAAACCAAGTAAAAGGTTGTTGTGTTGTATTTCAAGGCAAATGACTGCTTTTTTTTTTGCCATCTTTAGCTGAAGTGTTAAAGTAAAGCTAAGAGTTATTGTTGTAATTTGACATGTATTGTTTTTAAATGTATCTTTGGACTTTGTGATTGAATGCATGTTTTGTAAATGTGAAGTGTTTTGCTATTAAAAGACTAAAAACTTCTTGTTCTGTTCATTGTGGAAATATCCTGGTTGGTTTTTTTTTAACTTAGTTTTTGAACTTAGTAAGCAGTAGTTTTAAAAACTAAGTTTTTACATATACTCAAAAACAGTTTTTTTTTCCTTTTTCTATACATATACCCATACATTTGACTTAGGCAATGAGAAACCCCATTCATATTGACTCAATATCTAGAAATGAATGCACTGTGTTTACAACAATTTTCTTTATTCTGGAACATTTACAACAGTCTTTTCAGTCAAATACAGCTCACAATGAAAGTGACTGTTTCACAATAGCATTAAGGCACAATGAATTTTTACCTCAAAAAAGTCAAAAAGTTTCTTTACCTTTAGAAGAAACTTACTCTGGACGGTTTACAACAGTCTTAAGTCAAATGCACCTCACAATGAAACAACAATACCATTAAGGCAATTAGACATTTCAGTAAAATACTCACAAGTCCAGCAACTGATCTGCTTCAAATGAAGTTGCTCGTTCACTCTACCTGGCAGAGTCCAAGCTGCTGTGTCCACAAGTCTTCTCCTCCTGTTAAGACAATAGCATACAAGGCACAATGAATAACAACAATGAGCTGGAATAACACAACCAAAAGCTGTCAGTCATTCAATCCAAAAGTGGTTACATTAAGGGCAACTGGACGAAGAAAGTTTTTTTTGTTGTTGTTGTTGAAGACATTTCACCTCTACTCAAGAGGCTTCTTCAGTTAGAAGCAGTAAAACATCTTCATAAAAGAAAAACCTACTTCATCCAGTTGCCCTTGGTGTAACTATTTTTTTGGAACAATCAAAAGCTGCGTTGGTCTCATTTACCTCTTGCCGTCAGGGTGGAAAGCCACACAGTTGATGGGGGCCAAACTCCTCTTCGTACGCAGCTTGGAAGAACCTGCAAATTAGAAGAACACGTCACCGTGCCACGTGTTAACACAAACAATCAATATTTAAACAGATATTTCCTCACTGCATAAATGCCTTTGTTTGTAACAAAGCTGTGGCTTCTTCAGTGCTAATGCTAACACCACAATACAATAAAGAACATCTGCATTTTCTTTACCGCTTTCTTTTGTTTGGATGAAGACAACAAGTAACAATAATACTCTGGAAACTCCACTTCAACTCATCTGGCCTCAAACTTGCCAATCCTGGTGGAAGTTGTGGTCACTTCCATGGCCTCCTGCCCAGTACTACCTACAACACACACACACACACACAATTGCAAGGTGCGAGGTCACTGTTGATCTACTAGGATAAGCATTGCACAGCGACAACTCGACAACTTACGTGATAGGTGAAATGGCGGCAGAGTTCTCCGATCAAAGAGCTGTGGAGAGAACACATGGCACTCAGTCATTTCCACATCATCATCAGTCCACATCTTGGACTCCAAAACAAACATTAAATAATCATTTCATTTTTACTCCACTCTATCTGGGTGGCTGACATAAAGCCTTCAACAGCCTCACACAGTCAGTCAGCTTTGAACTAAGCAAACATTTATTCAAGCACTTATCTCTCTTCAAGGCCTTAAAGTCACAGACAGTCAACACTAACACAAAACCAGAGCAGACGGTTCATTTCAAACTGTATCACTCATTTCTCCTAAGATGTACTTCAAATATTCTAAAGTCTATTTCAGTATATTAAGTACATAAGTCAGTGGATTCACATTACGGTGAGAGGTCTGTAGTATTGACATATTGACCAACATGTCTAGACTGACGGAAAAATGTCTCTGTAAATAAACGGGACAAGTGGACACACTCAAAGTAACCACATCTACTACTGTGAGGTTTTTTTGGTGTATCTTCTTACAGAATAACCCCCAGCAAATTGTCAATATTTACGTCAGTTTACACATACATGTATAACAAACTATGAATAAATAACTTAAAATACATTTTTCATTCATTTATTTTCTATTGTTCTACCCTGCAGCGGTGGTCTAAAGCACAAATGACTGGAGGGTCACCTCACAATTCCATACGTAATGTGTATAAACAACGACAAATCCAAGAGTTAAAAGGAAAACAATGACTCTTTTCTTTGTTGAAGACTTCCGTTAGGCAACTGGACATGACATTTTTACTCAACAGAGGAGGAGGGCTAACGACCCATCAGACGCTAACGACTGTTAACACTTCCCCAGATGACCCCGACGGCCCACCCGACCGCAGGGACCTAAAGTCGCTTTATTCTTTGTCCCACCCACAGTATATATTTGCTGTACTCCCCTCCACCAGTTTGAACTGAAGAAGCCTCTTGGATGAGAGGCGAAACGCCTTCTTTTAGAAAATTTCACATCCAGTTGGCTAATGGAACTCTTCAACCTTGACCGTGACCTGGCTGACTGAGAGTCTTCATGGACAACTCTTTTCTTTATTCACCTTCAAAAACTAAAAACTCAGGTTTCATTTTTTAAGGTTAAAAACAAAACTCTTCTCTAGGCCTTCTCCTTGATGGCCAGCCAGGTGTCATTCTGATGACTATTTATAACATTTCAACAACTGTTATCACATCAATCATTAACATAAGAGTTCTCACCTTGGTGATGTTGTCCATTGAGGCACTGATGAACATGGTGAGGTCTACAGACGTCGGGATGTCGTTGATGTGCCTGCTGTGCTCCTTAGATTTCTTCAGGACTTCTCTGGAATAGACAAATAAAAAAAAAATAAATAAATGTTCCTCATTAACACAAGCTCTACACAACCTGCTGTCTGTGATTCATTATTTCATTTCTATAATACTGTGTGCAAACTATTCCTTTAGCAGTAATCAGGAAGCCGTGTACTATCATTCGTTTCTTTTACAGTATTACTTTGTTTACGTTGTGCGTGACGATTACCTACCGATCTGTGGATCCCTGAGGTCGAACAAGTTCATGAAACACCGATGGCCCATCCACTCATCTGTGGAAAACATGACGATGATGCCGCTGAAATCGAACCTGCGTGTTCTGGCGGCAGACACTACAGAAAGGACACGGAGCAAAAAATTAAACACCAAACTATAAAACACTTGACATGAAATCATCCAAAATAGATTCAGACACTCATACACTAATGTCTGCTGGATTCACCTATATAGCTAATTGACACTCATACACTAATATGTCTGCTGGATTCGCCTACATAGCTAACTGGTTTTTGTTTTCAGTATTTCACTCCTCAACTATTTACACTGCATATATTTCATATATTGTATATTAATTTTATATACTTGTTCACATAACACCCTTATAATTATACTAGTTCTGCTTATATATACACATATCATGGGTATAATGTAGTGTACGTCACTATACATACACATCATACCAATAGAATAACGAAAATATAATACTTAAGATTGCAATTAACAACACCACACACAGCAACAATACTTACCTACTAATCTATCTACTTCTACTAAAAGCCTAATCTATTAACATCCACTGTTAGTGATCCACTGATTTCCCATATTCATTGACAGTGTGCTGCTACTCATGTGTGTATTTGACCTATTTGTGCATTTTTGTTGTTGTTTTGGTGCTGGAACACCCGAGGGATTCACAAACTTCTATCTATCTAAATGCATGCATTTTCTTTTTACCCACCGATCACGCAGTCTCACAGTTGACAGTTGTTGTCAGCTGATCCTGTCAAGACATTTCTGCTGTCCCCTGAGAAGAGCCAGTTAGGGAACATAGCATGTATCGTGGCAGCAATTCATGAGCGTACGCTGGGGTCAACTGTGTTATGATTACACCTTTACTTGGTACAATAACTGTCAGATAACTAGTTAATAACTAATATTACAATTATTATGCTGTTATTGGTGTCGTAACACTGTGCTGTTGCATGATAACAAAACCTTTGTCATAACATTGTTGCAGTATGCCAGGCTTCCCTTGTTTATTGTTTGCGTTCACCTTTACTTTGGTTATATTTTCTGATGCTACTCAGGAAATGTTAGGGCCTTCATATCTTTAATTATTAGTGATATTGACTTATGACATCCCTGGTGAAGACACGACAGCATACCGAGCTAAATAACATGAAAGGATACAGTCACAGTCAATCCAGATCCCATGTGTCCATTGTAGGTACCGAGTTGTTCCACACGTTGGTCACCTGTGTGGGGAAAGGGTAAATATTAAAAGGCTTCAACGCAATCATGGCTTCGCTTCACAAACTATTGGTTTGCTCTACACTACTGGCACCACCAATAACCTCAGAAAGTAATTACTGGCACCACCAATAACCTCAGGAAGTTACCTATGTTGCACTACTATTCTTTTAATCTGGATCAATAAATCAAAATAAATACACTTTCATGATTACAGTATAATTTTCATATCACACACACACACTGTAGAGCATATAGCCCTAATGTTTGTAACACAACTGCAAGTCAAAACTAGCGGAGGATTACTCTGCTACTCGACTAGCAGAGTCGTGTTTCATATATTTCATATTTTCAAAAAAGGTGCATCAGCCCAGCTCAAGCTCCTGTCAAATGCCAATTCCTTATTCACCACGACAGTTCTTTGTTCATTATTTAGGACGAAAACTAACTACGAATCATTTTAACATCTGACAAAAGCTAACGTTAGCTAGCGTAAATTGCACTAACGGTCTCGACCGAACGACTTCCATTTCAAACAAAATACAACCAATATAACAACACAAACAATTGATTTAAAAAACCCACCATTTCACTCAATCAGATGTAGCCACTGTGGTCAGTTTTTTGACTTGAACGTCCGCTAGAAGCCCAAACGGCTAACACTAGCTCTCATGCGCCGGAACCGGAAATAAGGACCGTACAATGCATTCCTATTTCCGTTATACAAACGTTCCAATATCAGCGCGCCCCCTACAGTTGACAGGTGACACTTTTTCTGTGTCAGCTGTCATTTGATAGAAAGAGCGTGCTTTGACGACTGTACCAGAAAATCTCATTGGTGAAAATCTACAAAAATAAATAATTTAAATATAAAATAATTTCAAATAGTTTTTAGTTAATAGTTATTTCAGCTATAGTTATTTCAGATAAAGATAAGTTTAAGTTTATATATATATCTACATATATAAATATGTCATATATATATATGTCTAGTATATTTATATATACATATTATATACAGTATATATTTCAAACTTTACTAATTTTACAATTATATCCAAACTTAAGTCATTCTTGATGAAGAACATGTGTTTACTGTAAATCAGCTAATTCATTTGACCATACAGCTAGTTCTTTCACTTACCAAACCAAGTGATTCTGAGTGAGGGTAATTATAGAAAGGATGTGATAAAACCTCTGTCAATCATCCAATACCATCATCCTTTTATTTATTTTATTTTTTAGGATTTTTTTAACTTGCAAAAGACTGACCTGAATGGAAGATACCAATAGAAATATCTTATTTATTTATTTATGTTAAATCATTTCTCTGGAGTGTCTTGTAAAAAGTACAGGTTCAAAACGTGCTGTTACACATTCACATGACCAACAGCGCAGAGTCAAAAACAATGAAACGGCCAGTGCTTTGAGAGCCTCTTGGAATTGTGTGTGGGCTGATGGACTGCTCACATTAGCAATCGGGACGTGAAGTGGTCCAGGCCCTTCTCTGCATAATTCCAACCAAACAAATGTACATTTTCTACAACCACCAGGAAAGAAAAACATGAATGTATGCAATATGTATGTTTGTTTTAGTAGTGCTGTGTAAAATAAATAAATAAAGACAATTAAACAAAAAAGCTAAAAAACACAGAATACTGAATTTCAATAACTGACTACTAATAAATGATGGGATCATTTTTGTTACATGTCCAGATTTAACAATCAACAACCAAAAGGTGTTGTCAATAAGCATTGCTGTGTTTTTAGTTCACAGCCTGCTGTGCTCACCTTGTTGGGCACGTGTGGCCGTGTGTCTGTGAAACAGCTTATTCATTGTCCTGTGTTTGAGAGATAGCGTTGTAGCTCCCTGGGCAGCAGGCCCGCTTTTTGTTTTGCAGCTTGTCATCCGTTGCATCTGTGTACACACATACATCCAACCAAACACTTGTCTCTTTCTACTGTCAGTCATCATCAACAATTATACTGCATGTGTCAATGGATATTTTAATTCACTCATTTTCGACACCTCCTCATTTTTCTTTCTCCACTCCCTCGCTGCTCGATGATTCTGTTCTACATCCACCCACGCAGGTTTTTTTATTTATTTATTCAGAGACAGCTGTTTCTGAACACCTGAACCCACTAGCTGTGCTTTGCTGGTCAACTCCCTCCCTCCTTCCCTCCCCGTCTACTTTATCCTTGTTTCTCTTTCACCCTGTAATTTGGGTCAGAAAAGGACAAGCATGTCCTTGAGCAGTTCAAAAAATGTGTGGAATCCACCGAAGGTTGTCTACCCTTTCTTATAACATGTCACTCTTCACTTAACACGTCTGCACAGGCTCGATAGCATGCTTGTGTGTGTGTGCGCTTTGTGCAACCTTATGGTAATGTTTTGATTTACATGGCTTTATTTTCCATCTGTTTCTACTGTGTTGGCTGAATTTATCTACAGGCTTACTAATGTAGTCAGGCGCTTTAGTGTTGTGTGTAGGTGGCTACACCTACATCTTGATTCCTGGGCAGCACAGTTTGATCCTACAGAGAAATGATGCAGACCTGTCTCTGACCTCCTCTGGGCTGGAAACCACAGATAACTGAGAAATGTCTCTGCCGCACAAGTCCTTTTAAAATAGAACCATTATCAGTAAGGTGGTTACAGACATACTTAGATTGTCAACCACAGCTCCACGTCTTAAAGGATTCCATTGGCTGGAGACAAGACATGAGGCAGAGGTTCTCCAGGAATAAACATCTAGCTGACAATAGCTGTACACTTACTTACTTACGTGCCTTTTTTTATTTTAGATTTGTGAAGCAGAAAGTCATAAAACCATCTGTGTTAAATTTAACTTGACAAGATTCTGATTAAAAATCAGATTTGATATTTTTAAATATTTTTATATTTCTAAAAGAAATCTCGATATGCTTTAATTTGAACATTACAAAAAGAAATTATTTGAAAATCAAGATTTCAACAAAAATAGGAAAGATTGTAGACTATGACAAAAAATGCAAAAGAAGAAAAAGTCCCAGAAAGGTCTCAAAATGCAAGTTTATGCCTTAAAACATGCTGCCAAGTGAATAATTTGGCATAAAAACCTCGCCAAACTTTGTTATATATATATATAAAATACTATAAATTGTCAAAATATCACCAAAAACAAACAAGACTGTAGTGTAATGATCACAGGAAAATGCT
This sequence comes from Cynoglossus semilaevis, assembly GCF_000523025.1. NCBI lineage: Eukaryota > Metazoa > Chordata > Actinopteri > Pleuronectiformes > Cynoglossidae > Cynoglossus > Cynoglossus semilaevis. The sequence continues at coordinate 21,723,258 of NC_024319.1, forward strand.
AAAAAATAAAGTCCCATGAATGCCTCAAAATAATAGAAATGTAAAGAGAGTGTTTTCATAAAATGGAAACCTTTTTGAACCCTACAAGAAAATCCGTAAAGTATTGATAGCTAATGATCTTTCCACAGGATCTGTGCCTCACACCACAGGGGTTCTATGGTGTAATGGTTAGCACTCTGGACTCTGAATCCAGCGATCTGAGTTCAAATCTCAGTAGAACCTACCGATGTGCATTTGTTTTGTCAGTTGGTAGCAACTTGGTTTTCATGGTAATGCAATTTATTTTGGAAACAAAGTTTCACAAAGTTTGTTTATAAAACATGGTGTATAAAGCAGAGCACAGGACGTTTGGCTTGTGTCATGCAAAGACCAAGGCTTTAAAGAGAGTGTCTTCATTAATTAGAAATGTATAGCTGATAGGAAATGCATCAATTGATAACAAAGACCTCTATTACACACTTGTTTACTAAGTTACCCAATTACTTAGAAGCATAATGTACTGTCGATTGGTTTTGATCAGAAAAATTTTCCAGCAGCTCTTCATGAGCCGTTAACAGTCAGGATGGCCGAGCGGTCTAAGGCGCTGCGTTCAGGTCGCAGTCTCCCCTGGAGGCGTGGGTTCGAATCCCACTTCTGACAAACTTTT
>NC_024319.1:21725082-21725633 GCF_000523025.1 Cynoglossus semilaevis
TTTTGGAAACAGAGTTTCACATGGTTTATTGTGAATCCTGTTGTTATTTGCACTTATTGATTCAAGACCACCTGTGTTGACGTTTTTGATATTTACAATCTAACAATATTATAGAGTTCTTCAAAATACTGTTTCATATTTTGTGCTAGTTTTTCAGTTGAACAAATGGTAAAGTCATCTTCTTGCCATCAGTCACATTATTACTCTCGGACTAGATTATGACTATTGCACATAGGTACTGCCCGACTGCCAATTGTCCCTCCTCTTATTATTTTAAAAGGAACAACGGTACGCACAAAGAGTTCTCACATGAAAGATCTACAACCACCACACCCATTTTTGAAGGCAAACAATCCTGTTTTAAAACAAGAATGGAAATGGTTTAGTTTAGAAGGTTTAGTGTGGCCGTCAGAACAATGATTGGGTGCTAAGAAATTTTTCCTGCAGCCCTTTTTAAGCAGTCAATTGTCAGGATGGCCGAGCGGTCCAAGGCGCTGCGTTCAGGTCGCAGTCTCCCCTGGAGCCGTGGGTTCGAATCCCACTTCTGACAA
>NC_024319.1:21728102-21745884 GCF_000523025.1 Cynoglossus semilaevis
CAGAAAAATTTTCCAGCAGCTCTTCATAAGCCGTTAACAGTCAGGATGGCCGAGCGGTCTAAGGCGCTGCGTTCAGGTCGCAGTCTCCCCTGGAGGCGTGGGTTCGAATCCCACTTCTGACAAACTTTTTACATCTGCAAAATACTTTTGCCAGCTCAAGTAGGAGCGTTAGGCAATGTGTGAGTACTATCATATATGTGCAAAAAAACACAACTTGCAAACAATTTGGATACTTTCTTCAACCCTACAAGAAACTCCAATCCACAGGGGTTCTATGGTGTAATGGTTAGCACTCTGGACTCTGAAACCAGCGATCTGAGTTCAAATCTCACTAGAACCTACCAATGTGCATTTATTTTGTCAATTGGGAGCAACTTAGTTTTCATGGTAATGCAATTGTTTTTTGAAACAGAGTTTCACATTGTTTATTGTGAATCCTGTTATTTGCACTTATTGATTCAAGACCACTTGTGTTGACGTTTGATGAGACAATGATGAGGGGGCTAAGAAAATGATTTGTCTTTGCTCTAAATTACTAACATGTCTTTTTTTGAGTTTTTGTTGTTTGATTTTGTTTGTTCTGTTTCTTTTCCCCTTGTATTTGATGAAATTGAAGTTATTGTTCTGCATTCAATCGAAGTACACAAATGTTTAGACGCAGACAACCTTGAGTCTGTCAATGGGCTTTTGTTAGTAAATTCTACATCCTGAAGAGACAGGTTAACCTTCATCTTTTCTACTTTCATGAATAGCCTGCAAAAGACAGAGAAATTGCTGATAGAGTTTTTTAAATGAACTTCACCCAAAATATCCACTATGCAAATAATGATAATAAGTAATAGAATCCCTTATTTGTTAGTGGAAATCTACTTCGAAATGCACAATGCATTTTGAAATGTTTCCATTTCCTCATCCATTGCTGTTTTCTCAGAGGAACAGCTGCATTGTGGATAGCAAACACTGTGCTCAGTGTTTTCCAACCTTGGAGTTGCCTGAAAATCTATAAAATTCTATGTAATCTATTTTTTAAAAAAACGTGCCAAACTGAAGCTGAAACTGAAGCTGCTTTCCATCTTTCAAATACTGAAAGTTGAAATACTGAAATTACTGTTTCAGAGCTTGCTTGTTCAATATTAATGTTCAGCCTTATAAAGACAAGGTGGTGATAAAATTAGCTTGTTTTTTGTTCCCTCTGTCAGAGGTTACATACAACATCAATGTAAAACGTGCACCATCCTACAGGCCTCCCTAATAAGGGTAGGCCACATGTCTGTCTCTGTGGTTACTGATAAAAGAAGTTGTAGTCTTAGTCTTTTTTTTTTGCACTTTCCTTTTTCATTATTTTATTTTCCATTACGCAATTCTTTCTAGGCTTTCTGCTCTGAGCCATCTGTCTATTCTGGATGAGGTCAAAACCCACTGCTCTGCTGTAGCACCATGATAAAACAATCTCATGAATAGCAATGCAGCAGCAGATCCCATGACATTTGAAAAACTAGAGATCATTTCAATGTGTTTATTGTAATTGACAGATAATCCATTGTGCAAATGTAGCACAGAATCTTCTCAAATTGACCTAATTACAACCACACTTTAAACAGAGAGATAAATGAAGCATTATTTCTTAGTTACTTTCCATGCAGCAATGTTGTCCACACTTTAGCTGCCGATCTTAATTGTTTTGTTGTTTGTTTGATGCATAGTTGTATGTGTTTGTAGGTTGACAGTGCCAAATGTAATGAAATAGCAACACATGATCTCTTTTGACTTCTGTGTGTAACACTTAAAACTAGCAGCTCTAGTCAAAAACATCAAGGTTGTGTGATGCAACCAAAGGCAAGGGCAACAAAACGAAGACAAGCCAGTTCAGTTACGGTATCCAAAAGTTGAATTGAGCCATCCCTAATACTAAAGAGTGTTATTTTCATGTGTTAACAACAATACTAACAATATATGTATCAAAAATAATCTAACATAAATTGAAAAAATGGCCTAAAAATGTGCAACATAAAGAAAGTCACCATAAACTCCTTGTCTTAGAAGATCCTAGAATGTCTTTCTATAATCATACAATAAATATCAATACCATACAATAAATATGATAATTCCTTCAGATGCTACCTTCAGGTGTCCCCGCAGCAGATCATCTGCCTCGGGGATGGGGTTACACCAGGGATCAGCTCTGAGTTCCGTTTTGTTTTCCAAGGTGACAGATGAGGTCAGTCAGTTGACCGTGATGTTTACAGATGACATTGTTATACTGCATGTGGCAAGAGTAGGGAGCAGGTGGAGGAAGCCCTGTAGGTATCTGCATCTATAGTATGCTGAAAATGACCAACTTCTTCCTTTTCGTTTCCGTTTGTGTTTGTACGAAATACTATATTCGATCAATTTTCTCACATAAAACCTGTGATTCATCAAGCATGGTTTGAAGTCTCTTGTAGCTACAAACATCATAACAAAAACACCCTACACAAAATACATTGCTGATTCATTTCCAGCTCACAGGGCCTCACTTTCAGGCTTCCCACTCACGTGTCTTATGATGCAGTACATTATGAATACAGACAATATCTGTTCATGTGAGCCTGCATTCAAGCGTATCACCAAGTAATGAGGTCATCAGTGAGTGTGCGATTCAGCAGCCTGACCTTTGTTGGTGATGTCAGAACTTTGTTTCAGTAAAAGTTGAGTCAGCCAAGTAGACTTGTAAACGATGAATATGAAGGATTGTTCCGGACGGAGAGAGAGAGAGAGCGAGCGCTAGATTTGTGTCTTAGGCAGGCACTTCTTTCTTCCTCCAACTGAAGCAGATGCAGAAAAATGTTGCCCTAAATAATGGTATTGTTTTGGGGCACATTACTGATGCACTCCTCTCCAGTGCACTGCACGCGTGGTCACTCAAATTACAGTTTAATCCGTTATGAGGGAAAAACCATCTGCTGCCATTTGATTATAACACCCAGTATTGATTTAAACAGGCAAGTTCAGCGAACAAAATAATTCACCCCGGAGGGGGTAAATGAGGTGTGACACTGACTTATCTGACCATTTAATTTCCACAGTTATACAAAAAAAAAAGACTAGCTGTGTTTTCTCGTTGTCTGTCTTAAGCATAATATACTATTTTAAGCCACGCCCTGCAGTCCGGTTGGGGAATCAGATAGAAATAGAAGTGATTACGTTTTTCTTTTCCTTCTACGTACTTCTGTAGCTTCATCTAATGTGCCCCAGAAATGTGACAAATAAATTCTTCTACCTACTACCAGTGTTAGCTGCTACAGAGATGCTGTACAAATCTCACTGTGACAAGTGTTTTGTTTTTTTTTTCTCAGTACGGCAGACCAAGCAGAATAAACTGCACGGCTGGCTGGTTTACAAATGCAAGGGTTGCTTTTGATGAAACATCATCCCGCATCATTTCATTATGTGCTTTGATCACATGACCATGGGCGGAGTCATTGTCACTAACCAGTACTATTAAATAAATATGTAATAAAAATCGATCTCATAAACAATCTGTTTTGTAAAATAAATATTTCTAACTACTTTGTTATATTTACTTAGGCCGTCATGGTAGCAAAGCCATTGCACAAACACAAACTTTTAGCTCATATTACCATTAGCCTGACTTCTAACGTTTTCCTCTACCCTCCATGTTGATCTCCAGTTGTTCTGGACGAGGGGTCACCAACCTTTTTGAAACTCATAGCTACTTCAAGGACACTCAGTAATACGAAGAGCTACTTGTTTGACACAGACTTCCTGAATAATGTAATAATAATAATAAGTTCTGGGACATACAATAGTAGACACTCTTCGCACCCATTTGGATATCACTGCAACTGTAACCGATTCGATTTTTGACCCTCTTGTTGCACCACATCGGTGACCCCTGTTCAGGCTCTTCTCCAATGATGCAAAGCCATCTCAGTGTCACGCAGAAATACTTTCACGATCAAAGTAATGCTCAAACCTCTTGGGTTGGGCCTGGGTCATATTAACAAGGAGAACAAAATATAACATATATAACAACATATATAAAATATGGTTATACTTTCATCATTATGTATTAAAGCCTGCTGTAATATTCACATTTCCCCATGTTAGAGCAGGACAATAAGAATATAATAATTTATGTCCTTATAAAAAGAGGAAACAGTGAAGGAAATTACACTACTATCACTGAAAAAAAATATTACGAAAGCTTGCCCACCCTTTCTGAAGAGTCGGGCCTAGAGGCCTCCCTCCTGCTGTTCTCTAAATCATTACCTTTCGTTACCTTCTGTACCAATGCCCTTGTCTTTCGCCCATCTGTCCTTTCTTGTCATTTCTCTTCTTTTTGCATTATTTTTTTTATCCTACACACCTCCAGCAATGACCCACTGCTGTTCCTCACGGCCATTTTTCTTCCCATGTTCCCCACATCTTCTCCCCCCCACTATCATTTTTTATGCCCTTCCATGAAGTCACAAAGGCCTGCATTGAGTCTAGTAACACTAGGCTGTGGCACGTGAGTGTGTCACGGCTACACAGAACCCCTCGCACAGTTATTGTGACAGTCATGCCATAATTACCCCTCCCCATGAGCAAGTCTGGCACAGATGGGTGGGTGGGGGGTGGAAGAAAAAGGAGGGAAAGCCTGGGTGAAGATGGAAGAGGAGACAAGTCACAAAGGCAACGTCAGAGTTGGACAAAGACAGTGAGTAAAAGTAGGAGCATAGTTAAGCTGATGTATTGTGGAGTGTGTGTGTGTGTGTGTGTGGAAATAGGACAATCTGTTCAGTGCTCCTGGCCCCTGTCGTCATGTCAGTGAAGATGTAATGGTTAAGGCTTCAGAGGACACACACAGCTGGGTCTCCAGCTAGAGTTACATGACAAATGCACGCACAGGTGACACAATCAATCACGACAACGCTCAGATACTTGTGAAACGAGCTCTTTACATGTTCAAAGAAATATCAATTTGAGATGTTTCACCATCATTATTTTGCCTGCAAATTTAAGAAGGGGATGAAGTGGATTCTAGCTCAACAGTCACACCTCACACAGGAAGTTAAAAAAATAAAAACGATAACAAATGACAACACTTCAGTCAGCCCATAATACAGCTGAACTCAGTCTCTCTATACAGCCTGATTTGGTGTCTAGTGGGCCGGACCAGTACAACCACAACATAATTACCTACAACTAACAATAAGTCCATCTTCTTCCCCTTTGTTTTCTTAACAAATAACTACAAGTGTATTAGGAAATATTCATATTTAATGAAATATAATTTGACAAAACTTGACCAACATGAAGTGTTTGAGCATGTTTTTATTTTCAAAATTCATCAAGCGGCCCTGATCGAGACCCCCGGTGAGCCAGTTTTGGACCGCAGGCCGTATGTTGGACACCCCTAGGATACAGGGTTGGCGGAAGGGGGTGAATGAACGACTTTGTCAGTGTCCCCTCCCTCTGTCAGAGTCACCTAAAATCCTATGGGGAACACTGTACAGGTATGGCTTGAATTTAGTGAATTTTTGTTAACGCTGTCACATTGTGTTGTATATACAGTAACTAGAATACTGGTAATGTACCTTTTATAGGTTTGGAAGACAAATAAAATGCATGCTCATACATATAATAAGAAAAACCATATTTGACCAGAGCCTTAACTGTTTTTTTAATTCTTGTCGCAACCTCAGCGTAGACATTAAAAAGAACACGAGCTGTAGTGTATTCAGCGGTGAACACTGATTTATATTCTATATAAAGATGCATTCATGGCGGGTTATTGCAGGCATAATGAAGAGCTCGCAGTCTTGCAGGCGCAGGAGGTTTTCTGCGCCAGTGTGTATGGGAGAATTTGAAGGCCGGGAGCCAGTTCCTAATTAATTTTGTCTGAAAGCTACAACAAATCGCGTAACGCAGAGAAAGATGGCTGTTGATCCGGAGCATAAAAGAGTACTACCAAAGGAATATTTTAATTCAGTCTTGTCCTTGAGACCTCTTACTGTTCACATGTGTGTGTTGGGGTAATACTTTCAGCACTTTACCGTCCATAAAACACTGTGATTGGCTACAATAAATGGAAAAAAAAATGTGTGTAACGTTACTGACAGCTATTTATTTGTCATATAAATTGACATTTATTTAGCATTTAGAATAGGGGTGGCAAACTCAATCATCAAGTAGCCAAAATGTCCAAGTCCAAGTTGTGGGCCAAACAGGATTAACATTAACTAAATTGATTTCATATTTTTATATTATCACACACAAGGTAGGATATGATAATATTTGTGACATATAGTCATATAAATCATCAAGACCAGGGATGTCCAATATCGGCCGACCAATGCTATCGGCCCAATAGTAGCATAATTTTGTATTATCAGTAGGAATCGCTATCGGTTTTTCCTCTAATAATGAAAACCCGATAACACAATGTCTGGGTTTTGCCAGATATGCTGGACTGACTTTAACAATGTATTTAGCACAGACAATACTAATTTGTGGATTGCTTTCACAATAAAAGTACGTAATGTAGACTTGTGATGTGACCTAAAAATAGTTCTGGGGTAATACTGCTTGCATGTATTACTATCGCTTGGTATCAGAATTGGAAATTAAGTGTTTGGACAATATCGGTAAATGGGATATTGGCAGAAAGACTTCAACTTCAACCAGGTACCTCAACAGAGAGCGGGACAGTAAAGCTGGATTGCCAGGGACTGTTGACCGACAAGGGCTTCGCTAAAAATTTTGAAAGCAACTCTTGACACGTTGAACAAAGCCACCTTTTAAGACATTAAAATCCACCAACTCCATGAAAAAACAATATGATTTGAGTTACATACTTCATTATTCCATCAATATTTATTGCGCATACTTAATTCATAGCTACACCGTGACTAATCTGTTTAGAAATGTTATTGATTGATTAACGAGAAAGACATGTTTTTTAAGTTAAATTAAAAAAAAAAACTTTGTTTAGATCGGTTTATCTGTGTTGATTTTCCAAGGGTTTTATTTCTTTAATGTCACACTGAGTAACAATGTTTTCATTCAGAGACAGCATAGCTACTATTTGACCCCAAAAAAGAGAAAGAGGAAAACGTTTTCGTTGTTTGTTCTGTTCTTGGTTTGTCAACAACTGTGCACTTTCTATTTTCGAGAAATGATTTCAAACGCGATGGGAATACCACATCTTGAGATTAGAAGGTGAGTCATGCTGAGTAGCTTAGCTTCAGCGTTGCTCCTGTGGTCTATTGATTATCAGACTCACTGTAGCAGCAACTGTAAGTCGTGTACAATTCCAGCAGAATAACCTAATAGAGTCATGCTCTGTGTCAATGCCTGTAAAAGAGCTCTGTCATCACCAGTGACTCGGTACAGTCGGTCCGCGCCAAAGAACAAAGAAGACTAATGAGGAGAGAGTGGAACAAGGAAAAAATAGGATTATGTAGAGACTAGAGTGGGGGGGTGTGGGGGGGTGTAGAAGAAACAAAGAGAATGAACTGAGAAATAAATGAAAGAATGTTCGCAGGAAGAACGGGGCTGTGTCACATCTTTCATTCCATTTGTCTGCTATAGAAAAACCCCAAACTCTAGATTCAGTTCCACTCTGTTCCCATCTTTTTTTTCCTACTTTTATTGCACTACTCCTTTGACTTTGGAAATAAAAGTTTCCTCCTCCTCTTTATCTGCCAAATTTTTCTCTTCATCAATTTTTCATTACGCAACTGTGTTTCCTTTGTAGTATCTCCCTGATTTGGTTTCTCCCACACGCCCTTGATTTAGGCAGACCTGTCAGGTAGCCTTAAGTAAAAAAGTTTGGACCAATTGGACCCATTGCTTCATTAGAATCAGTGGACTGGCAGTACTACCCACCATTCTATTAACATTTTAACCAGAATTACAGATCTCTGCTGATGATCATCATTAGAATTCTATCAACTTTGTGAACCGTACTTTCACATAGAATAAAGTACTTAAAACATAGTTTGTAATATCTCTCATTTGGCAAAAACTGTACAGGTTTTACACATCAGTCACTTTTGAAAAAACATTTGAAAAGCGTTGTATTTGCTAATATACCAATAAATGTGCCAATCAGTTTCATAATTAGGCTGCTCTTCTTTGGTCACAAACCCATTTAACTACAAGCTGATGTGAGGGTTTCTTACCGGCATGTCTGGGATCTCCTTTGGGAAAAGGATGAGAAACAACCACAACCTGCTGCTGCACCTGGAAAGCAGCAGAAAATAGGTTGATCAGAGAAACGTTCTACATAACGAAAAATGTTTTTGTTTTTTTTGTGGCTTTGTCACTTGTAAAAAAAAATAAAAATATAACTTTTGAAAGTTATCACTGTTGTATCCCATGGTATATATATATGTATTAATATATATATATACAACATATATATATATTAATATATATATACAGTATATATATATATAATATATACATATATATATATATATATATGTATATATATATATATATATATATATATATACACACACAATCAAGCAATACATGAAGCTAAGGTTGCCAAAGGAGTGACTGTGATCACCAAGCTCTCAGAAGATCTCAGAAACATTAGGAGAAATGGAAAAGTTGCTACTGATTCGGATCAACAAAAAGCAGGTGGCAGGCGACAGTATTTCGGGGACTCCTCAGCACTGGTAAGGATGAATGAAATTGCCTTTTCTATTTATAGCGTTATTCTTTATTTAGTTATTAGTTATTTAGTGCTTATCTTTTTTGTCAGATCGAATTATTTTCATTGGTTTCGTGTGTGAACTTGTACACGAAACACTGTTGAAAAAGGTTGAATAAGAAGTCATCCAGGGTCCAGGAATGGATTATTCCATTTTACATTGATTCTTATAGGGGAAATTGTTTCGGTTTTCCAACTTTTCTAAAAGTTCCAAAAACCAAGGTTCCAACGTATACAGCTTTTCCATGTCCAATACTGAAACTTCAAAATGGAGCATGTGCCACTACCGGACACAATCTGATACCTTCTTTTCTCCTCCAGCATGAGGCGTTAGTGTCCCTGTTTACAGCATGCCGAGCAAAATTAAATTGAGCATTTGGGTTTAGGTATCGGATCGAATAGACAACAGTTGTTGTCAGACCAAAACCTGAGTATATACACTATATATACTATTTATATATATATACTATATACGACAATACAAACATATACATATACTATAATACAAACATACCTTGTCTTAAAGAGCAGCTACAGCATATGGTTGTGTTTTGGAGCTCTATTTCTTTAATTAGGTTCTTTTTTAATATTTTTTAATACTGCGTCCTCTCCTCCCCTCCCCCAGCACTCTCCTCTCCCCTTCTCTCCTCTCACGTTCTCTTTTCCCCTCACTTGTCCTCTCTTCTCTCTCCTCTTTGCACTTGTCTCCCCTCCTCTGGTTTTTCATCTCCGTTTCCCTTACTTCCCCTCTCCTCTCCTCTCCTTTCCATTAGATAATTAGCCAGCACTATAAATCACACCCACAGCTGCTTTAAATGTACGATGAAATGCCCTACGTAAGAATGAATTGCTCTGAGTAAGTATTTAGTAAAGCACAGCCTGAAAGGCTGTAGGAAGAGGACAGTGGACTTGTTAGTGGAACCCATGTCCTCACAAGGTGTAAGGGTGATTTTGTCTGAAAAGGATGTTTTTTTTCTTTAAATGTGAGTGTAAAGTATATTACTTTAACAGACTACAGCCTACGCAAATGAGGGTGATATTTTAGTATGCGTGAGTTACTGCACTAACTTGGTGCTTATTAAGCCCGTTCTGTTCGGTCCATGTATCAGCTTAACACACGGAAACTTATTCCCAGTACAACATGGATGTAAGCCTCTTTACAAAACGGTAACCTAATAAAATCAGCAGCTGATTAATTCCGGGATATCTTGAGAATATATCCAGTGTTTTAAAGTGAGCATTAGACAGCCCTTTCTAAGCCTTTAGAGAAAAATCATCATTTTTAGCTCACTGTTGCACAAAAGCTACTAGTGTACTGCTGCTGTATTTGGTTAATTGGAGTCGCTCCATATACTATAATTAATTCAAACACTCGGGATACAAAGTTGCCCACTGTACTTGCAGAAGTGGATCAACAACTATTTCTGTTGTAATTGTCTTTTATGGATGTTTTGGGAGAATGAGAGAATTGACAACGCAACAAAAAAATGTCATGGCTGACGCTGAGATGAAGTGAGAAAAGAATGTTTATAGTCAGGTATTCAAGGGTTTTTAGTTTCTCTCTTTTATTTTCTTAAGTTCTCTAGTAACACCAGACATACGTGTCTCACCATAACTGACCTTGTGTGAACGGTCTGAATGAACAGCTGTGTGTGTGTGCGGTATCTGTGTGGGTTTCTATCTGTTGAAATCTACGAGATACAAGTAATATTTCTCCTTGAGCAGTGCTGAAAAAAAAAATACTACCAGCTGTATGGGACCAACTATGTTTGGAATGTATGTCTTTGAATGCAGCTGCTCTGCCAGTGACTGATATTACCTGCAAACCTCGAAGATTGTGTTGCGCCAGTGACAACAAGTCTCCAATATAAAGAATATAAATGTTTCTTTTCAATCATTAACATGTCTGTTGGTACATTTAAGTCCCCTTATGCAGGAATAATGTCTGATTTCTGTATCTGGGTCTACATATGGGTTAGATAGAAGTCCCATGTGGTGGGACTAATATTATGGCCTGCTGTATAAGCCCTTTTAGCCTCCTATGATAACCATATAGCTGAAGAGTAAATACTTAAATAGGTTGTCCAATAACCTGTTGGTGCTCAAACTGATTTTAAAGAGATTACATGTCTAGGAATGAATGGTATGTCTGCCAGTGACAGACTGTTCAAAACACTCTCATGAAATAGCCCCAAGTGGTGTTGAGAATATAAATCATTATTCGCGGCTTACGATAGTTGAGAACATCCTACGGATCCGGAAATTTGTATCTGGAAGGCAGATTTCATCCTTGCATTGGGCTGATAGACGCCTATAGCTACATTATTTCACCAAATATGAAGTTCAGTTGTGTGAGATTCAAAATGGTTTGTGGTCAGGAACTAGATAGAATTCCAATACTTATGCATGTATGTACACTATACATCACCTCAAACGGAGTGTTTTTTTATAGTCTTAAAGTTTGTTAGGATGTTTTGTTATAGAAACCACCATCTTCATGATCATCCCAGATATAGTCTTAAAGTTTGTTAGGATGTTTCGTTATAGAAACCACCATCTTGTCCCAGGATCAGAGTATGAAAAAAGTTGGCCAAGCTCGGAAATGCACACACAAACAAAGGCACCCACCGGGTTACCTGGACCCAGAAGACAACACGAGGTTTAAAAAGACTTACTACTCAAGTGAGTTAGCATGTATTGAACCGATTAAAATTGATGCTTAAACCGATTAGGAGTCAATAGAGTGTGTGTAAAGGACATTCATACATTTTCATGAGTAGTAAAAGCCACAGATATTTCTGACTTTTTTTTTAAAGAAGGGCATAAGTTAAGGACAAGGAATCAGTGGTGTACACACTGGCAGTACAACCCTGACAGCAGGAGGTGCACTCATCCACTTAAGTCTTACAGGTCGACCACACTTCCTTCCTTTATCAGCTGATAAACGCACGTCACCTCAAGAGTTGCGACAAATCTGGATACAGAAGAATGCTGATAAAGCATGTCATGGTGAAACACAACAATTATCTAATAAAAGAATAGGTACTTTTTCGTTCAACCATAGACCAAAATGGACATATTTAATTTTGTATAATTTAATGTGGGTATCTTGTTATCTATAATTTTTAAGAAGAATCCCTTTATATAATATGACTTTCCTGGTGTCATCCAACTTCCACTCTCCTGGACTTGGACTCCCAGCAGATTCGTGTATCTGCATTTACTCTATAAAATCAAAACTGCAGCGTTTTTGTGTGGTTATGTAATCGCATGACTTCAGAATTTCAGATTGGATGAGTTGTGTCTGTTTAGGAGTCCAAAGATGTACTGCATGTGCCGCATCAGCATCATGCAGCACCCAGTTTTCTTGAGAAGCCAACGTTAACTAAGGCTGTTTAGAGCCTTAGTTAACACTGGCCATTACTGTGAGGCAGTCAAGCTCTCTATCTTTCTTCCAATCCACAGCCAATGCATAAGGAATTACCATTAGCAAAATGCACTGTCCCTTTAACTTACTATAGAGAGTGAACATTCATGCCAATACTATTAAGAAATGAAATCTGCACTTTACAATTATTAATAAATAAATAAGTAGATTAAAATAAATCAATACTGATGAACAGATTTTTTTTTTACAGTACAGTACAGACTAAGTATATTCTATCCACATCAATATTTGGATGAGTCCACAGATTATTAACTAGCTTTAAATACACGGTTTTTAATATTGCCACTTTAGTGTTATCTGTTCGTCACGTTTGCTTTACATTCTTCAAAATTCTAGTCATTTTCGTTCCACTAAAATCTTAAATGGCGAATTTCCAACTGATATTTTAAGTATTTGGGCTTAGACAGAGTCACTTTTTGTTCTAAATTCTACTTCCATTCTACTTTTTTTTGACTTTTTTTTTCACTTAAATTTACCATAGCCACATTCCGCAATTGTAAGCACACAATTTCAAAATATCAAGAGTTTTTTATGTTTTTAATTTTAATTTAATTATTATTAATTTTATTTTTTTAATTTAATTTAATTTAAATTTAGTTTTATGTTTTTTTATATATTTTTTATATTTATTTTAAGCCTTTTTTATGGCTGGACCACTTTTTTTAAAACTCATTTCTTTATAGGTCCTAACCTTTTAGAGCAGTGTTTTGTTTTTGTTTTTAATTCATGATAAACATTTGACCCAATCCACAGCTACCAGGAGCTACAAGAGGTCAATAGGTAAGTGTCCCGCACAAGAATACATGGGATTGCTTTAACGACTTTGGTAGAGAACCTGATCCACTAACAGAACCCCAACCAAAGAATCAGAACAGGGCTGGCCAACATCAAACTGGCTCACATGAGTGCCTGATGTTTGGAACTGGTCTGGTCTATAATACAACCACGCTGCAACAGAGTATATTTAGACATCGATATCAGTAAATACAAGAGCATCGTGAGAGAATTGTCTAAATATATTACCCTTACACAAATCCCCCGGGCCCCTCGTGGACCTATTTCGGCTCTACTACGATTAGTTAAGCAGGTCTTTTAACTTCACTGCAAGTGTGTCGTAGAGGGCGTAAGAGTAAAAGGGGGGGTAGAGGGGGGGCGCGCAGAGAGAGGGAGAGAGAAGGAGAGAGAGAGAGGCGGGGGCCGGGGGGAGGAGCGGGTCACCTTTTGTGCAAATATATCAACCAAGAGACCTGCCACCAGCATCAGATTTCTGCGTGTGCGTGTGCGCGTGAGAGAGTCCACGGCAGTCACTTTGCAGAGTGACAGTGAGAAAGAGAGAGAGAGAGAGGTCCAGAAATCGTCGGAGCAGTAAAAAGAAAGAAGATTCTCACTGTTCTGCCACATTTCCGTTCACTGCTCGCTCCCAGGACCAGAGTGAATACTTTTCCCTGAAGAAAGTTGCTGAAGCGAACATGGACGGGACACGGTTCGGACGCGCGGTGCTGCTGTGCACCTTGCTGAGCGCATTGTTAGGTGGGTGCCTTCGATAGTTTCCCGTTACATTTGTGCGTATATGGAAATTATACGAAGAGAGACAGACGCACTCTTTTGTATTTGTGTGAACCTTTTGGAGTCAGTTTTCGTCGCTCCAGGCGGCACATTTCTACTTCTCTCCTCTCCTCTGACTTCGGCTCAGTCTACAGCACTTCAAACGCGCGGCTCTGTCTCTGGCCGCCGTCGCTGCGACGCGTTTAGTGACCGCACAGACAACGCTACTACTTTGACACGTCTCACTTTTAGGCTTTTGTAGCGTCAGAAAATATATTAACTTCCACTCAGAAACACCCACACGTATCCCAGTGACTTAATTAGTCTTTGGGCTAAAGTGAAAACGTCGCTTTATGTATTTCACTGTCTCCACACACGAGCTGCTGGCGGTACAACCTAAGACTAATGGTAGAATGATGTATTTCAGCAGGTATTACACTTTGTCCTTCTGAAACATATTGCTGCCTTCGAAAAATGGTTTATATATCCTCTTTATATGTTATCTATCTATCTATCTATCTATCTATCTATCTATCTATCTATCTATCTATCTATCTATCTATCTATCTATCTATCTATCTATCTATCTATCTATCTATCTATCTATCTATCTATCTATCTATCTATCTATCTATCTATCTATCTATCTATCTATCTATCTATCTGTCTATCTGTCTGTCTGTCTATCTATCTGTCTGTTTGTCTGTCTGTCTATCAGTCTGTCTATAACTTTAAAAGCATCTCAGTTTTCTTTGGTTCTATTTATCTTTTCTTTCTTTCTTTCTTTCTCAATCAAATGCAGAATTCCAACTGATCCTGGCTTGGTCTGTCTCTTTATTGATTGAACTGAAGCTTTTACTTTTCCGCTTCCTCTAACGCTGCCAGTCTCATTAAAGATGCAGTCTCCTTTTGACTCTGTGGTGCTATGTGCGGCGCGGTTTCTCTGCACTTTGATGTTTTCTATGTGGGATTTGCGTCTGCCGCTCTGCAGCGGGATTCTCTGACTCCCTGAGCACCAGCTCAAGAGGAGAAATGTTACTTGACTTTGGACTTACATGTTCTCAGTGAAGAAAAAGCCCCGCGGTTATCCTGACCGTGCATATTGATTGATGGGGTTGGTTTTGTAGCTATTTTAATTTATGACTGACCTCAGCTGATCTCCAGTGGTTATAACAGGACCAAAGGGATTAGAAGTGATGTGATGTGTGAGAGGTGAGATCATTACTTAACTGATCCTTCCCTGTTTTTTTTTTCCCTTTGGTTTCAAAGTGATTGGATGGGCTAATTTGTTATAAGCTGACTATGATGTGCGCACCGTGATGCCACAGCTACAAAAAAAATGAATCCTGGTTACAAAGGGTTAATTTCGTTAACATTTGAATCAACCAGAATCATTGTTACTTAGACATTAACATGTTTTAACTGTAAACTCTCCAACACAATTTCAAGAAGTCACATCGCAGCACTTCAAGAGTCAAGGGAGTGATCCACTGCTAGTTGTATAGTGACTTTTGTGTTGGTATGTTTTGTTATGGACTAGACTAAAAAACTTATTTCTGTATATACTAATGAAACATAGTGGACTTGTATTAAGTCTTTGGGTTATAAAAGGCTGTTTCAGATTACGATTGCCCTGTATGACGTAAGGTTTCTCTTCTACTGAACACTCACTGACTCTGCTGTCCTTACTGCGTCACCATTTATTCAAAATTACTCATGCAGCTGTTTGGGGAAGCATCACTGTCGCTTCCTGTAAACTCCCGGTTTCCTTTTATCGTTTTATATTAGTATTTTTTTTCCTGCACAGACAGTTGTTCTCTGCAGTCTGTCTAACCTTGGAACCTTTTAACAGATGTCCTCAAAAGTGCCCTGTAATTGATGGACGCAGTATATCACAAACACCTCCTACAGATGTGGTGAGCATTGATTTAAAGGCTTAGTTCCAGGTGCTCCGGTGATTACCTGTTCCCTCCCATACTGGTCTAAACTCTATGTAGTCTCTCAGAAGGAAGAAAACTACTTGTCTTTAATATTAATTCAACTTGTGATTTTTTTTTTTACAGAGAGTTAACTAAGGTTTCCGATCTCAGAAGGAAGAAAACTACTTGTCTTGTCTCCTTTTTTAACATAGCCATTCTATTTTACACATGTTTGGGTCTATAGCTCTTTTAGGGTCTTAGTGGTATTCAGTTATGCAGACCCACATTTTTACAATAAATGATCCTACAACTGCAGTTTCTAAGTGTGCCATGTTGATCAAACACTGAAAAGCATGACATATACTGCACTCAGACAAATACAAATCCTATGGATCTTAGGGGATATATCCAAGTGAACAAGGTTATCTCCCTTCCATATTTCTGAAACATATATCCCCGATGCTTGCCACACCCTTGAAGTGCTCAGAATATTTGTGACCGGGCCCATAGTGACCCTTTGACCCACTCTTCTAGACATGTTAGTACCTAAATTGGGAGTATGCCCCTTTTTTATTTATGAAAATGGAACCAACTGCTCCTCTTTTTAGGCCTGTGGGCGGAGCTCATGAGGCACTTAAAAGCCTTGTTCTAGGATTTAAGTATACTGGTACAACCTCGTATCATACATACAAAATGAATGGTCCAATGAATATGAGAAATGCATATTATTCCACTTAATATGACTGTTTAGTGCTATTTGCTGAACGCTGTGGTTTGCAGTCAATCCATAAGTTGCAAACCTGTAAGGAACCCTGGCTCTCAAGATGAGAAAAGCGTACAATGAGCAAATACAAATGGTTGTTGCACAGCCTTTGCACCATCAACGATCTCCGACAGTTGTATGGGGCTAAAAACAAATCAGCTGTTCTGTGTAGCTCTTCACTTTTAACCTTGATAGCCTGAAGCGTTAAACACAACGCATAAAAAACACAATTCTCCAAAATGATGAAGTAAAGTTGATTGATAATTAAATCCCGTGTACTACACGTTTAAGCTTAGATTAAATTCTGTTAAAGGCGTGAAATTGAATTCGGTAAAGAGGCAAGACAAGAGCTGGAACATTAGTCAGGTTAAAGCTAAGCTCTTACTACAAAGTACTCAGACACCAGTGGAAAGAATCACTGTGACAAGCATCAGTTAAGTCCAAGGTGTTCACCACTGATGCTTTGTCTATTGCTGCTTTAACTTTCACTCTAAATTCCTCACTTTTAATTTCTCTCCATCTTGTGAGATTGACATCAAAAGTTCACCCCCTGCAGGGGTGTGTAATTATAATGGTATTAGGTGAAAAGGGGACATTTAGTCACATTTAGACAAACTGCAACCGGCTTTAAACGATTATTCTGGGAAACTTGTATTCAAAACTTCTTTGTGAGCAAATATATAAAAGTAAAATATACTCCTTGTCAGTGATTAAATTAATAAGGACATATATTTTATATGATCAAATTTTCAGATATCAGGTATATACCACTGCACCAATGGGTTTTTGGCCTTAAGTAAGGCTGATTATGTCGCCTAACTACATTGCACAGAGCTCGGCCTCAAAAAAATCTGCAAATTGTTCAATAAACACAAACTTTAATTCATTACCCTAACAGAAATTTCATCATTGTTGTAAGTGATGATAGTCTTCAGTTATAGTTATATGGAAAATGGTTGAGTCGTGTGAAAGCTATGACACATTAGTGCTGTGTCATATCACACAAGTAGTGGTACCTGTATTGTGTGTCGAATGACTCAGTTCCCCGTTCTACATACTGTGGTAAATTAAAATCTTGAAATGCTACGGTATGCAACGTTGTTCAATAATTTCCACCAGTTTTTCCTGCAATCATTCGGAAAATCTATGCACATCTACTCATCATATACTACTCTAATCTAAGGTGTAAGTCCATATTTGCAAATATTTATGTCAAACAACACTGGAAAGCCTTGCTACTATAGGGTTCACAGACAGATTTATTGTTACTTCAGCGGGAGATGAGGTCTCTGTTTCCCCCTCTTGTGATTTAGGCCTCTGGGGGGGTAAGGTTTGGAATGTTGGTCCATAATTATTGAGCTGGTTCATTCCTTACTGTTCCTTGAAGTGTTTATGTG
>NC_024319.1:21745946-21746736 GCF_000523025.1 Cynoglossus semilaevis
ACGTTTGAGCATGCGCTGTGTTTGTTTGTCATTTTCCTGAAATTCTGTAGAAAAAGGAAATCCATGAACCCCCCCCCCCCTCTCTCATCATCTCTCACTTGTAATAACCTGCAGAAGGCTTTCACAATGCATCCCCAGTTTACCATTCTTGGGTTGAGCTTGAGGAGTCAAGCTGGGATCTGGCCACAGCAAAAGTGCATTTTTGTAGACTGACTGGGTTTGACTCAACGGGGGAGATGGAGGTGCCTGGTTAAATATTAGTCAGTTAAAATGAAGGGCATTCACTTTTCTTAGCCAAGGAGTTTCAGTTGACCAAGAATAAGCTGCTTTCATAAACCTCGTCTTGCAGCACACATACATTTCCTCATTTGTCCAAGACTAGATAAACATTTTCGGGGACATATTTTCATCAACCCTCACAACTTGTGAGTTGGGTTGAAAATTTCAGGCCACAATGTTGGTGCTAGATGGTATGATAGGCAGCTGTGAAGGCCCACTATTACCACCAAGGAGGTGACCAAAAACCTCTTGATATGTTGCTTGTTGCATTATAAGTTCCATTAGCGCTCTTCTTTTTCTAAAGACACACAATACGCTCTAAAAATGCATTAAAACAAATGTGCTTAAATCTGCAGTTTGTGAAGATTAGGTTGTGCTAATAGTGTGCGATGTTTGACAATCAACTCTAAAGAGATCCCCCAGAGAGATTTGTAGCCATAGAACTGTCATTGTGGAAGGGAACCTGCCAAGAATAACCTCTTGGTCTGGTCTGCTTCTCTTTCTCACAACT
>NC_024319.1:21747239-21762690 GCF_000523025.1 Cynoglossus semilaevis
TGTATGTATCCTTGTGTTTACACACTAGTGGGAGAATAGGTTAGTGACTAACAGTCAAATTTGTCAGCAAACTGCTTTAGCGAGATTTAAATTAGAGCCATCAAGATGAGCCAGAATTGACACGCTTACGTGTATGGAGCCATATCTTTTAATACAAGAGCAAGGGAATGTGTGGCCTGCCCACACTGCCTCTCTTCAGTATGTAGAGTCCAGCTGTTTTGATCAATCACAGAGTGTGATAGCAGGGATCAAGCAATCGAAAGTGGTAAAGACAGAGATAGCAGCAGTGAGGATCAGACAAGTGGACTATGATAGGATTCAGGAATACCAATTAGGAATAGGGAATGACATGGAAAAGCTTGGAACCTGGTCCAAGAAGATCATATTCCTGGCACTAGAGGAGAAATCCTAACCCTTGTGCCCCTCGCACTCTAAACCCTCCATCTGACTGTTGGCTGGCAGAGTGTCCTCTGGGAATGCCGCAAGCTGTTGCTTATCAGACATCAACAGTTGCCTCGGCAGCAGTTGGTGAACGTACCAAACCACCTCCTTTCTTCATACGTGTGTGTACACACACACACACACACGATGAGTCTCCATTACTATCATTGTCCTTGGATTAGAGGAGTACTAGTATTTTCTTTCTGTCTCATGTATTCAATACACAAATAAAAGAACATAAAACTCACTTGATAAGCCACTTCACATAAAACAGTTCAACTTGAGTAAGAAAAGTAAGACATTTGTGTGATGCCGAGCCATGAAAAACATTGGGCACTAAATATATTTCCAGTATGAGGGAGTTGATCTTGCCGATAACATCTGAAAACATGTTTGTCACGTCTAGACTTTTCTTAGTCGGTTGTTGTCTGTTTGTGATCCTGCAAGTATTGCAGCCGTACTAAAACCAGGTACTGTCTTTTCATACATTTCTCCTATTATTTGTGAGTGAACTGATTCTTCATTTCTATGGGAAAACAAGTTATTGTTAATTTTTCAATATTTGAACAGCTGTGTTTTAGATATTTAATAGAACGTTTTAGAAAATGTCCCTCAGAAGGAAAATGGCTTCAGGAATTCGATTCCAACGCATGTAAAACGAATTCTTCCTCTTTATCTCCATTGGCTAGTGATAACCAGGAGACGAGGGTGACTGAAAGTTCACTAGGCTACATAGTTTGTTGTGTTTGTGCGTAGCTCATTATCTGTACACCTCCTGTACAGTATGTGAGCGCATTTACGCAGAGCACGGTCACATTGTTTACACGGCCCAATCAGCACTTCCATCTGTCACAGCACATTCCTTTGTCTCTCCAAGACTCTAATCTAGTTAATGTTTAAGCAGTGGTGGTTAAACACTTCAGTGATGCTAGTCACTGTTTGACACTGAGATGCTATTGCCCTAAACCAGGCCCCGGGATCAGGAAGATCCCAGGTGGGAATAATATGACTTCATGGTGGGAAGGTTGGGTGGTGGGTGGAGGTGTAGAAAGGGGTTTCGTGAGATTATCAGGTGATAGTTGTGGGTGTGTTGAATGTTGGGTGACTTCATGTTGGAATGTGTGTGAAGAGGGGGGGGGTCCCCTTGTTACCTGAGAGCATGGCCAGGTAGTCGTCCTGTAGAGCCAGTGTCGGATTTCAGGACTTCTGAGTAAGGCAACTTGCCTCAGGAGCTATCTTGTCTCTGCTTTAATGGGGTTTTACTTCCTAAGATCTCGGTGTGAAACATTACCAATGACACAAAACTTCACTTTGCTCTCCTGTACCTGTGTTAACTTGACTTTGGAGGAGACAAGTAAAGGATTTCAAGTTCCCATGCATTGGTTAATAATGGTCAAAAAGTGCCTGCTTTTCTGATTTTTGTCCTTTTGAATTATTCATTCCTTTTTACATGGCATCTTATTTTACCCCCATTAGTCACTTGAATACATGGTTTATCTTCACCATTTGTTGTATGATTCAAACAAAGACTAATAAAGGTGTAAAAGTAAAATGGTTGATAATAGTAATAGTAATGGCAACCCTTTGTAACTTTTGAAAACAAAGCAAAAACTACTCTCGAAACTTGATTCTGGTACCTCGTGAGAAAGATGTAAAAGAGAGACTTTTCCGATCAACCCATATACATATATATCTTTTGTTTACTAGAAATTGTACAAGTTTAAGTCCAAGCCTAATATGAAGATTTAATCCAAAACCAATTGAATTGAATTTGGTTAAAGCTCTAGCCGGCTCAATAATTAGCATTTACGTGGCCCTGCAATTTGTAGAACAACAAATGTGATGGATAGTTATAGTGGGGATAATGCTTGACATAAAGAGTCCCTAACTGGTTTATCCTCTTGTTATAAGGGATAAAGTAATTATAACCCCAGTATTTTGGTCTCGGGAGCATCTTACATTCTGCCCTGGTGCACACACTGCAGCAGTAAGACTAAATTTAGTTACCATGCTGCTCTAAATGATTATCAATCTGAAGTCAACATACATACTGTATGTAAGATACAGTCTCTTTAACACACACAGACATCAACACAGCTAAAAAAAATTCCCTGTGGACAATGGCAGAAAATACAACACTCCATGTCTCCATTAGCAATCTGGAGTGTGCGCAGCACAATGGGTGTGCACATATGCCTTGAGTGGGCTTGATAAGGGTGGGGTTGGTTAATGGGAGTAAGGACACATGTTCAATACTAAGGCATGACAAAGGCAGAGCGGGGGGAGGATGGGGGTTTAAATGATTCTGTTGAATTTTGTGTGTCATTAATCTTTAGTATCTCCGTTACCTCTGTTACGGTCTGCATCTCAGTACGGTCCATTTACACTAGACTGTTCACCACAATAACTATTTGAATTGCTATTCTACTTCAAATACTAGATAACTTCCTTAAAAAAACACTGGATATCTTTTTTTTGGTACTACAGTAGTTGCCATTTTTAGTCTCTATAGCTACATAGAGAAAAAGTGTAAAACGTGTAACATTTGACCAATATCGGACCAATACCCATCCTGAGTATCTGATCGAGCCATCCCTAGTTTTTATACATAAATTGACTTGATGAATTTCAAAAATCACACTATGCTGAGGTTCAAAAACCCTGTAGCCCTGAAGACTGAAGTGGTCGCAGTGTTTCGTTCCGTGCTGGGGTCTTTGTCTCTCTGCACCTGAACAAGGCTAAATTGTTAAGACATTCCTGTAAGCTGTAGGAATGCAGGTATTAATATTAGGGTGATTACTCACACACAAAGGGGGGGGAACAGGGGAAAGGGAAGAAAAAGGAGGAGGATGGAATGGAGAGCAGAGGAGGTGCAGAGTGAAGGGAGTGAAGGGAGTTGAGGCACAGGGAAAGGGAGAGCCTAAGGAGTGGCAGGGCTTGATGATGTTTAAACTGCTTGGGATTTCACATACAAGGAGAGCTCCGTAAATGCATGCAGGTGTGGACATTTGGCGGATTGTGTGTAGTTTTGTATCTCCATACTGTGTGGGTTAACCTCTTACTAAGCCAACCGACAATCTTATAGATAGATCCTAAAAAGTATAGTGACACATGTAAAGTAATTAACTGTCCAGAATGTAGGAGTTGTTTCCCTTTGTCTGTAGTTGGTGCTTTTTTTCATTTTGCCATGTTGTGCCTCCATGGCTGTGGCTCCTACCCTGCCAGCTGGCGGCAAATAATCCAGGCTGAGTGAGAGTCTGCTCTCTTTGGCAAGGAAGTAAGCAAAGTAGAGGATGCCAATAAAATTCTGCAAGCACAAGTCTACAACATTTTCTTCTACCCCTCACCCATGCTCACACCCTACCTTGCCCCATCTGTTGACGTCTGTGTATGTGCTCCATTGGCGCCAGTTGGTATACTGGTCTAAGACAGCATCAAAGCCAGGCCCAACGTAGGCATGACAGGCCAATCAAAGTCAGCAAGCACCACTGCTTAGCAAATAGCAAGTCTTCCTTTTACACAAGAGCAGCTCTGGGGCGTCTATTTGAGATTCTAAAGCAAAACTATGCAGGGGCTGTTTTTGAAGTACTGTCCTTCCAGTTTTATCATCTTTAGATAACATGAAGTACTGTCCTTCCAGTTTTATCATCGTTAGATAACATTTGACTGGCTTCAACAGCAAGGTCACAAGGCCTGCCTCTTGGATTTTGAAGCAAGATACAGTATCACACCATTTGCTTTGATGGAAGATTCTTATAAGACAGACTCCTTGTAAGACATCTCACAGTGTACAGTCACAGATATGCTTGAAACAATAGCATTACTGTGTCCTGGCAGCCGCCCACCTGTTCTGTTCACCAGCCTTTCCCTCCATTTCACGTAGCCACATTCTTGCAACAGAAACGTATGTCCTTCATTGAGAAGCTCTCTGTCTTCACACAGGACAGTGCCGTGGTCTGTCTTCACAAAAGACAGCTGGACAGTTGCTATCGGTGGCTGTAGCCCATTAGGTGCAGTTGTCTTTTAACTGGTGGGTTGTGGGATTCATTCCAGACATCGCAGGCTAACATACCCCCCCCCGGCGGCTTTGCTGTCGACTTAGTGTATCACACGTTCAGTAATCACCAGAAGTAGAAAAGCGCATCATAAATACACACCATGAATATACTATTAATTCATTAAATTAAAATCTCCCAATCTATCAAAAACATAGATATGAAGAAATATATTGATAATACAAAATAGTAATAATTAAGAAAACATTTTATATTATAAAAATAGGTAACATAACCAAGCGAAGGCCACTAAGCGTCAGAAAAGGACTGGAGTGAGGACTCGATTTATGATAGAGAGAAAGAGAGAGAGAGAGAGAGAGAGGGAGAAAGGACAGGTAAAATGGCCAGGCGAGGGACAGTTAGCGCGACAGTGTTGAGTGGAAAAATGGAGCTCGGTTGAGCACTCGTAACTCGATGTTTCCTTGTATCACAAAGTCAATTTTGCAATAGTTGCTTACTCGTAACTTAACTCTTAAATGCAACGTTAAAAAAAAAGCCTACATACATTTACAAATGCACACGTGTGGAGTGTACCTAAAGTAATTGTGTAATTGAGTTACTAAAATAACTATTATTAAATTCATGATCAACAGCTTTTGTTGTTGCATAATCCTTGAAGTTCTCATTGTTTATGCATAGCCCAACAGAAAACCAAGAAACCTGCAGCTGAGATGGAGCCACTGATTTCTCTTTTATAGCCTTTTAAGTGTACTATGTGCATAGGCAATGAAAGTCTTTAGCTACATCATAACTTGTTAAGGTGATTAATTATCAATGCTTCCCATTACATCCAAAATTGTCTTTATAACCACAGCATATTTAGGGATCTGTAATTAAATTACCTGATGCATTTACTCCCATTATCCTTAGTCAGTCCAATTAGAGCAGATCATTTCTGTAAGGACCTGCAGGGAAATCGCTGCTGTATGCAGCATACAGCAGCAGCAGCAGCTGCAATTGGAAATGAATTCAGTGTGGTGTGGGTGGAAGTGCAAGTATAAGTCCGTGTGGTTTCAGGCATTGATTTTATTTTTTACGTAAAAAGCAATGTATTTACATATGATTAAAACAGTGAGCTGTACTACTCTGATATGGAAATGGCTTGGATGAAGTGGATGAGTGTGAGAGAGGGAAAATGAGAGCAAATCTCTGATTTTCTGAAGAAAATTATTCATAAATAATAATAAAAAAAAGTTCATTTATACAGTGAGGGATATTTCGACATGTTTAGTAAACTATTGTTGGCATTAAATCATCCGTCCCCTTCGGGGCAGAGCAGAGAGAGAGAGAGAGAGACACACTGCAGCACACAGTAGTTTTTCGGATGAACCCTGCATTTGATTTCAAATCTAAATTATTCATAAACTATAAGAATATTTGCCTTTCTGCTGGATATGGTAGCCTCCTATTTCACTTTGACTCAACGTACATGCTTAGCTGTCCACACACTGTACTGTTTGGTGTGTCAACTTGATTTATGCCGGTGTTTGGATAGAATAATTTAACTAAGCAATCAGCCAGCTAATCCTGTCAACGGAGACCGGTGCACATCTGGGTGCAGGTGTGTTCATTTTACATTTTGCATTTGAAATATGGGGGATTGCATTTTGGCCAATTGTCTTGGGGTTTGAGCCCATCTGCCTTCCTGCCTGTCCTCATCTGATTGCAAGCAGGACTGTTACTTTCAAGTGTTGCCTGAGTGAGTCTTCCCTCCAACTAAAATAGTGGTTCTCAGGTCATTATGGAGATGCAGCATCTGCAGCTATGCCTCCAAGAGACAGAGAGAGCTGCAGTCATGGAATATTCTCAGGCATTAGTGATAGACAGCCCTTCCACGTCTCCTTTCTATCAACTTTCTTTTTCTAACTTCTTTTCCATAGTGCACATTTCTTTAGTGCTTCTCACCCTTTTCCACAGTTTGACAGATGCCCTTGCCCCTCCTCCTCCTCCTCCTCTTCTTCTTCTTCCTAACCATCTCTTTTTCTCTCCCCCTCATTCTTTCCTACCATATACCTGTGCGGACAGGCTTTTGCCTGCCTCTGTAAACCCCCTCCAGAGTACCTTTTCACCCTCCCCACCATAAATGTCAAAATGAGCCTTAGGCCCAAAAGCAACTGCAGCAAGTGTGTAATTTTAACCAAGACCTTTTGAAAAGGGGAAAACAGAGTCAGAGGACATTACCGGAGAGGAAAAAAAAAAAAAAAACAACAACAGTTCATGCTGTAACAACGTCCAAAGTAAAAACGTTAAGAAAATGACTGCCCTGTGCCATTAAGATCCTCCCTTCAATTCTCATTACCCATCCACAGAAGGCATGAGGCAATCCGGAATCCTTTGTCAACAGAGTTACCGAGGTCCCTCTCTGTGTTTAAAT
Organism: Cynoglossus semilaevis; assembly: GCF_000523025.1. Classification (NCBI taxonomy): domain Eukaryota; kingdom Metazoa; phylum Chordata; class Actinopteri; order Pleuronectiformes; family Cynoglossidae; genus Cynoglossus; species Cynoglossus semilaevis. The sequence continues at coordinate 21,754,110 of NC_024319.1, forward strand.
TTTTTTTTTTTACTCGAATATCACGTATACATACAAATGCGTTTTACTGCTCAATCCTGTTGAGGATTGTGGGGGAGCTGGGGTACACCTTGGACAGCTTACCAGTCTACGGTAAGACCACATATAGAGACAAAGAATAATTTGTATTCACATTTGAAACAAGGCAACCCATCAACATGAGGTCTACACTGAGATTCCATTAGACTTTTTCTAAAGGAAACGTTAACGTACAGTATACAGGGTATCGAACCTTAGCCCTTATTAAAGACCTGCTTGTGGTCCACAACTCTCTGTCGCCATGTATTTTTAAAAAATAAATAAATAAAACGGAGATAGAATGATGAAGGGAGCTGGAGCTACAGAAGCACCCGTGCCTTTGAGGTCGTGAGATGGAAACAACTTCAATAGCACTGTCTGCTTTAATCTTCATCCTGTTATTATTTATCTCTCACTTTGTTCCCCGTTGCTTTAATGAAAAACACAGACACAGGCAGCCATGGAAAATAGTCATCCTCTGATAAAAAGAATTTCATTTCTCTCATCCATGAGGCTTTCCTCTCTACCCTCCGATTGACCCCGCCCTTCATTCCACGCCCTTGGGCTAGGCCCCGCCATCCCACTCGCCGCTCTTTTTCCCCCCCCCTCTCCCCTCACCTGTTTCCTTTTACTTGCAGCTACATATATAAAGATGCGCTCATTTCTGCAGCCGGGTTGAGTCCATTTGCTACTAATAAAATTCAAAACTCGTGTCACACATTCTTATTCTGTTTTGTGAAGCAGCCTTTTACCTTTTCATCCTGGTATGCTACTGATAAGCATTGCTTTTTTTTTTTTTTTTTTTTTTTTGTCATTGCTTATCGACCTCCATCATGTCATGTACATCTTGACATAAATCTATCGTTCTTTTTGAGACGCTATCTTGATTGATCTGCGTCTGTGGTGGAATGAAAAGAGATTCTTTTTTGTACTGTCGTAAGTGATGACTGTGATCAGGAATCACACAAGGGGGGAAAATACTAATAATGTTAATAAAATTAAAACACTTTTTAATCTGATCATTTGTTCACCATGTCTAACGTTTGATGTAAATAAAGAGTTTTTGACTTTGGTTTTGTCACAACTATATATAAATTAAATATAAATATATAAATGATATATAAAAAGGTGATACAAAATAGAGACAAATGCTTTGTTAAAAATGATTCGCATCAGTCTCCTTGTGCGTGTGCGAAAGACATTGCTCGCAAGGTCACATCTGGTGAGATGGCAGGTCTTTAAAATGTTTCATCACTGAATGACCTTAGACTTGACACCAAAATTACCTTTTTACACAAGACCGCCAAGGTTGCAGAAAGGCAGGTAATTCAAAGCTTTTTTTTTTTCTATTTTTATCTGACTAACCATAACCACCACACCACTCCTTGGTTTTTCCCGCCTATCTTTATCCAATTCCCACATTTCTTCCTGTTTTTTTGCTTTGTCTACCAGCAGACTCACCTGAACGTCCCCTTTAGCCAAACATTGTGCTCGTACTTAACATTTCTCGTTTCTTTGTTGATCTCATGGAACTTGCACGTCTGTGCAGGTTGAGAACCGCGTTGTGTCTCTCTCAAGTTTCACGCATTCCTGATGCTATCACTGCAGGTTAGCTTATGTGATAGCCATCTAGACAGGGTGGTCTAAACTTTGGGAGACAATGGAGGATGGCACTCTCTTTTTAGTCTAGCGTCTGAAGATAAAAAGGCTTGTTTTATATGTAGGCACTTTATATTAGACTGTCATGTGATAACCTTGCCATAGTATTTATACTTAAGCCTGCCTACTTTTCAGTGGCTATATATTCATTGCTTCTCATACCTTAATGTCATCAGATTAAAACAAATACAGTGAAAAATGTATCAATGTAATAATAGCTATAAAAAAATTAAAAATAAACAAATCAACGCTCTAATACAAATGTTAATTTAGCGTGAATCACCTTAAGCCATGTTTTGCCTTCGTTTTCCTTTCGTCCGAGTTGTTTCTATTTTCATGCCCTCCATTACTGTTCACTTATCTGGTACCTGGTGTACAGTGCTCCTATTGTGTATATCTGTTTGCACATGCCTGTGTGCGCCTATCCACTTCTAATCCGGCCTTGGGCAGATCCTGTCCCCTGCAGGCACGGTGTCAGCAGCCCGACTTTGATGTTGGCCCACAATTTATTCGTCTGTCTCTTTGGGCTCCCCTGCTGTCCACATAATGTCAGAAGATCAATATTAATGTAATGCCTACCTATCTACCATGTCTGCCAACTGCTTAGTTTTTTTGTTTTTTTTTTACCCCCCCGAAGCCCTTACTTTTCAGTTCTCTGACCTGTCCTTAGTCTTGCCCCCCCTCCCTCCTACCTATGCCAATAAGCTTGTCTAGCTATGACAATAACTTCTATGTCTGTTGCCACAGTAACATAATCAGGCAAGCCCCCTAATTTCCAAACCAGCCACTCCCCCACCACCACCTTCTTAAGTAAAGACCAACAACTACTCTTGTTCAATAAGCAGCCTGTTCCCTCGGTGGATCAAGACAGGAATGTTTGAAAATGGATACGGGGATGTAGGACAAAACTAATAATTAAGAAAAAAAAAGATCAGCTATTTGTTGACAAATGTATTTGAAACATCCACGTATTCTCACATCTCTCACCACTCGAGGAGTGTAGAAGAAGACAGCTTTTATGGTGTAGATTAGAAGGGAATGCTTAGGGCTAATGCAGATGGGAGACAAAATCTGCATGCCATTAATGGCCGCGTTCTGGCTCTGTTTACTCAATCCAGTCGAAGGACAATATTTGAAATCAAGTAAATACTATTGCCGCTCATACATGCATGCACATTCAAATCATATCCGTTTTTGTCTCTTCACCATAGCCATATGCTGTCTTTTTTGGTCAGTGTTAGCCCCTAGCTTTTTCTTTGTCTGTGACGTATTTTCTCCCCTGTGTCTTGATGTGCAGGTGCAGAAAATAGCGTACAGTACTTCAGGGCAATGCATTTCCATTTATTTTTTTTTTCTTCTTCTTCTTCTCTGTAAAGAACATATCATTCCTGGAACAAAATACCTCAAAATACAAAAAATAATTCAGCCTTCAATAGCAAAAAAAACAAAACAAACAAACAATGGAAACAATAAATCATATCAATAAAAGATATAGGAACAGTATATTTACTTTTAAGAACCCTGTTGCTCTGTGATCAAATAAGATTTTTTTACAATAAAAGTATAAAAACCAACACCTAGTTTTTCTCTAGTTTAAAAATGCATTGCCTCTGGCAATGTCTGCACACCCGTGTTTGTACTTTTAATACAGTTCTCTTTTTTACCATCTATCCTGTGTTGCCGTCACAAGTATCAAGCCAACTAATACATCTTGAACACAAAACTTTACGCTTGAAAAAAAAAAAAAAAAACCTCACAGTGGCTCTGTGCTTTTGTCAAAAGAATAACTTTAATGGCTACTGTAGAGGCTTTGGCTGCTGCCATGGACTGTACATGTCTGTCAGAGACAGAACCATTAGAACGGACGAAGATTAGGCTCAAACGTATCTCTTAATTCGCTCTGTCGAAAACAGAGAAGACGAAGAACAATGGGAATCTTTGCCTGATGCGAGAAAAAAAAAAAAGGACTCACTGCAAGTAGAATTGAGGAAATGAGGTGAATGGTAATTAACTCTGTAATTAACTGAATAATCCTATCTCTGAGGTTCATACTTAGATTCGTTATAGGTTCTGCACCACAGACATATTTTCCTTTTGTGACGCTGGTTCATGTGAGTGTGTTTTTTTTTTTTTTTTGTGTGTGTGTCCATAATATATGTTTTTACATGAGCAGCTGTCTCACTGTCCCACAGACGGCTCTGTTTGCCTGTGTGCCAATGGGGTTGTGAACATATCTGCTTGCCTGCCAAACTACCGTGGGTATTGATGTGTGACTTTGTCACCCCCTCCCCTCCCCCTCTCCCCCCACTAACTGCTGTTCATTCAAGCATTGCACAGTAATCCTGCTTTATAGGCAAAAAGATGAGCGGCAGTGTCTATCCAGTATTGGAAATAGGAAGTGTGATGCGGTGTGTTTGCTTAGGTATGTGTACGCAATCTGTGGGACGTGTGCAGATATACTTAATATGCCTTTCTTGGGGACTTTGATTCGCCACTTTAATTGAAGACTCGGTTTCGCTTGGTGGCAATAATGGTGCACTATCGAAACTGTAAGTTACCATGTAGTGATACTGAAACTGATACTGAAAAAGTTTGAATCAATTCTGTGCACAGTGACCACGTTTAACCAAGTCTAAGAATTACAGGGTGCTGTTAGCAACAGACCCTGAAGACTCATTTCACCCGTACCACACAGCGACATGGTCATTTTGCAAGCTTTTATTTCCACTCTCTTGCCCTTTTCATTCCCCTTTGCTTACTATCTGAATGGCTGCCATTTTGCCCCGATCCTCTCTATCCCTCTATCTGTCCCTCACACACTGGCTTTACCGGCCCACTGAGCACGATGGCAGCGAAAAAATAGATGTGGTGGAAATGAAGGATCAATCCATACTCCAGTGGCCTGTTATCTCATTAGAGCAGTAGCAACTTGTCACGCCTGGCTAACTGCTGCCCCACTGAGGAGAGTGTTTGCCCTCTTATAAAAGCCATTTTAATCAGCAGCGCTCTCATATTCTCCACAAAGGAGGGCCAATTCTATCTGATTTCAGAGCCGGGCGCACCACATTCGTGTAACCCGGGACAAGCCGGGGGCATCCAAACGCACAACGGAGCCACGGGTGGACACAAGGAACGCTTGTTAGCTGCTAGTTACGAAATGAGGTTCTGCAGAGAGTATACGCTAATAGGGAAAATGGATGTCCATTTGTTTCCTCATTTTACCCCCCAACCCCAGCCTTCTTATATCATCCCGGGTGGATATTAGAACAGGGCATTAAGAGCTACTGTCAGATGAAGCAGTGGAAATGGTGCCTCTCTGGTTTGTCTCCCTCCTCTGCCAAAATTCAGACTGATTACGAGTAAAAGGCTTTTTTTTCCCCCGCCGAAGTGGGATAGGCAGAGTGCTGCAGAGCACTTCCATGAAGAGGAGAGTGACACGAGAGAGCAAGAAAGTAGTATGGAAATGGAAGCCTGTGGGTTAATGTGATGTAGTTCCAGCCAAATGAAAAAATAATTCAGTAAAACCGTACTTTTGTTTACAAACACACACAAAAAAAGAACAGAAATGTTTTTTTTTTTACATGCTAAATTACACTAAATTATTTACAGAATAAATCTTTAACCCCAAGCCTTTTTTTTTAGTTGTCACTCATTTCTGGCAGACCACATTTTGCCACAAACCTTGAACATGTGAAAACAAGGTAAATTAGCATCTTGGTGTTATTTACCCTAAAGGCCCTTTGTTCTGTATTTGTTCTGTAAAGAGTGTGACCCTAGTCCACACAGTTCTCTTCCTGCGCCTCAAAAACACCTGGGTGCCGCGACTTGTTCAAATTTGACTTGTGTTGTGTGGTAAAGGTGACATCTGTGTTTGAGTAAGAGTGCTGTTAAAATATGGAGGCATATGAATTGGCTGGGTCCTCTATTCAAATATAAAGCTTTGCTGTGGGTATGTAATCGGCGACGGCATAAATCCTGAGACCGCTCACATTGAACCCCTTTTCTACACCTGGTTCACATTTAGAATTTCCTGCCTCTGAAGTTTGCGTGTTTTTTTAAATCTTAATCAAAGACGGAAACGTGACATTTTCCCCGAGACACATATATCACACACACACACACATTGCTGTACATGCATTTAATGGCTGATGGATAAATGGTAGGAAATAACTTACAGGATGAATTGATTTAGAGAGAGGGGGGGGAAGCAAGTGAGACTGCAAAGGGAGCAGCACTTTGTCCTAACCCTTTTAGTGAGATTAGCTGCAGCCTTAATGTCTTTTCCTTTATTTATACTCTGAGTCAGCCTTTCTCCTCATTCCTATTCCCCCCACCCCCCGCCCCTTTCTCTCTCTCTCCCTGTCTCTCTCTATCTGTCTCTCCCTCTTTCTCCTTGTTCACGTTGACTGTAAACGACAGAGTTGTCAATATCACCCATCCTGGAAAAACTGAAAACATGCAGTAGTGGAAGTAAAGGAGAAGCGGTGCACGCTGTTTTGTCATGGATAATTAAATACCAGTCACAGCTACAGCAAGTTGTCGATCCATACTGTTAGCATGAGACGCAGTCTGCGCGACACGCACTGACACACTGATCGTGTTCTGGATGTCACCTCCGTTGAGCAACAGCTTCAGCTACAACACACCTTGTACCGTACTGCACAATAACTTAATTCTTAAACCCGACCGTATCACCTTCTGCTTCACATTTGGACATTTTATTACATATATGTAATTACTAACTAACCAAATTTCGACTGCAAACACTGCTGAGTTTTACGGCCTGTTTACACGACGACTGTGCGATACAACTACAGTAGCCTTAGATACGGAGTGTTTACACAGATACAGCGCAAACAAAATCTGCGTCTAAACGGAGAGCCGAAGAATACGACTCCGATCTCTGTAGCGCATATGCAAGGCCTGTAGGTGGCGCTCTGAAAAGTTTAGAATGAGATCATCTGTGATAATTGTAATAGCTGATCTGTCAATCGGGTGGTACAATACCTATGCAGGAAAAATTTAAACGGGTAGTTCGGAAAGGAGCCCAGAGGGCATGCGTATAAAGCTTGCAAACTGTACACAAACTCAAAAAAAAAAAAACACAAAAAGGCAGAGATGGCTAACTGTAGCACACCAAACAGCCAAATTAGCTTCATTAGCTCAAAGCTTTCCACTCTGGGACCTGTTTGCAGGGAAGAGACAGTTCTTCGCCCAACACGTCGTCTTTGTCTAAACGCAAGGCCAAAATGGCGCCATAGCTCTGGGATCTGGACCTTAGTAGCTGGTGTGAGTTTGCACCTCTACCACTGCCACTCCTGATCCATTTTCAAATGTCCAGCCTTCTTCTGTGTAACAGCCGCAAGGACGCGATAAAGACTATGGGAACCACTCTCTCATATTATAGTCCACGATAAACACAGCATTTTGGAACAGCCTTATTTTCACATGGTGTCATCTGTCCGTCCGTCCGTCCGTCTGTCAAAATCCTCTTCTCTAATTGTGTCTTGATAGGAAATTTACAATCTTCAACAGGGAGGTGCACAGTGGATGTTGGAATTTCCAATGAACCTGTGTCTCGTACCTTCAGTCGAAAGTTTGAATGATGCTGCTACCCTTGATGATCTCTGACCAACAGTCTTTGCATACTTCTTTCTTGGTTCAAAGCTATTATTCCAAACATGGGCTGTACTTAAAGACAAGGGTAAGGAAAATGACAATATCTGTTAATGGAAGTGCCTGAGGAGGGTAGACCTGAAGGACGAGTTATAAAGGGGGGGAAGGAGGCCTACGCTGTCCTCCCCAGTGAATGATGCTGCTACCCTTGATGATCTTTGACCAACAGTCTTAGCTTAGTCTTAAACTTCTTTCTTGTTTCAAAGCTATTATTCCAAACATGGGCTGTACTTAAAGACAAGGGTAAGGAAAATGACAATATCTGTTAATGGAAGTGCCTGAGGAGGGTAGACCTGAAGGACGAGTTATAAAGGGGGGGAAGGAGGCCTACGCTGTCCTCCCCAGAAAGATTAAATATTAACACATTTCCCCATCCTTGCCCCTTTAGTGACATCCCCTGATTGGGTTCTCTCCGTCTCTTTCCCCACCAAATTGAGTTTCTCACTGAATAAAGGGGTGCCAGGAGGAAACATGCTGGAGTAATTGATGGACTCTCAGTGCTTTTGGATTCAAGAAATGGATTCAAAATTCTGCTTGATATATTTTTTTTTTCTGATCACTGGTGTCATTCACTGGTTTGTCCTCTGGGTGTTTTCCCCCTTTGTTGTTGCCACCATTGAAATACGAACTGTAAGGAGCAAGGCTCCTGTTACATGTCCACTTCACTACTGCTCTGAATATGTCTGCTGTCTACGGTGTTATGTCATTCAGAAGTCTCGAAAGAAAAGTGATGCATAAACTACCAGAATAATGCATTTTAATACACAAACACCACAAAAATCACCTACAATTCTTTCCATAGGATGTCAAAATTCCATTCCTACAGCACGACATAAATTTTTAACGTATGTCCAAATCAACACTGCCCCCCCCCCCAAAAAAACACAAACGAAAGAAAGCCTTCCTTAGTAGATGTATGGGTGGGACAACATAACTACGAAACACAAAAATCGAGGATACCCATGTATAGTATGTCTATAAAATACAAGAAGCCAAGGCAGAGTAACTGAGGAGATATTCCTCGTCCAGACTTGAAAATTTCGATCATAAATCTTCATTACTTTACCTTGTACAGAACGTAAGACAAGCAATTAGTAAGACGAGTCATTTTGTTTTGTCTCTCGTTTGCAAAGTCAGTTCAATTTAAAAACCCTCTTCAGTATCCTCTGAAGTATTCCAACACAATAATTCTGATGCAAAGCTTGTCTGG
>NC_024319.1:21762841-21774030 GCF_000523025.1 Cynoglossus semilaevis
TATATATATATATATATGTGTGTGTGTGTGTGTATATATATATATATATATATATATATGTATATATATATATATATATCAAATGAGAATGCAGAAGTTAGGATTCAGTCTTAGCCGCTGGTAATGGAGACACATATAACGGAGCTACCTAAATGAAGCGGCGCAGATATTTAGCCTGAGAAATGACCGGAATTATTTTTGGCTAGCCCTAAATGAGTAGGACACTCAGGAACTTCTTAAGTTTATCGCAGAAGCAATACATCAGAGCTAATTTGCAGACGTACTTACACGGCACTAGAACTCACATTACTGTATTAATCACCTTACAAGACGTCTTAGTTTCTGCTCAAGAATACAGAGTTGCAACGTCAGCTGTATAAATTCATTTTCTGCCCGAGGCTTTCTGGCATGTTTTTTCTTTTCTTTTCTTTATGACCTTCTTTCCAGCACCTCCCCTTGTCCTTATTTTCTCCTTCTGTCTCACTTAATCTACTTTAAAAAGGACAAACACCCACTGCCTTCCAGCGACAACACTCGCTCAAACACACTGATTGACCGCAAAAGCTCACATTGCCGTGTTGGAAAGTATTTGACCTCTTACTTGGTTGACCTTTGCTGAGCAAACAGGAAGGGTAAAAGAGGAATCTACAGTAGACAAAAGCGTGACCCTGTTGCCCGCTTCACACTGTTCTGAGCCCTGAGCTGCCTGGAGATGACACTGCACACACACAAACACCAGTTCATCTGTTATTTGAGGGTTCAACAAAGATGATGTTGACTCTCTTCCCTCCGACACACACGGACATGTACACGTTCTCGGCTCGTCTCTGCTAAGACACAGATCTTCGCGTGGCACTGACCCTGGACCAGGTCCAATTACTGCCGGGTTCGGCCCAGTTAACAAAAACTGATGTGTACTCACACTAATAGCCTTATGTTTGACTCAGCTCCGCCAACGTCTAATCACTGGAAACATCAAACTTTCCTAAACCCCCTGTGCTTGCTGCCTCTGCGTGACTCCGTCTCCGTGTCTATTCTTTGCCAAGCTGAAATCATCATAGGATTCATAATTGGGTTAAACCTGGTTTAAGTGCTAATCACACCAGGCTCCACCAAGTCTTGTGTGCATCAAAGAGAAGAAAACCGTGTTTACTATCAAACTGTACATGTTAAAGCAGACACCAGGCACTCAAGATTAAAAGGACAAAAGACAGACAACTTAGTGATTTTTTTTTTTTTTTTTTTGCATTGACAACATAGTGAGATGACACACCAGCTCCAGTAAACCTTTTAGTTCCGAACCATGTTGTAAAGAAAATGATCTGCTGTTAAATGACCTGTTGGTTTGACTAAGTACAAGGTTGTACTGATAGTTAGTGTTAACCGGGGGCCTGGTGGAAGACCTCCACTGCTAGTTCCAACCTGCATGGTGCATGCAGGTTTCTGCCTCTTTCTATCCCCCTCTGTGTACGTGCATGTGTGTAGCTGCAGGGTACCAGGTGTGTTTTTCCCTCTCTCTTCTCGGGTGGTACATTGACACAAGCCCAGGCAGGAAGGCCAAGGCCCATCCATATCCTGTAATTGTGGTACAATGGCTTAGTGTGTTGCTACGGCACATCCAAGATCAGCATATCTCGTCATAAATCAGATCCCACAACTATCACACCTAGCCCTCATATAAACACCCGGGTATTAAAAATGGCAGAGATACCATTGTCTTAACCAACCTGTGAAATCTGAGGACATGGTCTTGGCCTTGAAGGCTTGGATAACATCTTTGTAGAACAATGGAGCTCAGGTTTCAACCTGGTGCAAAAACAGCAATTTCTATGTACATTTATAATATTCGACAACAAAAAATATATATAATTTTTTATAGATTTGTTACTATGGAATTATAGTTGTTAATTTTTCTGAGGCCTCTGTTTTCACAGTCTGGACAGTTTTACTAGTGTTTTTTTAGTGTGTTTTGTGTCAAACATAAGGCCCGTGGGCCAAAACTGGCCCTCTCATAAGGCCCGCGGGCCAAAACTGGCCCTCCGAGGGGTTCAATCTGGCCCGCTTGATGAATTTTGAAACTAAAAAAAAAATTCACAAGCACATGTTCGGAATGTTTTGTCAAATTATATATCATTAAATACAAATGTTTTCTAAGTAACTTAAATACCTATTTGCATGGAAACTAAGGAGAAAATCATGGACTTAATGTTAATTATAGGTAATTAAGCTATGATCGTGCTGGTCCGGCCCACTTGACAATTAATCAGACTGCAAGTGGCCCCTGAACCAGAAGGACACTTGAACAACAGACAGTACTACACAGTACTTATATGTATTGTACTAATAAATCACAAACAGTAATATTATATTTTAAAAGGTAGAAACATTATACCACTGGATTTTTACGCTCAATGCCAGTCCGTCTGAATTCTCGCCTTTCCGCACTTGTCCGTCATCTCATTGTGTTCATTCCACTCTCTCTCTTTTGCCCTCTTTCTTCGACACTTATTGTATTTCAGTGTGTTTAAGTGTGTGTTTCAGCAGCTGCTGTTCCTGCGCTGCACCTGTCCTCGTCTCATCAGTCAGCCTGTGACAGAGTTCATGCCTAAAATGGCCCAACCCCAACATTCGTACCCCCACGAATCCCCTGGGCATATAATGCCCCCATAGTTCCTCAGAAAACACACAGTATACACACACACACGCAGATTGGATTTTGTGTTTTATGAGGTCATTTTTTTAAGACATATTACATTCCACAGCCTCTTATTCCATTTCTACTGAACCTAAATCCAATATTCAACCCAAACTAACTTGAACCTCAGAAGGACCTCTTAGCCAGTGAGGACCTGAAAAACATATTTTCCCCACAAGTGCAGTAAAAATTAGATCATGAACCAGCGATTGTCAACTGGTGGCCCGCCAAATTCAGCCAACTGTCATTTTAAAATGACAATTTTTTTTCTTATCCTACTCGAAAACCATAATATTTTTATTTTCAAAAATATGTAAATGTTTCTTTATGGAATGCAAAAAAAAAAAAAAAAGAATAAACTAAATAAATCTAGTAAGGGCAAGAGCTAATAAATTTGAAATGTTTCTTTATGGAATGCAAAAAAATAAAAAATAAGAATAAACTAAATAAATCTAGTATGGGCAAGAGTATGGGCAAGAGGGCATGGCACACTATATAGAAAAGGCCACCACCGTCGATGGAAATAAATGTAATTGAGTACATGGACTAATACAGTAAAGTCCAGTCCAGGACAATAAATATCAGTGCCAGGTCCTGTTGCCAAAACTGCAGTCACGCGCACAGACACTCTGGCTCAGGAAGATGATGAGTATTACTGCTGTGAGTCAGTAACATGGTGTTGGTGTAGTTATAGTAGCCATTACAACATGCGGTGGGAATAAGGCCACGTTCATTTTTAGCTCAACTTCTGTTGCAGGAAGTGAGTCATCTAAGTTCAGCTAGTGAGGACTGATCTGCATGTATTATTTTTTTTTTATGCTAAGCTAAGTTTTAGTTTCACTATGTGTGTATTCATCTGCATTTGTTAAATGGTAAATGTTTTGATTTAAAAAACGATTAGATTGCAAAGGGAGGCAGTACTAGTAGTTCATTAGAATCAAATAAAAAATGTCATTTTTACTTTTTAGATTTGATTGGTCACCAGGACTAGGACGGCGCTACATAAGTGCAGGCCGTTTGACCTTTCACACTATGTCTGCGTTTTTAGTGCGAAGCATGCGAGGCTAATAACCACACCCAGAAGTTACGGCCCAGTTGGTCACTGTGGCTTTTTCTCTCTGTTAGCTACATGGCAGTTGTAGCTTGTGCCTGACATACTGGCCGGTTCTGTCCATTTGAGCTTTGTAACTACACCGCTAACATTAGCTAATTGACATGAATAAGCTATCTTTGACAATCATCGGGAGTTAATAGAACAACAAAAGTAACTAATGAACTTTTTCACCTACAAGAAAAATAACCCAGTCCGGGAGTTAATAGAACAACAAAAGTAACTTTTTCACCTACGAGAAAAATAACCCAGTCAGCCAAATGTGATGAACAAATGTTATAGTTTGAACAAGTGGTTCTTTTAACATGTGACCTCAGTTCTCGTGACTTTCAGGTTGTGTCTTCTATCACAGGACAGCGTTTGCTTTGCCAACAGTCTAACACTCTAATTCTTTGTGACGTCAGAGCCGTTTTAGACCACACACACAAATGCTGGTACCCACACAGACTCACAAATAGACTGTGACATTCTTGGTTGAGCAGGTACTGCATTGTCATTTTGTGTCTGCTTCACCGGTTCCATCGGAGAAAGCCTTGCACTTGGTTTATGTCCCAGTCTTGGCACCAGTGCCAGACCTCATGCTCTGATTGTTTGACACAAGCTGACAGTGACCTTACTCTGTTTGGATTGATAGAAACAGGAAGACAAGCAGGTATCACAGGAACATTTGCAAGGCAGCTTTTCGAAACGCCACACATCATCTGCTGTTCCTCTCTTTCCGACGCCTTTCCCCTTCGGTGTTATTTTTCAATATTCTCTCTCTCTCTCTCAGTCCCTTGTTTTTTCCAAACACCCACGTCGCAACAGTGAGTTAGCGCCCTGGGTATTTAAATATGCTGTTTGAGAATTGTAAATGAAAGGAGGAGTGAAACAGAGCGGGGAAGAAGGAGACTGGCTCCTTATTTTTATGCCCTGAATACGGTATTAGCTGAGAGGAGAACAGCAGAGGAGAAAAGCAAGGGCAGTCAACAAGATAGAGGGCCCAGCTGCTCTCTTTCTTAATGAAGGGCACCTGTTTTGTGCCGCGCATCTGTGTGTGTGTTTGCTGAAGAAGGCGAGAAAGAAGTGGTGGTATACAGGGAGACCGGTCAGAGAAAACAGAAAGCCTTTAAAGATGGATCTACATTAACTTTTCATTAGACACGGGCGTGATTCTCTGCTGCTCTTCTTCACTGAAGACTGAATCTTTATTTTTTATTCAAACTGTACATAAATGTGGGATTTTTTGGGGGGCCTGGTTCGGTTGCTCATTAATATCACATGCATTATAGATATCCTATGCGTGTCTAGGTGTGTGTTTGGGTCTGTGAGTGTGAGTGTGTGTGTGCGTGCAGGAGCTGGAACAGGTCACAGGTCACCGTCTGACCATGCTGTTCCCATCTGTCTTTCCACCCAGTCACACAGCCGTCGCACAACGGCTCACACACACACTTTCCCGTCTCTTTGGCTAAATCCGATTAGCCGACCTGCATCAGCTAACAAGACCCCCCTGTAGATAAGCCCTCCCTCACCACAGCCCTCAGCTCTCTCTCTGTCCTTGTCTTTTTTTTTTCTTTCAGACAAACAAATGTGCACGCACTCGGACCTTGAAATGCCCTTTATTTACATTTGGAAGCGGAGCAAAGATTATTATTCCTCACGTCACTACTTATTTATCAACGTAAACTCTTAAGCTTTACAGAAATGTACATTCAGACCTGATGGCCCCAATTAGGAATCATAAGCAACCGCAAACCAGGATCGGCACAAACGTCACTGTATCACGGTAGAAATATGTTCGGCAAAATGTTCTGCATTACTGCTGTAAGCAAAATAATCAGGTTGTTAATTTAAAAAAAAAAAAAATAGGAAGGGTGAAAAAAGTATCTTACTAAAGAAACGTATAATAGCAATCTACATCCAAACTTTTCTGAATTCCCCTGGCACGTGCTAAATAACCTGAAAATAAAGAATTTAGGTGTGTGTCTGTGCACGTGTTGGCAACATCATTTGATTTAATACAGTATGTTGGCTGAGAGTGTGTGTGTGTGTTTTTCCCATGCACTTCTTGATGGGCCTCTTAAATCATGAGTGCTGCCTAAAAGCACTGCACTGGGTTTACTCTCACATTCTTGTGTGTTTGCTTGTCTGACCCGCTTGTTTGTGTTGGCACAGAAACAGAGGATAATTTTCTCTGAAGCTACATCCCTCTGACAAACTCTCGACATGAGATTGGGTTTGCTAAAACTAATGTTGGATTGCCTACTGGGAGCTACTGACTTGAGGAAATTACTTGATATGGGTAGGATGTTAGCTGAGCATTCTTGTAGTTAAAAAAAAAAGAAAAGAAAGAAAGAAGGCAGGAAGGGAAAAAGAGCTGAAGATGGTCAGGAGGGAAAGTAAATTTGGAAAGAAGAGAGTTATTGAGGGAAAAAAAAAAACAAGGGAAACAAGTGGACAGGGACATGAAATATGTCAACACTCTTCTCACCTCTGACCTTCAGTGGTTTTTGGTATCTTTAGTAAAAAGCAGTCTTTCCCAGTTTTGTCTATTTTTATGTCTCCCTGATGTTCTCTCCTCTCTTCACTCCTTTGACTATCACGCTCCTTGTCCTCTCATATTTCTCCGCAGACACGCTTGAGCCAACACACTTTGTTCTTTCCCCTGTCTGCATTTCTTACGCTTACTTTTTGAAAGTACGATTCCCAGAAGTCCTCAGCTTTTTTGACAAATTCTCCGACGTGATCTATTATTCATGTGCAGCTCTCTCTTAGTCCAGAAACTAATGATGTGTTCATGAGCACACAGGATTCTGGGTAAGATTTTCATCAGCATCTTATGTAAATTAGCCGGCGTACACTTTACGGCTTATATATAAACATTAAAATGGACATGAAAAAAAAAAAGGTTTTATATCATTTTTCTTTTTTTGGAATGTAATAGAAAACAAGAGACGAGTTGAAATGGACGTCTTGTCTTTTTCATCTTCTATGAGTTACACACTTGTAATGAACTCTGCATTAAGGTAAAGATCAAATACTGGAAATATTTGATCTTAGGGCCTTAATATATAAATCACTTTATAATAAGTTCACTTTATAATGAGATCATTTTGTTGTGTCTCGGGCGACTAAGCGGGATTGATCTATTTTGACCTGATTGGCACTGGATTCGTTTGGAATGAAGTAAATTAATATTACTGCAGTACATTTTTTAGTATCAAATGACCTACGGACAGGTACAGGTCCCCAGACCAGGGGTTGTGGACCCCTGCATTAAATCATTTACCAGCTATCAGATATGATATGTTATTCTATCATTAGTGCTTTTTTTTTCCTTCGGAAAGCAAGGATTTAAAAAAAAAAAAAACGTAGCTGCAACAGTTTCCCTCTTGAAACAAGAAAAAGTACAGTAAGAGCCCATACATCAGCAGACATCATGTTGTCAGGTCTTATCTCTAGAGCAGTGTATATTTGTGTGGCCCTGTGTGTGTGTGTGTGTGGGTGTTTGCTTTACTGAGAGTGAGTGTATTCGTGCTCAGATGTATTTTCAGTGGAAAACAGCGCTGTGGCTGAAAGTGTGCTGTAATCTCAAACCTCAGTCTGTGTGTCGGTGTGTGACAGGTGATGAGTGTAGACTCCTTGAAACACTGCAGAACCAGGCCGTGCGCCAGAGCTGATAAACAGTTCCTGGGGTCATGACATGGATGTTCTCGGAGCAGCATTTGAACTCCTCCCAGTCCTACGGATATTGAACGCTCACGCTGGCTTCCAGTGAAGACGGCATGTGATTTCTCTGATATTGACATCGCATTTTTTTGACGCCCTCACTTCCTCCCCCCCCCCATCTTAAAGATGTCTTTTATCTTACATTTCAGCGTAACCATCAGCCTGTTCCTTGCTAACATGTTGTGTATGTCTTTTATCTTACATTTCAGCGTAACCGTAAACGTTCACTGCAGTCATTAGCCTAATGGCGGAGCACAGGGTTCAGTTAACATGATTTGAGCATTATTTATTTGTTTGCTACCCTATGAAATATTTAAAGTTTTGAGTTTTGTTCGTAGTTTTAAGAACAATTCAATATTTTGACTTTGGAATTCATATTCATTTGTGTTTTTTTTTTTTTGGTTCTTTCTTTTCAGTATGCAGCGGAGCTGTGACTGTGAATGTGGTCCCCAAGGTTGAGGTGCTAAAAGGAGACATGGCCAAATTGCCATGCTCATTTACTGGCGCATCATCAGGAAACACCATCGTGGAATGGTCCATTGTAAGTGACGAAGACCTTAACGTGTATCTATATGTCGCCGACATATATTTATCCTTTTGTTTAACTTTAAGATTTTTTTCAATTCTATTTCAGGAGGACCAGGGAACAAGGAAGCGAGTGGGATTCCGTCCCGAGGGTGGTACAGAAACAATCGATGAAGGCACCGTCCTTACGGGCCGTATCACCATCGGAAAGGACTTCTCCTTGACCATTAGTCCCACTCAAGCCTCTGATGAGCTCACCTTCTACTGCCAGGTTAACGCTGGACCTTCAGGCACTGCAGACGCTGCCACAATGTTGAAAGTCTTCCGTAAGTTGACCGCCATTAACTGTTACTTTTTTTAGCCTGAGCTGGTAGTTTATAAGATACCATAAGATTTAGTTTGATCCTAAACCGATACTCTACCTATAGCTTTTCTAAATATACATATATTTTGCTCCCTGATACTGGTGGGTGTACATATGGCTTAAATTAGCGGTTGTAAACTTGCAGCCTGCAGGCCCAATCTGGCCCACCAAACAATCGAATCCGGCCCACGAATGGATTCCAAAATTGTGGGACTCAAAGACAAAGATATCGGGTGGTGATACCGACTGTTAAGGCAACTAAAAAAAAATACTATTTAAATTCTGCTAGACACAAATATGTTTTTAAGTTTCATTTCGCACATAGCAACTATAAAACCACGAGTGACACCTGGCCACGGGATATCAAGAGTATAAGTAATCAGACTTTTCTAGAACAGTGTGGCATTTGGCAGGATAAATATTTACTTTACAACGTCCTGGGCTGTATTTAGCCTCTTCCACTGATTACTACTTCCCTTTATTAGCGTCCATGAGGTTAATCATGGCCAACCTAATCACTCTTGACACAATTGATTGATCGTTCAATCGCACCTGTCATGTCTCATATATCTCAACCCTAATTACCATCCAGATTTATTACCAATGAGTGAGGGCTGACCCTGGTGCAGTTTGCAGTGTCCTTGTTCGTCAGAGATCCCCAAACACATATCACTCATACTTTCGGTGTTTAGCAACAGTACAGAGAGAGAATTTTTTTTTAAAATCACTGGTATTTTTTATTTGACTGATCAATCTGTAAGAAATGGCATAACAACGTTTGCTTTGGTTAAAGGTTATTTTTCCAGTTAACCCAACAGAGGCTTATGGCACGCTCATAAAAGAAAAGGGGAAATATTAGCATTGCAGTACACGTTTAATGATATCTCCTACTTGTTAAGGCCCTGATTAGATGCACTGGTCCTGGTTGAAAGAAAGCGGGCCGTGACACACGGTAAATCAATGATTTGCTTTTCACATGTGAACACTTGACCTCATAAGGATACAAGTAACAGTCCTGTCGTAACTGAGCAGGACTGAGTTATGAGGGCCCCCATGGGTTGAGCTATTAAAGTATCAACCTGGATCTGTTTCTCTTCCTGGAAGTATAGCATTAAGTGGAAGCATCCAAAATTATAGGCTGCACATAAACAAGGCCTCATATCTGTCTGGAAGGTGTCGCCTCTCAAGTCAGTGACCACCGACCACCTAAGCTTTTCCCAAGAGATTACTGCAAGTACGTGGTGGATGAAATACCCTGACACCTCCGGTCTAGTAGACGGGAATGTCTAATACGGGTCTACAGCCAAAGCAGGCCGGCCCCCTTAGAGCCCCCATAGGTTGTGGGGCTGAATAGGCTGCAGTCTCCTGAATTGGATCTATTGTGTTACAAGTAGAGAGTCACTTGAATGCTCACAGTAAAGGCATCCTGTCACCATTCAGATTGAGTAATTGTTCAGGGGAGATTCAAACACATGTAGGCCTAGTATGAATTTTAGCTCCTGGTATAGAAATACCTTTGGGGTGATACGTTCTTTAATTTGATAGGTCATTGTCATGCTGTACGCTTTTACAAACTGATAGTCAGGTCATGCTGTACGCTTTTACAAACTGATCTTTTAGTCACCATTTCAGCAGAGGAGCTCAAACATGGGGCAAAGATGCAAACTAGAAGGCTAACCACTGAAGATGCTATGGCTAGCTTAGACAAAGGCAGATGAGCTGGCAACTGAGAATAGAGTGCGGTGTATTTACAGACGGGGAGGAGTTAACGGGACACAGTTGGGGATGGTTAGGTGTCACCACGGACAGAAAGACCGTAGGTGGGGGAAGGTGGACGGAGGAAGGCGTGGACACACATGGTAGGCAGTGGAGTGCCAAAGTTAGAAACACAAGGTGAGATGCAGAAAAACGGAAACAGCATCGATATAAGAACAAGCTGTGATCTTAACAATCACGATCTGACAAACAGTGCAAGGGTTGAATGTCTCAATTATCTGTTACAAACAGTGCAAGGGTTGAATGTCTCAGTTATGTCTGTTTACGTGGAGAATTTAGTTCATGCAAGCTAATGGCTAAATATAACGACCAAGGTTTTAATTCAAATATTTTTAAAACATGAAATGCTTAATTTCTTTTTCCTTCATTCTTTCTTTTATTATTTATTTATATATTCATTTTTAACAAAATGTTAATTTGATTTAATAAGTAACTAAACGAATGGGCCACTGCTAGCAGTACTGATAGAGGGTAAATCGTACAAGATGTTTACATGACTGAATGCATAACATAACAACACAAAAAATGCCTGTCGCAACATTTTCTGGTCAGCAGTTTTTTAGGACATGTTAAGCCAACTTTAACAGCCCTGATAATTACACTAAGGTCCAGGTCTCTGCAGTGGAAATGCACGTAGTTCCTGGAATTGTCCTTGCTTTCCGGCGCTGCAGTGTTTTGTAAATACAATTTAGAGCTTCCAAGATGTAAGAAAGACTTGGCAGCACATGTTATTACAATTGGCTGAGCGCTGTTGAAAAGAAAGAAAAACGCCTGGTTGAATGTTACTGTGCAACAGAGACACAGTTTATCTTTCCAGAAGTCACGGCTACAAACAACAATAAGGCGACCTTGTGCACGAGCCATGATTTTTGTTATTGTTTTGCACTCCGGCTAAAGTCAACCGCAACACTGTTGAAGGGTGAAAATCTCACGGAACTAAAATGATCAGGAGGCATTTGTGTTTAACATGTGTGCATTTTTATATATATATATATATATATATATATATA
>NC_024319.1:21774152-21808762 GCF_000523025.1 Cynoglossus semilaevis
AGCCTAATATAACTGGCCTAATTTCAAAATGGTTTCTTTTTCCTTTTTCTCTTTTAGATGCTCCTGAGAAGCCGGAACTTACAGCATCAAGCCAGGTCATTTCTGTGGGACAATCAACCAGCTCTGAGGTGTGGTGGCAGTATATACTGTATATATGTGTATCATTTCCTAAATGCTTTTGCGTATTAAGGAAACTTGTTATGCCTTTTGTCCATGTTTATTAGATTGGCACATGTGTCGCAAAAAACGGTCATCCCCAACCCAGGATTATCTGGTTCAAAGATGGACAGCCACTGCCTGAACACAAGGACAAAAAAGAAAGTATGTGTTCTGGTTAATGAATAGACAGTCCTATATATTGCTCAATGTTAAAGCCTTCGTTCATCTGTAACCCCTAACCTACCTATAAAGCAGTTGTTAACATGTTCCTTGTCATGCTGCCATGACCCGTTTTATTTTGTGAGCATAGTCATTTATTACGTCTACCAATTCATAACCACTTCTCCTAAACGTTTTCTAACGTTTCTCCCTGTCAGAGACCTACATGGTTCCCTCCGTGGTAAAGGAGGCCTCAGGTCTCTCCACTGCCAAAAGCACCCTGTACATGCAGCCCACCAAGGCCGACAAGGACTCTGTGTTCCACTGTGTCGTGGAGTACAGCATGCCAGCAGATCAGATTAAACAGAAGAAGTCCGACACCATCACCATAAACCTTAACTGTGAGTAGAGAAGCACATGCACAGGAGGCTTTTTTCTTTTTTTTTTTTTTTTTTTGTATAACCCTCAGTTGATGTTTCAGATTTCACATTTTAAGATTATGCTCCTAAAAATCTAAAAAAAAACAGATTTCACATTTTAAGATTATGCTCCTGAAACCCTAAAAAACACAACCACATCTACTGTATGATGAGTTGCATAAGTTCCATGTACCACCCATGTTTAATATCTGTTTCTGGTTCATGTAGATCCGTCTGAGGTAGTTACCTTTTCCCTGGTCAATAAGGATCCAGTCAAAGAGGGCGACAGTGTCACAATGAAGTGTGAGACCGATGGAAACCCTCAGCCTGAGTTTGACTTCTCCAAAGATGTGCGTATTTGTCTCTCTCATTTACACGTGGAATACTGTGTAAAACATAATCCTACTGTTACACACTCTCTCTCTCTCGCTTTGTCTCTCTGTCTCTCACTAACATTTTATGTGCCTCCGTCTGCAGGGAAACAGGATTCCCGGTGAGGGAGGTCTTCTCATGCTGAAATCTGCCAAGCGCTCTGACTCGGGTGTATACAAATGCGAAGCCACTGATTTTGACAACTTGGATGCTGAACTGCAAGAAACGATCAACCTTAAAGTCCACTGTAAGTGAACACACAGATGGACACATATGGACAATGAAATATAGTTACATAAAAAAAAAAAAGATTTTCACGTAATTTCTTAATTTCTAAATAATAGTTGAATAGTTTTTATTTAATTTGAGTCAAACTTAAGACAATCTTTTTGGTTTTTTTGGGTTTTTTTTTTTTGTCAGACATTGACCATATGACTGTGACTCCATCTGAGCCCCAACTTGTGATGCTCGGAGACAAAGTGGAGTGGCAGTGTAAGACCAAGGCCTCTGATGCACATACCGTTCAGTGGAAAAAGGTGGGTGTACTTTTATACATTTCTGTTTTTACCCTTAGCCTGCAACTTGCATGTTAATATTGTGTACATTTTTAAAAAACCAATACTCATCCCTCCAGGTCTGCATTATCCCAGCAGGATGTGAATTTTTATTCAAACTTCATCATCTAAAATATCCTGCTTTGTCTGTCCTCTCAAAAAGGCTAAAAACCCATATGTAATAAATTGAAAAGGTCATCTGGTTGGTCAAAAACAAAACTGCTTTAAATATGCCCTACACCAGGGGGTTCCAGACATATGGCCCGCGGGCCAAAACCGGCCCGCTAGGGGGTTCAATGCGGTCGCCTTAATGGATTTTGAAGGTGGAAAAAACGCACAAACACGTCATGTCATTAAATATGAACATTTTCTAATATACTGGTACTAATAAGCATAAAAACAAAATGGGGAAAAACATGGACTTAAAATTGGACTTGGACTTTGTTGAAGTGGTTATGATTGTACTGGTCCGGCCCACTTGACACCTAATCATAAAATGAGTTTGACACCCCTGCCATACACTAAAACACAAAGTGACTACTTCGGGGAGTCAGTACGATCATGATACTTATTGTATCTCTCTTCTTAAGCTTCCATCACGTACGTCTACAGAGATCGTACACTTTTTTTGCTCGGGAGAACTCATTTGTGTCAGTGAGACGAACTTGAATTTCTGTCTTGATGTTAAAAAAAAAAAAGAGAGAGTAAAGTTTTGTGTATTCTCTAAAAGTTAAGCAAAGTGTCACAGCATGGCACTTTGCTTAACTTTTAGCTTAACCAGCTTTTGACCTTGGGCAAGGCTCATCTTAGTGACAGTTGTATTGTGTCCAGTTGTAGCAAGTAAAAAGTAGCTAAAGTTATACATCCTCTGCTGTGATGAGGAAACGTGGTAACATTTAATACTGTATAAAGGTAGAAGACACATTTCAGGGAGGGTCAGTACAAACATAATGTATCAAATTGTTCATTCTTCAAACTCCTATCTGGAGTTGTGCGGTAGGGTGATGATGGTTATAATTATAAGTAACGCTCAATGCAGTAAACGCTTTCTCTGTGAGAAACGTTCACATTGGATACAAAAACTAAAGCCTAAAAAAGGGGTATCCACTCTATTGGAAGTCTATTGGAAGCTGTAAAGCCTAAAAAAGGGGTATCCACTCTCACAGTCTATTGGAAGCTACTTTTTGTGTTTTCTCTGGCTCACAAACCACAAATCGTTAGGATGCCATTGGTATTTGGAGATTTATCTCAGCATCCCATGTTTGTTATGTGCAGAGTGTTCCTCCTGGTTCAGGCTTGTTGTTTTTACCTGTCTATCTATTGTTGTGTCTCTGGAGTGTGATGAAACACACAACTGCTGCATGTTTTGTGGGGAGAATGCGATTGTTGTTGGAAAGAACGAAAGATTCCTATGAGAAGAACTTGGGGGGGAAAAAAAGGTTTCATCGTGGAGGACTCACTGTGATGAGAACGTTCCCTTTCCCATCACAGCAGCAGAAGTACAAAGTGTCAACGTTTAGATGCGTCCGTCTGTTAGTTAATTGGTTTAAATCGTTCGCATTGTTTTTCATGTTTCTTCAGGGTGCAGACGTACTCTCTCAGGACGGCACTCTGTCACTGCAAGATGTTACCTATGACAATGCCGGAGAATACACTTGTGTTGGAGCTGTGCCAGCCGCACCGGGTCTGACTGCCGGCGCAAGTGTGAACCTCACAGTCAAAGGTAACGCACTTCCAGTGTCACCGAGACACTGAGGCTCAGACCTGGTGAATAATTCAGGAAAAAAAAATACTACTAGTGACCTTGCCTTCAACAAAGTTTCAACTTAAAACACTTTTCTTCACCTCAGACTCAAATCAAATTCAAGGTTCTGTCCTCGAGCAAACAATAAGAATGTAAAAAGGCATGTGCAAGGTTTTTAAAAAGTTTACTTTTTACCTTAATGTTGTATTCCTTTCAGTATTCAGGCCATACTTTACTCGCATCATGACCTCATCTCCTCTGACAGCTGTGTTAAATCATCATTATTTACGATTAAGTCCACAAACACAATATTGCATTTTAGTAGTAAATCTACCTCAGTAGTGTGCTGTTCTCAATGACGAGAAATACAGAAAGAATAGTTAGAAACCCTTAAACGTGATACTTGAAAGTATCACATTTAAGACATCCATGACAACCATGAAGGGTTGAAATCATCGAAACACAGTATATTCAATCTTTATCTTTTGGATTTGTGAGAGAAAACCAGTAGTATCAACAAAAGGAAAACCCACCCACACAAACTCCAACCAGAAGGACTGCTTGGTGGGCAGACAGTTTAGTTACAGTTTACTCAACACTGTATCTGTACAAGTTATACGTCAGTATTTATCTTCAGAGAGAGAGAGGTTTCGGTGCACAGCACAACAATGATGTACAGTGTCAGGGTGTGTCGGCTGTTGTTTCGACAGAGCAAGAGGAATGTACGATGGATAGATGGTATCACAGCTGTTTGTTCTTAATCACTCAGCTAGAGATGTATCTTCTCTGTGCTGTGTGTGTTTAAGGGTTTTACTGCACCGACTAAGAAGTTCTTCTCTTTAACTCTTTCTATGTCCCTCCCTCTTCAGGAAAGCCGATGATTGCCACTCCCGTTGCTGGGGAGGTGGGGAAGGAAGGAGACACGGTGTCTCTGACATGCTCGGCCCAGGGCTACCCCACCCCTCAGTTCACCTGGAAGCCTTCTGGAAAAGAGGTAAGACCCCTCAGTTCACCTGGAAGCCTTCTGGGAAAGAGGTAAGAGGGAGGAATGTAAAAAAAAAAATTTAAAAAAATCTCCCCCCCAGTTTCTCACCGCTGAAATGTCCTTCATTAAAGCACAGAAAAGGAAGCGTTTCGGAAAAAAGCAGTCCCACCGCTTATAGTGTTTCCATTTGAGTCGAGACATGAATTTTAAAGATCAATTTATTTTTCATGATCTTCTTCAGATCTTTATCTTGAAAGACTGCCATATCAAACTTTAAAGCTTATGGTGAAAAGGAGAAGGAGGCGGGGAGAGTCAAGGAGCAGCGCTTCAGAGAGGGCTATTTTATATGCATTGATTTGGATGTGGAGGTTATAGAGATGAAAGAAACGTGTTCGAAGAAGTAGCATTTTAAAGAGTTGTACTCTACTGATTGAGGTTTAGGTATGAAATATTCAAAAAGGGTTAAAAAGTTTGTCGAGTAGTAATACAGTAGGTACTGTCAAAGATTACAACCAAAAAAAAACAAATGCAGGAGCGGGTTTTGTTTTTTAACACTACAAGAATTCAACTTAAAAAGTCAAAATAATAAAGGGTTAATAGAAGTACAAAAGAGGAAAGCAAAATCGTACTTACTTTAATAGAAAGCACCAGATAGTGTTCAGTTATGTACTTTTTGAATTTTCACTTTCTGTTCAGTTGGCTGTGTTGACTGTGTAAAACGTTTAAATCACTAATCTGTATTTTAATTTTTTTTTTAATATATTGTCTGGCTTTGGATTAAAGTAGTTGCCTGTGATTTAAAAAAAAAAAAAACCCCGGGTAGAAAAAAAAATTAAATTTTTAAATCATGTGTTTTCGTGTGCACCTTTACTTTTTTCCCAGTCTATATCAATGAAGGAAAACAAGGTTGTGAGCACTCTGACTCTTCAAGCCACAGCCGAGGTCATGAAGAACGGTGTGACCTGCGAGGTCACCAATGAACATGGAACTGATAGCAAGACCTTCCCGGTATCTCTTAAACGAGGTCAGTGTCATTTCCTTTCACATCATCCCCTGGTAAGACCGTACAGGAAAAACAAAAACATTGTAACTAGGGGAGCCTTACACAGTGTTACGTGGAATCAGGTTAACAGCAGGTCGGCAAAGGTCATCTTTTTCCCCTCACGGTTCTCCCAGGTTTAACTAGTCTATTTTTTAACAAACTCCACAAGAAACGATGATCCTGTTCTCTTTTCCAGGGCTGTGAGAAAAAAAAGATAAAATATTTCTCACAGGCCTGGTTTTGGAGTTCTCGCAACCCGTCCTTGACAAATAATCGAAAACCCCTTTGTTGTGCGGTGTCTCACAACTACTGTGTAACCGGTCAGAATTTGAAGCC
Organism: Cynoglossus semilaevis; assembly: GCF_000523025.1. Lineage (NCBI taxonomy): Eukaryota > Metazoa > Chordata > Actinopteri > Pleuronectiformes > Cynoglossidae > Cynoglossus > Cynoglossus semilaevis. The sequence goes on from NC_024319.1 coordinate 21,779,923, forward strand.
TTTGTTGTGCGGTGTCTCACAACTACCCTGTAACCGGTCAGAATTTGAAGTTATGAAATTATGGAAATTAGACATTTCACATTCACCTGGCGATACCAGATTCTTTTATTCGATACTATACCAATTACTTTTTTTTGGAACTCTTTTTCGATACAGATATCGATACTTCCATATTATCGATTGTTTTTTTTACCACTATAAAACACGTGGGCACTGGCCAATTAACACCTTTAATATGCATTTTCATAACATATTAGTCATAGCAAATTACATTATTTTAATACAGTGTAACCTAAATAATTGAATTGCCACCAATAGGGGCAAACGTTTGTATATCTTTTAGTCAACTGCAGTTCTGATCCTAAATGTTCGAATCCTGAAATCAATCAAATATCTTCATTTTACGAATACTTTATGAGAGTAATCCATACTTGTGTGAGTATTGATATGTCAAACCACAGAACCAATACTTCCATCACTACTATCGGGGCCAGAAGAGGAGGAATAATAGTAACTTTTATGTGTACTGTTGCCAGAATTAGGCCCTGGAATGAACTGATCTCTGGTCCATTCACATATTTACAGGATGTCTCAGTGTGTGAGGAAATGAATTTGAAATGTAAACACGCACTTGTATTTGCTAAAGGTACGTTTATAGAGCACTATCTTTGCACTAAAAAAAAAAAAATCAGACGAGAAAGGTAGCAAAAGGTTACTACAGAGCGTACTGAGACAGAGTTGATTCTTACGTTTCCGAACTCCTGATGAGTGTGAACGCGTCCTTAATATCACCTGCCGCACTCTTTTGCTTGCCTACACGCACCGTTAGCAACCCTGATTCATCACTTCTTTCCCTTCTCTCTGTGTTCTCTTCCTTGCAGCAATTGACAACTCGGCCAACAGAGGTAGAGCCTTCTCCCTCCTCCTCCTCCTCCTCTCCTCCCTTCTTCTCTCAGGACTCTTATTTGTACAGACCCTGTAATTTAGGAATCATGCCCCCTCCACCCATCTCTTTTTGCCCCTGCCCTTTCATCACACACACACACACACACAGAGTACATATGCATAGAAACACACACAGACATACACACACACCTTCCTCTTCCTCGTACTGTAATCATGTATATTTGCCCTCTTGCTACCAAACACTGTGGATATTGTATATTGTTCTTCTTCTTCTTCTTCTTCTTCTCTTGTCACCTTTGTATGATGTCTGTCCTAATTTTGTGGATGCTACTATACTTTTGTGGCCCCTTAGGGACAATAAAAGACTCTATTCTGTTCTATTCCTTCCTATCCTCTCTTTGTTTCCTCACTGTGTGTGTGTGTGTGTACTTTGTAGTGCCTCTACTTTCTGACTGCCTTCCTGTTCCCGTCTTCTCTCCGTTGTTGTCATTTTTGCTTACCAGAGTGCTTTGCGTAGTGTGCTGTATAACTTTAGCTTTAAGTGTGATACGTGTTCTGCTGTGTGTGTGTGTGTGTGTGTTCGGTGTTTATTTGCTTGGCACTGCTTGAGGACTCAGAAACTCTCTTTTTTTCAAAGTGCTGCTCTCTGGAATCCCTGTGTTTAAGTCAGGTCTGTATCGCTAACCCTATTGACATGGTAGTATGGTGTACGTCCACAACCTCTGAATCCATGTGCCAATGTGCGTGTCAATGTCCGTGCTCACACTTGCACACAAGTGACTGTATTTGTTTCTATGGTGTACGTGTTAGCTTACTTGTATCACTGGACTTGTGAACGGCATTTGAGAGCAACGCAAGGATTATAATGCACATTTTATTGATTCATGATGTTTTTAAATGTTCAGACTGTCATGATGTACATATATGTAGATACATATATGTATATATATATACATACATACATATATACATATATATACATACATACTGTATATACATACATACATACATACATATATACATATATATACATACATACTGTATATACATACTATATATATATACATATATACATGTATATATATATATACATATATACATATATATATACATATATACATATATATATACATATATACATGTATATATATATATATATATACATATATATATACATATATACACATATATATGTATATATGTATATATATATCATGAACTAATTTCAGTTGAGCAGCTAAAAGATGATTACATTTCAGGAGTGGAGTTTAAACATCAGTCATCCTTTTCGGAGGACTGACGCCACAGTGTTCAATTTTATTTTATTTTCATAGATTTTTTTTCATATCAGCAGTTGTATCGCTGTGTGTATTGCTCAGGTGCTGCAGTACGATTCGCTGATTCCCGTTTCTCAATTTGAGCCTGTGACCTTTCTCTGTCATTTCGACAAACACACGAAGCGAAGCAATACCATTTTATGCAACAGGAGATAGATCCAGGGACCTAGTTAATCATACGATACACGCTGAGGATTGTGTCTGTATGAAATGAGTGTAAATACTCTGCATAGGGCTTAATATAAGAATTTCAGATGCTCTTCACTAACCACTGCATGTCTGAATATAATGGTACAAGTGCAGTGATACAAGTGTATGTAAACAGATTCATAATGTGACGCTCAGTTTGTTTTCTGCCTTTTGTCAGCCGTTAGTGTAATCTGTGACTATAAAGGCCCTGTTATGGGGTCCCATCACATTCAGTCATTGCATTCAAAAGTTAATCTAACCCCAACATCCCCCCCCCCCTCCTTCTCCTTCACCTCTTCCCTTTCTGCCCGTCTACCTGCCAAAAAAAACCCCACAAATACTCCCCTTTCCCCTTTCATCTCTCCCCAATGCCACTGATCCCTCAACTGCCCTCCCATCCCTCCCTTGTTCTTCCTCAATTACCCCACCAAACCTCCATACCCCCCTCCCCTCCACGTGTCCATTGTGGCGCTATAGCTGACATGCAGCAGGGAGGCTCCAGCAGTGTGGTTATCGCGGTGGTGGTGTGTGTTTTGCTACTCCTGCTGCTAGTGGCACTCCTCTACTTCTTGAACAAGAAGAACAAGCTGTCCTGTGGCAAAAAGGACAAGATGGAAGTGTGAGTACCCCCACTGTGTCACTCATTTGCTGTAAACCAATGGAATTAACCGGGTTTTTATGGGTAATAAAGACATAATCCATATTCAAAAAAAATCAATGTAGAGATGTTTTTTTTTTACTGTTGAACATTCTGACTTTATCTCTGGTATATTAGTTTCAATCATTTTTGTTTTGGTTTTTTGGTTTTTTAAATGCACAAAATCATCCAGCTAGCATAAATTAAAGCAGCTTTAGTGTTACACTTTAATTAAATCTTGTTGGACAATGTTATTGCCTTCCTTTTGTGGATACATGTCTGACAAAAAAAAAAAAAAAACTTACAATGAGTTTTACTGTTTGACAATTATTACACTAATGACTAATAGGGAGTTAGTTAAAAGTATTGTGAACAAAAGTAGTCAGATGCTGAGTGGTTTTTCTTCTGGACAGAGATGAGAAGAACAGGAAACACCAGTCACCAGAAAGTTCACGGATTCATTACTAGGAGGAAAGCAGCCAAGATAAGCTATCCCAGCTGGGACAATTACAAAAAAAAAAAAAAAAAAGAAAAGACCAGAATAACATTAGCCCGGTGGATGACAAATGAGCAGGAGCTCAGAAGGAAAGGAGCAGGAAAAAGGCAGAGCTGTAGGCAAAGACTGGAAGGATTGGGATGACTACAAGATAGGGAATTGGAGTTTTTACTCAACACAGTCCTGCAAAAGAGAGTGTTTGCTTAAGAATTAGAAATTGCGGAAAATGCAAAAATGCTGCTAGAATGGTGTAAAGTTAATCAGTCAGACATCAAGGTTAGGGATGGCTCAGTACAACTTTATAATGTCCAATGCTGTATTTTCTCAAAATGGACTTGTGGATTTGGCACATCCTGACCTATGCAAGCAAATGCATTTCTTTTGTGCCAATTCAAACATTGGACATGTTTTAAATGCTTAAAAATAAATACTAGTACTATGTGTCAGCTGCATCGATAAGCTCCTTGACAAAACCTTAACCCAGGAGTCTCCCCAACTATAGTTCTCTGCACAGACACCTTGGGGACCGACACTAAAATAAAATGAAATAAAAATCACATTTTTGCCTAACATTATCATTTGATGTTTATCTTGGAATCAAGTCATGACCCAGATTGGACGGTTCAGGGGGCTTTGATTTGTCCCGCGGGCCGCCAGTTAAACACTGCCCAAACCCATGATGTTTTGTGAAGTTACAGCAGTGGTATTTTGATTATGTGACAATATGATATAACGCAATTCTTTCTTTCTCTCTGTCTGTAGGACCAGCGCACAGAAGAACAATGACATCGTAGTGGAGATGAAAACAGACAAAGCCAACGAGGAGGCCGGTCTCCTTAACAAGAGACCGTCCACAGAACAGGTCAGAGATGTTTGTTAATCACTGTATGGTCTTTGTATTTACACTGTATAAGCAATCGACTTGTGAATTACCCTATTTCAACTCATTATTACATTATTATTTTATAATTATTCAGGATAAATATGTTCAAAAATATACCCTTGACGGTAAAATATTGCTGAATTCAGGATAAATATGTTCAAAAATATAGTCGCTGATACCCTTGATGGTAAAATATTGCTGGATTGTTAACAAAAAGTGTGGGGGAAAAAATGTGCACTATTGCGTCAAAACTATTTAAAAAAAAATTGGTTTATGTCTGCGTATTCACAGAAGTGTATTTGTTTACATGTCTGTGTTATTTTTCGTTTACAGTGATGACCTCAGTTGAGGAATTCGATCAAAATAGTGTTTACATGTCTGTGTTATTTTTCGTTGACAGTGATGACCTCAGTTGAGGTCAAAACAAGGATGAAGGAAAGGGGGACAACAGTGATCAAGACAACCGGGCTTTGCTTCATTTTACTGAGGAGGTGTAGCAGGGAAGTGGGACATGTGTTGGGGTCATTTGGAGGAACAGCATGTTATGATTTTTTTTTTTTTTTCAAACACGGAGTAGACGGATGCACACGCATATACACAATCACTTTTAAAAGACCAACTGTTTTCCACTTTTTTTTTTCACTCACTGCTCTACTCCAGGTTTAAAAAAAAAAAAAAAATCATAACGTGTCTTATAATCACACGTTTGCTTGTCTTTAATCAAAATCTGCCAGTACAAAAACTCTTCATTCTTCACTCACATCTTTGACTCCACTGCAGAGCTGGACGAGGCGGACACAGTTCAAACCCAGCGGCAAATTCTCTATCTACCCCAAACAAAGACAAACAAATTGCCATTACGTCGCTGTGATTTTTATTGTGCATTTTGCACTGCTTTATATTAAACGTCTACTCTGTACTGGAGTCTGCACTTAAGTGTTTTTCTGCCGGATTCAGCAGAAATGTTTGCAGGCCTGTCATTCCACCTTTTTTTTTTTTTCCCCACTAACCAATGATGATTTATGCTCACAACATATATTCACTGTTTGGCATGGTTACAGTCATTTTGGAAACGCGCTATTTGCCAATTTGTTAAATTGCAGCTGTAAGTATTTATGTGCTTGTTTCCCAATCTCTCTAATCTGCTGACAGAAGAAACAGCTCTGACGTCATAATCTTTTGGCTAATACTTTTGTATTGAACATTAATGCTAATAGGTTGCAACAAATCTGTTCTTGCCATTTGCAACACACATGCGTATCGTTCCACTTGTGGCCAAAAAAAAATCACTCCCTTTCGAAATCTTGGCAGAAGTTATACTAACTCACAGGGTTTTCAGTCACAATACTATGAATTTTTTTCTTCTATCCAAAGATCAAAACTTTAAAACATAGTTGTGCGACAGTTACCGTTAACATCTATCTAGACGTAGTGAATGCAGATGTATCTGATATAGAGTAAAACTATTGACTATAAGTGATGGACATCTTCCTTAGGGCGAAGGGACCTTGTAGTTTCCTTAGTCTAAGTGCAGTACTAATCCTAAACTGGCTGCAAGAAACTCAAAACGTTACTCGTGTGTCTTTTTGGTACAAATTTATAAAAAAAAATTCCTCCTTGTCACTGTCTGCCAGTACAGTTTGAAGTACTTTTCTTATTAATAAGATGTTGGAGGAAGAGAACGGTAAGCTGTCAATTACAAGATGGCAGAATTTGAGGCGGAGAAACCGAGCCAGTCACAGATGAACACAGTGTATTATTTAAAACTGTCTGGTAGCTGCTTAGTTACTGTTGTATAATTCTTGTTTTTGGTTCTTGTTTTTTGTTGTTGTTGTTGTTGTTGGTGTTGGTGTTAGAGTTGATTTCACTTTTCTTTCTTTGTAAAGGGGGGGGGCAAAGAGGAGGGGAGGGCAAGAATGTTACAAAACGGTGATCATACTGAAGGTGTATTATTTCTTTGTTTTCACAGAAACCGCCAATGTTTTTTTTTCTTTTCAAGTTTGAAATATGGCATGGAAGGGAAATGGGTGGAAATGGAGTGATGTGATGTACCTAATCTGTTTGGTTTTTTGTTTGTTTGTTTTTTTTTACCAAAAAAGAATCTTTTTTTCAAGTGTCATAGATAGAATGTTTCTGTGTCCAAGAGACATTTGCAGGATGTATAACTCCGCAGTACTGACTTTCCTGTGTTATATGTACATTGTTAACACACCTGAGAGCTTAATGGCGGGATGACGTGGCCTTGAACTTTGTTGTACACTGGAAACAATGACCTTGATGCTTGCAAAGGTCACCTTAAACCACTATCTGTGCCCACAAGGCTCCTTTACTGACCATCAACTGATCATGTCGTTTGACTTTTCTTTTTTTTTTTTTTTCAACCATTTTTTTAAAGTTAAATTTTTTATATGAACATATTGTGATATGCAAATTGGTTGGATTCTTTTATTTTGCAACTACTGATTTTTAGTTTCCCCCCATGTTTTTCCACATGCTGTAGTAGAGGATACATTTTCAGTTTTCCCATTTTTTTTTATATATATATAAGTGAATCTCACTTTTATTTCTTCCCCCTTTTGTACACTGTATATTTTGTGGTACACTGTTGTGATCCCTGTGCTGTGTTGATGTATCTTTTCTGTTTCAGCTGTGTCAAATTTATAAGAAAGAAAAAAAAACACAGTCAGATGGTCTTGAGTGTTTTTTTCTTTTTTTCGTATTCTCTCTTATGTAATCTTCATTACAAAACATTTACGAACCTTAGGGTTCATGTGAGTTTTTAAAATCATTATTTGATTAATGAAATCTTGTTCGGTTTAAATCCTTAAAAAAAAGATAACAATTTCAACCATATTGTTTACTTCATCTCCTACGTCCTTTTTCCAGAATGTCATCTATCTTTTCTCTAAGTCTCCACCTTGTCTCCAAACGGCTCGCCATTAGCGGTTCCTCTGACCCTTTCTAACCCTGTCCGTCCCAGTCAACATTTCTCCATCTTTTTTAGTTCTTGCAACATCTTCTTCCTCTTGGGTCACTTTCTTTAACAACCTTTCTGCTGATCTTCATTTCTCCCTTCTACATTGCTGACCTCAGCTGATCTCAGCAAGACTACAATGTCTTCCATGGACACTATGCTCCTATCTGACCTCATCTGTCAACCTTTATATCACCATGGCAAACAAGAATGGGCACAGAGTAGCTACTTTCCTTTACTTCTCTGCATCTGCAGCTCACTGAATTGAGCCTTTTGCCACAGCCCAGCTTCTTCAACTCATTCGTTAACATGCCTTCGTCAATCATTAATTAATTTCATACCTCTGTAGTTACTGCAGATCTGCACATCACCCCCGATCTTGAAAATTGGTACAAATAGTCTGCTTCATTTCCTCTCATCCTTCATTTCCCTGCTCAGCCTGATCCATTATCTGCTCCGTTCTTTCTTCCCCATTTCCCCCCCCTTTGAGACGCTGCTCAAATTAGTCCTTCCACCTATCAACATAATCTGCTGTATGTTCAAGTCAGCTCTGTTTTTCTCTGTAGGCAACATAAAATGCTCCGGTATATAAGCTGCAGTGCACCAACAACAAGCCACGTTACGTAAATGCTGCCGATGCACTAAATACACAATACAGTAGAAGCACAAATATGAACAAATCTTGGTATTTAGTGGTCTTTTAGGAAAAATACATACATTTGTAGCTTAAAAATAATTACGCGCTGGTTAGCTACACACTAGGTTGAGTAGCAGAGCAACTTGATAACAGGCACAAACCGCCAAGATTATAACTTGGAACAATTTTTCCGAGCCCCTCTAGCTCCCCCTAATGGCCTCCCAGGGAGCATCCACTTTAAAAACACTGGTTGCAAGGTTTGAATAATAATAATATTAATAACAATAATAAAAGACATCAACAGTGTCTTTGCAACTGACACAGGCTGCCACAGGAGGCACCATTAAGTATGTTGTTGCAATTCCCAGGCTGCCATACAGGAGGCGCCATTAGGGGTATGTGGTTATATTGAGAATCAAAACGTTCAAAAATCAAAAGTCTCTGCTCTCTGCTTGCAAGACAGGCATGCTTACTGCTACACTATGGAACCACGCTGGTATAAAAAAATAAAAATAAAAAGTTACGCAGCCAGGCACTGCCCAGACGCCAACAGAGAGAGAAGGGAGAGAAGGTTGACCCACCCAAGGAAGGATGACCCACCCAAGTAAGGATGACCCCCCCAAGTAAGGTTGACCCACCCAAGTAAGGATGCCCCCCCCAAGTAAGGATGACCCACCCAAGTAAGGATGACCCCCCCAAGTAAGGTTGACCCACCCAAGTAAGGATGACCCCCCCAAGTAAGGTTGACCCACCCAAGTAAGGAAGACCCACCCAAGTAAGGTTGACACACCCAAGTAAGGATGACCCAACAAAGTATGGATGACACACCAAAGTACGAATGACACACCCAAGTAAGGACGACCCACCCAAGTATGATGAGGTAATTTAAGAGCTAAAGCTTAAAAATATTGCTATTAAATGTTATATTATTATAGATCCCCACACATTTCATCAGGAATAAAAATACTCTGATATTTAACTATAAATGTTTTGAACATCTGCAAATACTTTGAAAGGGAGTGATATGAAGTACCTACGAAGCCTCACCTTTAATCATCTCATCACACACAAAAACAAAGCTCATCAGAAATGAGACCGTCGTTGTCTCGTCTGCGTACTGTGGCTCCTAAATCGATTGTCAGTCTGCGCAGAGTTTAATCTCTATGAGAAAAACAACATTATGTAAATGTAGCCCTCACATTGATTGGTGCCTTGATTTGTTGTGACAAAAGCACAAAAAAAAAAAAAACAAAACTGGGAGGCTTGTGTTTCGCATTGATAGCTACATAGAGGACAGCCTCACTGCTGCCGTCATGATGCAGCACTCTCTCCTCCTGCTGCTCTCCTGTGTAGAAGTGAGCTGAAATGAAGCCATCACTTATGAGTAAATGGTTTGGTGGCGTTACGCATTCATCAGCAGCAGTTAGGCGGATGGCATTCATCAGCAGCTGCTGCTTTAAGCATGATTGCTCTCTGAAATGTATTTAAAAATATATATATATATATATATGGAAAGATGTGATGTGGTAACACATCACTTTAATCCTGCGCACTAATCAGCTTCTTTTAACAGTGACCTCTAACCTTGCCCCTCTTTTCCACGCATTCACCGGTTACGAGCCATCAGATACAATGTCCTCATGCACACGCACACATGCGCGCGAATGCCGGACTTCCATTAGTGAATTACAAGACATCTCATCAATGTGACCACTATAAGTCAATATGTGCTCAGAATACAGAGTAACAAGGCCAGTAGTATGAGAGAGAATTTACTGGAGAACATCACTTGACAGTGTAAGGCTTACGCTCATATGGCAAAAGTGAAAAAATATTCTGTTTCCTACAGAAAAAATAATCTCTAAGATCAATCAAATGTAGGACTTACCAAAATAATAATAGTAATGAATGAAATCTACCTATGTAGCTACGTAAACGCTGAGTCATACTTTTGCATGTCTTTCTTGCCTTTTTTTTCCATATTAATAATTTCATCATTTGGACTATTCACAAATAAATACTGGTGTGAAACTCGTGAGTAAATCTGGTCTTATTTGTCTTACGGTTCCAGCAGTACATGGCAAAGAAGGTTTTTGTCACATTTGGAATAGTTGAATTTTCTCGATTAATTGTGATTAATTGCGATTATTCCACAGCTGTTTTCTAATAAAAAGAACTGTTGTTTGGATCGAGGATTGCGATTATTCCACAGCTGTTTTCTAATAAAAAGAACTGTTTGGATCGAGCAGGAGCAAGATTAATGGCATAACATCAGCCCTGTGGATTACTAACGTAAATCATTTATTATTCAAACCTACACTTATACTTATAAAGGTGTTTATATTACATTATACTGATTTGTAATTAGATCACCAACTGTCTTTTTAAACTTGCTTTTTCCATAACAAAGTCAAAGTAAACTCATCCACTATAATCATAGTAAGATAATCATCTTCGTCAGGACTCATTAAATGTTTCATTCTATCATCTGCAGTCCACCAAATGGCATAAATGTAGAAAAATAATTGGCCATTTTAACTAATATTTAATACAGGCGGATTCTGACTGAAATGATTGAAATTCAACATAACATGTAAGTGAGTAAGACCGAAGATAAGAGGAAAGACAACCACGAGTGGTGACCAAATATAGAGCAGGAAATTCTTTGTTAAGATGCTATAACTCTGCATTGATATGACACAGGAAGTGGTGTGTAAAAAATGAAAACAAGAGTTTGAAATGGACGGAGGGAAGCAGTGGAGGTGTGTTACAGAGAGAGATAAAGCATCACAGAAGAGCCGTGTGATGAACGTGTTTATCTCCCTCACTGCGGTGGTTTAATATCCTGTGTGCCCTGAATGTCTCCAGTCTTTGGAAGTAAATACACCAGACAGAGCAGAAGACACTGTAGCCACTGTACTCGACTCACGTCTCTGAGTCACCTTTATGGGCCCGAGATTTATTTGCTGTAATTCTCGGTCCGAATCTATTTTACAGCCACAGTGATTTGATCCACTAATTGTGTCTGTAATGGTCAGGTTTCACCAAGCAGTAAAAGTTTGGCTGAGCTCTGAAACTTTAGTGATGAAAAACAGTAAAGTGAGGCCAGAATCTAGGATCAACATAAAAAGACATGCATATTCTAGCTAGTATTCTTGTTTACTAAATGAAAATTGTATTCACCTTCCTGAAAATGCAGGAAACAACAAGGATCAAGATTGGGTTTTAAAGGAGCATCAACCAACAGCAGGTTTCCAAAACGCCTAAACCAACAAAACATCAGACCACATAGATTTAGCGACATATGTCAGAAATTATTATTATTAATTATACAGTAATAATAATTCTATTCTTCTTAAATAATAAAATAACAGAAATAATGGCCTTCTATCTTTATCTGCTGAGAACAGTAGAAGCCTGTGTGTGTGATAACCACAGCTCCATCCTACTGGTGGGAGTAACCTGCATTCAGACCCAGTGTTTGAGGCCGTTGTGCTCAAGGACACAAAGTTTCTCCCTTGTCTGCACGACAAGCATATAACTGAGTGTATCAAAAACATTTTCTTTCCGCTTCTCCGCACACTGTAATATCAGTTTCATTTCTGCAAAAACCAAGACCATATAAATACACACTCTAAGAGTTCACTAGCCTCTATTCATTAAGCTTTTAACCACAATCCTGGTGCCATTAGGATGTTGCGATCTGAAAACTGCTCATCTGGGGGACAGTGAGTGAGAGCTGACAGGAAAGAACAGTTTTCCTCTTGACATCTAATGATTTGAGATGGAAAAACTCTTTAGGCAGTAGATCGATCAATAAAAAAATAAATAAAATAACTTGAGTCTCCATGAGAAATCATCCAGGTGGGGTGTCATTTTTCCAGGTCAATTCTGAATTTGAAACTTTCTTAAATGTTTTCTAAACTTAACTTAATAGCATTTTCGAGGTTTTGCCATCAAGGTTCTATTATTGGCAAATGGCCGTGTTAGCTCTGAAACTTTCAATTTATCTTTTTTCATAACATGGCTGAGTGTTGAACCATAATGTTTGTGGAAGACCTCTAGCTGATGGATTTGGTACAATGGGGTACTGGTAACGCAAAGCCAACCCCTCTGCTGTGAGTGCAAAAGACCTGGTGATGTTTTTAGTTTTTGTATTATTGAAAAAAAAAAAGAAGTTTATTTAGAAAGAAGTCAATCATGACATGCATTTCAGGAGTCCCAATGATCCTAACCCTAACCTACTGAGTTCCTCTGGGGCTCAAACCCAGGACCATTTGTGTGTAAAGCAGGCGTGATAACCGCAGTTGACAGTTGAACTTGATCATTTTTCAACATCACTCAGCACAAACAGCAGTACTTCTTGCCCTGCCTTAAGTGTATTCATTAGGTACAGACAGATGATATTGTGCACTTGAGCGCTCTTTGGAAATAGTACATTCATCACAGCCGATGGCAAGGCCGTCGCAGACCAAGTCTCCACGCTTCTTGTGGCTGTTTTGATGGACAAATCTATTGCTGTATGTAAATGTTCTCGCACACAAAAAATAAATGACTTCTTTGCGATATGCTTGTGCAGATGTTGCTGACAAACGCAGTCCCTTATCCTCCCACCCTACAGCCGTCGCAGCCACGCCTTCTTTCCTCTTCCCTTACAGACTGTAGCCACCTTTGATGACGGTTTCGGATCAGTTCTAAAATTAGCCAACATTTTACTACACTGGTCCACAGGTGAGAGCATGCGTTAACACCAGATGTTTTAAAATAAGTTACAAATAAATTGTTCACAAAAGGCTTTTCTGTGTAGGCACCAAATATATCTTTGCAACACATACAAAAAGAGACACATCCTTAGCAAAAGCAGCACACCCACAACACTTATTTAACTTGTCATGATGTTTTTCATGGCCTATATAGATCTAAAGTTTTTTTGTTTTTGTTTTTTTAATGCAAAACTGCATTAATGTCCATTCAATCCAAAATGGAGGAATTTCAGAATAAACACAAGTTGGAAATGCAATAAAATAATACATACGAATATAATTATCTTTATAACTTTTTTGTTGTCTGTATATGGCCATCTGAATCTATTTAATATTCTCAGTCAGGCTGAAAATTGTCAGATTATTCACTTCCACTGCCTCTTCAAATTCACTTTTGGAGCACTGAGGGAAGAAATCACTAATAAAAAGGGGAGGTTGGTTGAAGAAGAGCCCAGAGGAGCTGAAGAGCAGCTGCTGAGTGTTGCCCCTCTGGGAACCTCAGTACATTCTCCAGGCCCCTCCCTTTGGCTAACATTACAGCACCACAGCTGTCAACAGATTCTCTCTCTTTCTTTCTCAACACACACGCGGGATGATTTACAATAATACAACAGTATCTCCATATCAGAAAAACCCAAATGACTAAACTTGCACGCTCTGAGGAACACACATAAATGTGTATATCAGTTCCATTACTGATTTCAGTACGGATGAGAAGTTTAAAGAAAGTTTAAAAACTTTCTTTTCGATTTGAAAGAACTTGCAGGAAATGTCCTTTGACACGTAAAAAGAAATTGTTTCCTGCTGCCAGTACTCATTTAAGAGTGATTATGTTTGCAATTTTAGCCTCACAGGAGTTTAAAAAAAAACACATTAAATATGAAAACCTCTGTTGATAAATGACAACGGCATAGGGAGAATTTCTAAAGCCAAGATTGTTCTTGTTGTGTTGACGGTTTGAAATATGGTTCCGGCCAGTGAGACGATGCATCAGTGTCTCAGACTGTGTCTCGTGTCCTTGCATCAGACAGCCATACTCGAAGAATCTTAAAACTTTCCACTACTCTCAACCTGTCAACTACGCCTTTACATATATTTTCCAGTAAATGCGGAACGCGAAAAACATACCCAGCAGCAAGTTGCATGACGACAGAGTAGCGCATTCCTATCACCTGCCCTGGTGTAACGCTATTGCTGTAAAACAGAAATGTCCTTGCACAAAACCCATTCACAACACACACACACACACACAAGCCCGCACAGGCACAAACACACACACAAAGATCCGCCTAAGGTCAAACACACACACATACAAAAAAAAAAAGCCACAGCCAAGAAAAACATTTTTAGCTTTTCTCCCTACAGTATTCCAGCTTGGAGCTTTGCTCTACTCTCAAGCTTTTTTAAAATTGCATTATAAATACCAGATGCAGACACAGGCTTTGAAAAGTATGCTTTTCCCTTGAGTGTTGTAACATTAATAGCAGTGATAGCGAGAGCATGTTTAGGGCATCCCAAGAGAATGCCAGATCATTATTCTCATGCTGAATAGCCTTACTAATGGTACTTTACTATTGTATCTTTTTACCTTCCTTTTTTAGCCCCCCCCTCTGCCAGGATGAACGGAACGTTCTGTGTATTGCTTGTTGGAAAATAAGCTTTGCTGTTTCTATTGTGCTCACGTTTCTACTTTCTATATCCTATGTTGGTCCTTCAGCCTTTCCTTCTTCCTGTTTCTGGATGGAAAAATCAACAGATATTGTAAACATGAGAGTGTTTGCGGTTTTTGTTTTTTTCAACTACTACTACCTTTTATAGTACCTTTCTATAGTAAAAAAAAAAGTCCTTGTTGATTTGATGATTGCTAATGTGAAATTCGTAGTATTTCGCCTCAACTATATCAATACACGCTTATCAAACTTGTCGGCTTTATTTAATGTAAAATATCAGGACAACTCTGCCAAACATCACACACACCCCACATCGAACGAGCCTACACAATAATACTAACGATGATGACAGATTTAGTACGTTCTGCAGGTGCTCGTGATAGTCTACTAACAAACATCCCAGATTATCGTCTCTCTCTTCCTTGCACTGCCTGGTGTTGTCAGTTGACCATGCAGCCTGTACAGTACACATGGTTGTGTGGGAGGAATATAGATTGTGGTTTTGATTTGCTTTTTTTTTTTTTTTTTGAAAACTCAAGATGGGCAATCAGTGTAGCAAAGTCGTTAAAATAAAAATAATGAATTGGATCATAAATATTTGAATACATTTAAAGTGCCATGTGTTATTGTCTATCTTCCAAAAATCAGATCATAATTTACAAGGTTAACGTCCTTACAACAAATGAAACTCAAATAAAAAAAGACAACAAACTTCAACCTAAGAATGTTGATTTTTTAAATTATATAAAATACAGGGGTTCTTGATTTGCGACACCCCCCCCCCCCCCCCACCCACACACAGCATCGTGGTTTGGTCACCATCTCCTATAAATTTAATGAGAAAGTCTTGTTCCATTATACTGCCGTTAAAACAAATTTCACAAGGGAACTTATTTGCAAGCAGAGCAGACAAATGGGTCACTCGGCACTATATGTGGAAGATGGCTTTGATTACATTCGCCGGTTGCACATAATATACTGGATTGTGCTACATTCACTTTCTTTAGGCTGTGTTGTTTTTTGGGAACCTTTTTGCCCTTCATTATGGCTCCCAAGCGAAAGTGTTAGGTGAGTGCCTATACTTATGTGAAGTAGGTGAGGTCTGACTTTCGGCAAAAACCGAGTTAAAATTGAGAACCTCCTGAATAGCATGAATTATATGTATATTAGTTGGACACAAAAAAATAAATTTTCGCCTTTAAATAGTATACCAGGAGCCTCAAATTGGAAAGCATATTCTTATACGACAGAACAATCAAATGACCGAACGATCGATAGATAAATAGATAGATAGATGATAGTTAAATGGACACATAGATAGATCGATAGATAGACAGATAGATAGATGATAGTTAGATGGACAGACAGACAGACGGATATATCTCAATTCAATTTCATTAAATTAGAATGGCATTCCCCTAAACACTAATGGTACCGTCAGCATGACAGGTGATTTGAAGGGTGTTTACTACAATATTGAATTCTGAATATATCTGTAACTCAAACATATGACTTTAACTAGAGTACAGAGAGGCCTGGTTATTTTACTATGCCTTTACCACACGCCAAAGCTCTAATATATACACACTCAACAAACATAAATGAGCATTTATAGCAGCATATATACATATTGCAATCACATGAACATTTCTTAGCACAAAAAATAAACAGGCAATCACCATTTAAAATGTAATGATGGCCCTTGCCATCAATATGAAGTAATAACAATATATAATATCCTAGATTTTGTAAAACTCAGTTATGGTACCATGTCGTGGGCGTGCATGTTAGAGCTCACTTGAAAAAAAAAAAAAAATTCTGTACTCACTGATTCTTGCCAATGCAAGTAGGATGAAAGGCCGCTTCCTCAAATCTTCTGTTTCGTAAGGAACAGCGAGATGAAATGGGGAAACCAGCCATCCCGTAGAAATAACCTTGTGTAAGGACAACGGCGGGAAGTTTCCGCAACCTCCGTCGCAGTTGTATGCAGGCCGACATTGTAGGCTTTTGAGATCCAGTACAGAGAAATTTACATCAATAATAACATAATAGTAACACTACAGTTAGCCAACATTCATATGTTTACCAATTCACACAGCGTTTATACTCACTCAGTAATATGGCGGAAAAAAACCTCGCCCACACATATACGGTCTCCTTCTTCTAACTAATGATGGTGATGCTAAAAACAATTAGCTCTCACACGGGATATTCTCGGCTAGTTTCTCTCCTGTTCCGTCTTCTTCCTTATTTTTATTCAACCCCATTTCGCATAATCCTATGGGTGGTTTACACTTATCTCTGGCAGGCACTAATTGTTTCATAATAGACTACTGTAAGTGAAAGACTGACAACTGATTACCTGAATAAACAGCAGAACCGCCATGAAACATTCAAAGACATCAAAAACATGGGACATTTCAATATCCTTCGAAAAAAATCCCTTACCATACATTCTACTATGTTAACAAACACGCGTTTATAGAACCTACGGCACTACACTGCCCCCTTGTACTCTTGTATGAACAGAACGCACCGTTTTTAGCCTATCCACCTATAGGAACTGCTTTTGTATCTCGGAAATAAAACGGAAATAAAGATAAAACACTAAAGTATACAGTATATCTGTCTATCTATCTATCTACTAGTTTAGTCTTCGGTCATATTTTGTACAGAAGTTTCATCTTCTTAAGCTGCTGCAGGTTCCTCAACTGTATCCACTTCCATCTCTAAGTCACTAACATGAATAGTCAGATCCAAATACAGGTTGTATTTGATCAATTCAGATCCAAATACAGGTTGTATTTGATACATTTTCTGAGGTTCTGGGTTTTTTTTTACTCTCTGAGTGGATAATACAACACATACACCCATAAACCCATTTCATCACCTTCTGAGTCAGACGCAGACTCCATGTTGTCATCGTGCTCAGGGGTTGGTAAACAAGAAGGAGTCGGTTTTCCTTAATTCTTTCGGGTTTGCCATTCTCTCCTGGCTAAGCAGTATGTAGCTCTTATTTGATGTTTTTAACGTACGCTTAAATATGATTTGATGGAGGTACCAGCACCTACACACACATATATTGTACTACACACTACTACAGTGTAGTTTGTATTTTAAATTCAATTTAAAATAAATTTATTCCAATATTTACGTTAAAAGAACTCAAGAAGAAGAAACCATTGCATAAAAGTAAATCGTTTATTTTTACTCAGATAAACTGTGAAATGATAAAGCAACTTTTGTGGCATGGATTTTAAATCCTGGAGATGCACTGGTGTCGGATGGACCTTCATGCAGTGTGAGATTTGTCAACAAATGTCAGCACAAAGACGTTTAAGGACATACAAACATGCAAAACAATGCATGCAAGGATTGAGTGCTCTAGACTAATCTATTCCGAGTCCTTTAAAAACCTCAGGAGCTTGAAGTTGAATGCAGTAAAGGTCAGGGGGGCAGTGTCTTTGGCAGCAGCAGTAGCAGTAAACAAAACACAAAGCACAGAACGGTGAAGCATACAAGATGCAACAGTATACCAGACACCAAACGCTACAATTTAATATTTGCTAAGCCGTGTCACTGATCCACCAATTAGACGTCTTTTTCGGGAATCACATGCTGCAGGATGATGTTTTTTGAAGCTCACATTGTTAGCATTCCTAGGTAATTGTACGTGTTTTCTGTCTCCCCCCCACGTGAACCTAATTAGTTCTCCCACAGTGTGTGCAAGTACTAATGTGTATATTGAGTGAATAGACAGTGAATATATTTGATACGCAGTTCGTGTCACTCTTCCCATGTGTTAAAATACATTTACATTTTTTATTGACATTAAATTAAATAACACAATTAACCTGTTCATTTAGGGAGCCCAAAATTCCAAATAACAATAAAAGTTACCTTACAAGTTTCAAGTTATTTTGAAATAGCTAGGGAGGGCTTGTTTCAACTTTTTCATGTCCGATATCGATACTACAACTTGGAGTATCTGCCGATACCAATATCAATCCTATACTTTTTTTTTCCTGGCTGTCGTATCCCCGTTGAAGACATATCACCAGGGTTAAGTTGAAGACATGGGCTATTTTTTTTTTATTCCAACGTGAATTTTGACCAATATCGAACAGCAAAAAAGAACAAAGGTCATTGATTAGTTAAACATTCACCTTTTGTTAACTCTCAAAAGAAGATCACTGTCTGACACACACTGGGTAATGTTTGAGTAACATTCTTTTTTCAGGCAGGGGGTTTCCGTGCTTGCTATGATATATGAGACCCCCCTCCTACTATAACAGAGGAGGCCCAGCTCACCTTAGGCTACGTGGAGAGGGATGCTCCACTGCAGAAAAAAAAAAAAAAAACACTTTTCTGCTCCGCTGCAGGGATTACAGGGTCTTTTTGGTGGGCAGGGCAATGATGAAAAGTGACTAAAAAAAAAAGGGCATGGATGAAACAGTACGTCTCCATAGCAACAGCAGCAACCCATGGTGTTTTAAGAGGGGTACCTTAGTTTGATGATTGCAAGGATCAGCAAATGGATTCCCTGTGGGGTTTAGGCTCTTTTTCATCCAGCCGATTTTTTTTCCCCCCCCGTTTTGAAAACCATTAATGCAAATGGATTTTGTCAGACTTTATGTCTACGTCTGCGTACGTGCGTTGATCACAACGGCACCAATACTAATTCAACGTGTGTCTCTATCTCTTTTTCCCCACACTAAATGCACCAGAAATTTGGAGTGCAATTGATGCAGGATGCTCACTCTTTTTATTTGCATAATTGGTGGTCCGCACCTGTCTGGCTTTTCAAAGACCTGATGAGCGATCATTATGTTTTACACTTACAAGGGTTTTGTCATCTATTTACTGATAGAAAGCTGCTGAAGCCTGGAGGTGGAGAGGGATGGGGGCGGGGGGGGGTGCAGTAATAACCCAAGTCTGTCAGCAATCTCACCACCTTCAGATTATGAGCTGCCACCCCCAGAACCGTGTGTGCGCGTGTGTCTGTGTGTTTGTAACTGTACAAAAAAGCCCCCAAAATAGCTTTCTTGTTCTTGGTCTAGGTGTCAGACTCAGAAACAACATAGAAACTGGAATCACATTTACAGTGAGAGGCTTCCAAAGAAAAAGGTCTGAGATAAGGTGTTTCTGAATAAAAGATCTTCTGTGATTTTTTTTTTTTTGGAGTTGCTTAAACTGTAGCTGGGTGTTGACGTTAACGCTTGTTTTTTTGCATTAGCCACAGGGGTCAGCGGAGTTGACGTCATATCTGTACTCAACAACTCACACACTGAGGATTTATATGTTTAAAATGTAGAGGTGTGGGGCCTAACCTCTGACAAAGCTGACAAATATACGCACACGCAAAACAGAGAGGGCCTTTATTCCAGCACTGGTGCATTATCTCACGGCACACGACTTCACTTTAGTGGAAGACATATGAGGACGTTACCTATAAATAATAGTTTTAATGCCAGAAATGCAGTGCGTGGAGTGGGAGAGAGGCAGAATGAGATGGAGAGTGGAGGAAGGCGTTTGTGTGTTTTATGTGTGTAGGTGTCAGATTTAACCACGAACCACATTCTTTATCCCGCCTGCTGCCACACTGGCACTGTTCCAAACACACGGATTAACAAAAAAATAACAATTAAGATTGATTGACAGAACTGTTTTTTAACTCCTCAAATTCCCACATAGATTCCCAAAAAGATCAGTCAAAGCCTTCAGAACATCTAGATTGAGCTACTGCAGTGTTTTCCAACCTTGGGGTTGCAACCCCATGTGGGGTCGCCTTCAATTCAAATGGGGGTCACCTGTCTTGTTTTCTATTTCAAAACTACTGATGAAATATCGTTTTAACAAAACTATTATTCTTTCTTAAAAAATATTATTTAGAACAGAGTTTCCTAAATATTTTTTCTGGGGACCCAAATCAATAGATATTACTTGTAAACTCCAGGGAAACATGATGCGAGACGACCCCAAAAAAAAAAAAAAAAAAAAAATCTATTGCGACCCCCCTAAGGGTCGTGACCCAGTCGTTGGGAAACAACGATTTAGAACACCACACACAATCTTAAACAACTGTATTCTTTCACTTTCATAAAAGGTTGACTAAATCAAGCTCAAATAAAATGTGAGTGTATACAAAATCTCAGCTGGCACATCTTGACTGATGGCTGCGATTAATGAGCTGTGGTCACTAGAAATCTGTGATGTCCCAGGGGGTCCCAAGCCAAAAAACATTGGGAACCGCTGGTCTGCTGTTATTCTTTACTGACAGGATGTTCAAGTGGTTTTATAAAAGTTTTCAGCAAATAAAAAAATGCTTTAAAAACTGTTTAAAAAAGCAACATATTACTTCTCTCCACTGGTAACTTTTAAAAGAACTCATCCTTCTGTCTGTTCCTGTCTGTATGAAGGGAGAACACACCGAGTTGCAATCTTGTTTATCTGCTCCTACTCTCTCTCCTCCCTGCGCAGTCTCCTCCATTTTGCCCTTTTACTTATTGGTAAACTTATTGGTTACTCCTCCATTTTGCCCTTTTACTTATTGTGAGGGAGAATACTGATTCTGGATCAGCTGGAGATTTCTTCTGGTAAAATAATTGTTTTTTTTCCTTCCCATCATCAAAACGTTTGCTGCCTTTATATTTCTTCCATTATCCTCATTACGGGGATTTTAGGATTTGGGGTTAGACAAATAAAAATGGTCTTGATTTAAGTTGAGGACATGCGTGTCTGTGTTTTGGGCTTTGGGGTGACCACACAAATTCCCCATAATTTCACACATAGTGTCATCACAACCAAGGGGGGGGTTGTTGCTCCACAGGAGAGCTACTGAGCTGGCAACCCTGACACAGCTGCAGATTTATGTTAGGGGCAAACAGGTTTGCTCGGGGGGGGGGGGACTCATCTAAGAATGCCTCGTCCCAGACCCAGGCCAGACCTTGTCAACTGAGTCCAAAGTCTAGTTCTTGGAAGACATTGGGGTGCAAGGACTTAGCTTAAGAAATAGCACTTGTATCTGCAATGCCTGGTGAACATGGTGGGGGTGCAGGGACTTAACTTAAGAAATAGCACTTGTATCTCCCCCTTGGGGGCAGACATGTTTTCATACCCCTCCCAACCCTACCTAACGGATCATGCCCCCCCCCCCCCTGGGGACAGAATTTTTTTTACACCCCTCCCAACCCTACTGTACCTCCAGACCTGTAAATTTAAATACTATTGAGAACCTAATAACGTATATTTTCATCAGTACAAACCACTTTATGAGTTGCTGCCACCTAGTGGCTGGAGGCTTGTTATCATTCAAGCATTACAGCGCCCCACTATTTGAGAAGTACTGGTGTACAGCAAGGGGTGTCCACACTTTTTTGGCTTGGGAGCTACTTTTTATATGACCACAACAACACGATCTACCAACATCAATGATATTAAATATGTATTTACTCGAATAAGCTGAATATTCTTTATATATATATATATATATATATATACATGATATGATGGTTAAATGCATGTAGCTGTATGGCACGATATGATTCAATACTTGTACTGTTGCTAATTTAGTCCTTGAGATTTAATCTAATTTAATCTCCGCTGGTGAATGGAGGGTGAGGAAGTGGTTAACAAGGCTCAACAAACACTTTACTACATCAGGATATTGAGGAAATCACACCTGTTTACTAAGTTGGAATCGTTTTACCGTTGCTTTTGTGGAGAGCATTCTAAGGTACTGCATAACAGTCCAGCTTTTAAACTGTTGAGTATCTGACAGAGCAACTCTTCAGAGGGTCATCAACAAAATGAATGGACACGCAGACACAGACACACACACCAACGAGAGAGAGAGGTTTGTGCTGTTCCGCCCCATATTAAATTACACCTCTGTGAAGGGACTTGTCAGTTATCAGGAAGAAAAAAAAAATGCTAATGATGGAGAGACGAATGCAGGAGAGTGAACGTCTGTCACTCTTCCTCTGTCATGAGCCAGGTGCCACAGGGGAGTGCTGGGGATATGAGCAACTAATGAAACAGTTTAGAAATGGAGGGGCTGGTGAGGTAGAGTCAAGTTGTTTTGAATTTTTTTTCAAATGTTTTCACAAAGTTTAAATGTTCTCATTAATCAGTTCAACTCTACATTTTCACTTTTGATTAAGAATGCATATCTGGATTATAAAATATGATAAAAAAGTTGTAAATGATTTTGGTCAGGATTTAAAAGTGATTTAATATCTTATAAAAAATATAAAAAAATCACTCATCCATCAACTTACCACTGTATAGGTCTAATTTTACCCGAAGTTCTTTGACGGCGCATCATTTATACCTGAACCTGTCATGAATAACAGAATATCAAATATATTGATAAAATATGAAATATACAAGTAAAAAAAAAATCAAATGTTTTATCCTTAAAATATATAACCAAATATATGTGGTTGATATTTTTTAATTTAACTGCTTTTAAACTGGGGTTTATGGATAATTCAATTGAATTTCTGTAAAATGCAGTAATCATTTTACTTTGAAATTCACAAACTGTTGATTTCATTTTTGGGTCCTCTCCTGTAAAATATGTAGTTTTAATAGATTCACTATCTCTCCTAAGCACATGTCCAAGTTTTGACAATGATAACACAAAAACCAATATTTACAAAAAAAGACAAAGACAAAGCCAAAAATAGGAAAATAGCAAAAATACCTAGGAAGTATGAATTTGGGGATCAATGTACAGGGTATCTTACTGAGGGACAGGTATCTGTAACTAAATCATAACAGTTACTAACACAATGACATTTATAATTAACTGTCGTCAGTCAAAGGGAAATTCTAAACAATGTTAACTCAAGCTGAGAGCGGGAGACAAGGAAACACAAACAGAAGCTGAAAAGAAAAAACCCAAAGCTATTAATATCAAACTGTGACATCACAGTTACCACAATCAACCCTCAGTTTGTCTTCTGCCCCCTGCTGAGGTGGCAGGGAAACGCAGGGAGCAGATGGCCGCATGGTCCCTGGGTTCCACAGCTTGGGTGATAATGGACACAGCTGTCTGTCACTGTGTGTTTGTGTGTGTGTGTGTGTGTGAGAGAGAGAGAGAGAAAGAAAGTGTGAGTGAGAGAGTGTGTGTCACTAACTAACACATGTCGTTCCCTTATATACAGCTGTAGTACCATCTAGTGGCTATTGAAATAATTACACCTTCACTTACGTCATTGGTGTCATTCCCGGGCTTTTCCTTTATGGCTTGACGTCAAATAAATACATTTGAAACTATGATTACATTGTTTGGAAAATCTGTATGAAACAAGTAGCTATTCGTTTTACTAAGTGACCCTGAAGTAGCTCTCAGTTTCACCGCATCACTGAACAATTCGGCCTGCGGCGACAAATTAGTCGCCTTTAGGCCATCGCATGCACATAACTCATGTGAGCAACAGGTTAGCAACAATTGGCTGCGCTGCTGCGCTCACTGGGCGATGTTTCTAGCACCCCAGAAGCTATGAAGAGGTTAGGAGCGAGATGAGGGGAAATTTCACCGAATATGTGATGAAAAAAAAAACCCAAAAACATATTAATATATAATTTAGATTATATATATAATTATATGTTATATTAAACACACTCATACTAGATTTATTAAAAAATAAAACAAAATATAAAATAATAGCGGTAGCGGGCGCCAGATAAAACGCCAAACGGTTAACTGATTCTGTGATAGAGCATATATTATATATATGTACTATATGGTATATGTGAGGTCGTTGTTAAACTGAAAGTCCAAATGATGTGCAACTAAGACACCCTTTTTCACCGATAGGTGCACCAACTACAACCTCTAAGCTTTTATTTTGAAGGCATCTAATTCGGTTGATTGACGTCTGATCTGGATTGACGTATGTCCGGTCACCTATGCACCTTATGAACTCGAATGTGACAGCGAATGTAATGTTAATCTGATGATTCTCCTCAAATCATCAGCCCTATTTAAAATAAAAATATAAACACGACACATATATGAATCCTTAGCAAGCTGTGTATAAATATTTTATTTCAACATACTATATATATTTTTTTTCATTTATTGAGAAGACTACGATGTGAGTGAGCAGAAACACCTGTAGATGGCGGCAGATTCCATTTTTCTAACAGGTTGTACTGTTTTCTGTGGCACAAAATAAAACAGGCAGAACGCGGTATGTTTTGGTCTTTTCTCTCTTTTCCTCGTGATAACCGGGCTGCTGCTGCTGTTATTAATGTCTAACAGTGCAGAGTCAGAGGTTATCTTGCATTGCTTTGGGGTTGTTTGAGCTCAGAACGAAGAATCCTTTTTCTCTGCGGCTTCCGGTCACCGGGAATCAGTTGCTATCGACACTATGATGAAGCAAAGAAGTGATACGCCTGGTCCTGTGCGATGTTGACATAGGTACTCACAACTTTGGTGGTGTCAGTATAAAGACTCCTGGGAACAAGACACAAAAGGAGGAATTTAGAAAAAAAAAAGTTCACTAAAGGTTAACCTGGGACTACTTTTTTCTCTTACTTTATTTTATCTTCAATCTTGTATCCCCTGATGTTTTCTACGTAGCCACTGGCAGCATCCACAGTGCTCTGATAGAAGGACTTGACCTTATCTGCGAACTTGGACAGAGTCCCCTGCTCCTCCTCCTCCACCGCTTGACGTTGCACACGGAAGCCTTCAGCATCTGCGCAGAGAAAAAGAATCAAAGTTGTACACCTTTGTCAGGAATACAGCAAGAAAAAATAAAAAAATAAAATCCAGTAAAACTTCCTCCCCATCCCTTTCTTTCTTTCTTTTTCTTTCTTTTTTAAACACTTACTAAGTGCCATGAAAGCGACCAGCAGAGTGATAAACAGCAGCGTCTTCATGGTGTCACTTCAGTCTGCACAGAGAATTGAGTGATAATGTGATACATGTAAATAAGTCAGTTTTTGTTTGGTTTTTTTTTATTAAAAATTTTATGACAACATCAAAAGCGAAATTAAATATATTATAAATGTTACGTGTAATATTATTAGTAATATTCTGGCAAATGTACATTTTTATGCTGTTATGCATATTATACATAAGGATAGCCTTCAAATAGTATTATTATTATTATTGTTGTTGTTGTTGTTAATAATAATAATAATAATAATAAAATAAAATACGAAAATAAAATAAAAATAATTAAGTATTATTATTATTATTGTTGTTGTTGTTGTTAATAATAATAATAATAATAAAATAAAATATGAAAATAAAATAAAATAAAAATAATTTAAAAAAATTATAACACAAAATACTAGGGTGAGATATTGCTTTAGGTTAGTGGTTTTTTTTTTCTTGTTTTTTTCCCCTAAGCACATATAGATGGATTTGCGTTTGGTGTTTAAAAAAACAAACAAAAAACAACCAAAAGTCTACAGTGGTCTTCCTTTGTCAGCATGACCTTAAAACGTCCCTGGCTTTTATACTGGTAAACACACAGCTCCATTTATAAAAATAACATTTTTAAGGCTTTGATATGAAGTAAAAATAATAATAGTTTAAAAAAAAAGTAAAAGAAAGTCAGTACTCACTGTATCAACTCTCCAGAAATGGCCGTGATGAGGGAAACTTAGAGGCTCATCCTTGCATGGTCTATTTATACATTAGGTGAAAAGTGTTGACTTGTTACTCATGGAGCCAAAGTGCACTCGCTGCGAGATAAACACTGTTGTCTTTGCTGTGTTTTCTTTTGGAGAGATAAAAACAGAGCGTCTCAAATTGGACCTTTTAAATGTCACGGGTCAAGGATTCAATCAGCACCGAATTCGTAAACAGGGGAGTGGAAAACAAACAAACAAACAAACAACAAATGACTGTTTTTTAGACGCTATGTAGTTTGAAAAATTATTTGGCCCATAGATTTGGTTAATAATTGATTTATTTAACGCACGCTTCGTACACGTTGGGCAGAGATACTCGCAACTCCATGGTTACTTGCATAACAAAAGGTAACGTACAGTATCTATGATACACTACAACAGACCTAAGTCCTTAAGACGTTCGGGTCTAGAGTATGTCAAACACGTCAGCGGTGATAATTCAGGTCACGAATAGTTGCGAAAAGGGACCTTTAACACTAATTTGTCAAAAAGTCCTCCCTAAAATACATTTTGGAATTCATTACACAAGAAAAATATATTTTGTTCTCGGTAAAATGTTATGTGCGATGTATAAAGTAACACTTCGAAGTCAGCTCGGAAATAAAAATAGTTTGGAGCCAAAATGACCCAGGATGGGGTTAAATCCCTGTTAGTAAAATATAATTGTTGAAGAATGGCTTGGTCTTTTGTAATGGAAATGTTAGAGGTACATATAGTATCTCCCATATTTACATTTTTCAAACTTTTTTCCCCCCTCTACTGGTTGTATAAAGTTAGCTTTTGTGACTTAAAGCAAGGGTATTTTAGTAAAAAAAAAAAAATTATAGTTGAGGCTTACACCTCGGAAAATGTCATTTTAATAATCCAATACAAGTTACATGAAGAATAATGGTTCTTATTTATTTGATTATTTTAACTGTGCGGGAACATCGGCTGAAAAGCAACACATTCCTGAGAGAGTCCCGGTTCATCCCGGTTCATCCCGGTTCATCGTGTCACTTGTGACCCCTTGTACTTAGGTTAATCTGAACACAGCTGTGAGCAGAGTTGGAAATCAATTTTATTTCATGGCGTTGATGAAATCAGGACGACTCGGCCCCTTTGTCTAATTGATGTGGTTTACTCGCTTGTTACTCAAGTCACTGAGCCACTCAAGTTGGCGCCATAAACTCTCAACCAATACACTTATTATTTGCAGAATTTTTGGTTTTGACCAGAAACACAAATTCAGCTTTTAAATAATTATGTATTTTATAAATTATATTCTATAAAAATATATTATAAATATATTTCATTTTAATACATTTTTATTCACTAAATACATTTGCACATATCCCAACATCACCTAAATGTTAATTTGTAATATGAATATATTTTATTATATTTAATATATTTGACTGGGACCAAAGGCTATTGTGTGTATTGTATTTTTTTTTTTAAATTAACCACATAAATGTTTTGATGAAGTGGCGCTTTGGTCCAGAGTCAATGTCTCTGTCATTGGTGGGTTCACCTCCTGGGTAAGTTTGAATCCCGGTTAGGACGGTTGGTACCTTCTAGTGGACTGACCACCTGCAGGAAGGTTCAGGGGGGTTGAGTGATTTGGGTGGCGGTCATGGAGACTGCTGCCCCCGCGACCCGGTAACGGATAAGCGGATGAAAATGGATGGATGGATGGATGGATGTTTTGATGAAAATCTTCTCTTGAGAACTGTTTTATTGGTTATGTATTGCAACATAACATTGACTTACGTTTCAGACCATATATTAACAGCCTCCATGTGTAAAATGGTAAGATGGATTTTTCATCATACTGTTTCTACAAAACAAAATTTCATTTTTTTGCTGACTTTTTAACTGAATGGTTGCAGATCCTGGAGTGGTGTCAAAAAAATGTTCAAAGACTAATTTCATCTGCGATGACTCATCTGTGATGACTCTGACTCTGCGATGACTCGTGAAGTGTAAAGCCTGGTTTGAAGTTAATCCCATAATGTCTTATGCGGTAATTCTAATAAAACCATGTAGTCTATTTACTACACTGTGCTGCACCGTGATCACTGAGGTGCCCGCATGACACAATCACATCCGCTCGGTTCTTGAGGCACAATGAGTGGCAAGCACGTACTTTTTAGTAGTTTTTATTGAACATATTCACACATATACTGTACATACTCAGTCACACACAGACATAGTGTTAGTCTATCAAATGCAAAATACTGTACATGCACAACTCCGGTTGGATGGTGTTACCCTCTTCGCCCTGCTTGATTTAAGCCACGTTGAAAGTTTAAGAGGAGGCAGGAAGAGGCTGCATGTGCACGGTGCATCGCTTTTCTCAGATTAAACTGCTGCATAGCATCTATCGAATTGCTTCTATTACGGGTCGCTGAGGGCGGGGTGGCATTTTTACTCAGCGGGCAGGACTACGTCCAGGTGGGACTTGATGTGGTCGATGGCGTCGCTCAAGTACTGGCCGAACTGAGGGCGAACGTAGTACTCGTACAGACCGAGGGTGGCTGAACGGGCCTTGTCCACGAGGGGAAGGGCCTCCTGACCCAGACCACTGCAACAAGCAAGGTGGAGGCAATCAAAATTCAACTCAGTGCCTGCACACATTTTGATTTCAACCAACGTATTTAGCACAAAAAAAAAAAAAAAAAAAAAAAAAAAAAAAAAAAAAATTTTTG